>NW_028270180.1:78812003-79115034 GCF_037043375.1 Chiloscyllium plagiosum | reverse complement strand
TTCGCTGGGTGCATTGCTTTTAATTATCAGGTGGATGTTGATCTCCACTTCATAATATTATATAGAGTTCAAAGTGGGTAAAGTGAATGATATATTGGTATATGGGGCACAGCAGGAAATATGTGTCTGTGTTTGAATAGATTGGATGTTTGAATGGAAAAACAGTGTATTAATCCAATGGAGAGATTGCAAAGCTGAGGCACAGAGGAATCAGGCAACTGGATCACGAAAAAAAAAACACATTGAGTGCACATCATAGGGAGGCAATATAAATCTTCAAACCTTTTTAAGACAATACATTCAGGAGTAGGGAAGATTTCCTACAGTTTTGCAGGGTACGGTGAGACTACTTCAGGAGAGCTGAGGGCCCAATGAAATGAAAAGCAGTCCAGAGAAGATTCACTCAACTGATTCCTGTGAGGAGCATTTATCTTTGGAGGAAACATTGTCAGATTGGCCTTGGATCAGTTGGGGTTTATGCAAATGACGCATGATCCCATTTGAACCCATAATATTCTAAGTAGTCTATTCAAGGTGAATGCTGAAACAATATTTCAATTTGTGCGAGTGATTTCCAGAAATGGATGGACTCCTGGAAACTGGAGAATATCACAGTGAAGGAGTTGGTGATTGTGTTAACCATCTCAAAGTGATCTGCATCTGTGGAAAATTCCCTCCCAGAGAGGAATGCTAGGTAAGACATTGAATATTCTGAAGACACAGTCAGACAGTTTATCGGATATAAATTATGAATTAAAGTTATAGGGCATAGCAGGAATGTGTGTTTCTGGCCACAGTCAGAGCATCCATGATCTTATCACATGGCAGACTTAGTTCAGGTTGTCCAATCACCTACTCCTGATCTTAGTTTCTACGTTGCTATTGCCTTTAGATACTGACAAATAATGAACGCATTCTCGAGCGGACAAAGGCTCTCCTTTTCAGGATGATGAGCACAACTTGTGATTTTTAATCAGCACTGTGAAAGCACTTGTGGAGGTTTCATGGAGTTACAGAAAGATCAGATGCTTAGGTCAAAGTTAAAGCCTCATTAAAACTGCGTTAGAAATCAGATAGGTTAGAATGGATGCCTTTAATAGAGCAGATTCCTGTCAGTTGCTCTTATAAGGTGAATTACGTTAGCAAGACCAGCATTTATTGCCTATGTCTAATTTCCATTCAGAACAGTGAGCCCCAGTGATCCTTGTGGTGCAGGGACACTAACTGTTATGTTTCAAAGAGAGCCACAGGATTATGAACAAGTGACAGTGAATGGACAATGATATTGATTCAAGCCAGGATGCTATGTGACCTTGGAACTTGTATTCCTCACCACACGATGCTCACAGCGATGGAAATAGTGGGACAGTCTCTTGCTGTTCTTATTTTGGGGAATTTACAGTGATATAGTTAAGGTCTTATATGAGGGAGCCAGAAATAGCATTTTGAACACAGCGCTGAACTCTCCTTTTACGTACGCTTTGCCACCTCTGCATATTTTATTTATAAAGCTTGTGAATAATTTAGGATGGACCAGGATTTGGCACTTTGCACTGGAACATTTGTATTTTCCGTGACACTGAAGTATGTCCTTTGTAACATTCCCAACGATTGTCAGAGCTGAAAATATATCTGCGGAATTTACGGATTCATTCATTTTTTGTTTGAAAGAGTGAATGTGATGAGGGTAAGGATTCAATTAAATTGCACGTAATGGACAGACTTCCCGAGTTCAAATCATATTCTCACGTTTTCCTTGAATTGGAAGCAAATTATTAGAACAAACGTCCATTGTTGCACATATTGCAAAAAAAAAAGAAATGTCGAGGCACTGCACTAGGCGAGAAAAAAGATGTCGTCTGCACTTGATGGAAATACAGAAATTCAGGATAGCTGCACAATCTTAACAAGAATCAAGTGATAGAAAAAACGTATAACAAGTCTTTTCTTAGACCATGATCCCCACCATGGCACATTGTATCAACTGCGATAACTGATCTAATTTCTCCTGGTGATGCCCTCTCCCACCCCCACACAGCCCTCCCAACCCCAGCCAATGGCCCCAAGCTGATGGACCTCTGATAGCACAGTTTGTTTCCATCTCCTCCATATATCCACAAACAGGATGGCCCAGGCAGCCATATTGCTTCAGTCTGCACCTGCTACAAACAACTCATCTCTTCCTACTTTGACTCAGTAATCCCTCCTGGTCCAGCCTTTGCCCATCTACATCCGTGATTCATCTGACACTTTATACCACTTTCAGAATTTCCATTTTGCAGGTTCCATCGACCTCCTCTTTCCCATGGTCGTACCATCCCATTACACATCCACCAACATCCCTCCCCAACCCCTACCCCCATTATGATGGTCTCAGGACTCTCTGCTCTTCCTGGAACGAAGGCCTTAACTGCACCCAAACACTACCACCATCCTCCAACGGGCTGAGCCCGTCCTCACTCTCAACAAACTATCTTTTAACATCCCCATGATCACTCTAACTTTGCCTTTCCTACGCATCTTTGCTCTCTTCTGGTGGATCTTGTGCTCCAGCTCCTGACTACTGTTTGGAGGCCTGTACAAGTCTCCAATTATGTTTTTTTTTCACCATCTCGATACCTCAATTCTACCCACACAGATTCCCCATCATCTGACCCTACTCAATTTCTGACTATTGATTTAGTTTTATTTTTTCCCAATAAGGCAACTATACATCTCCGCCCACCTGCCTATCTTTTCATTAAGATGTATATCCTTGAATATCCAGCTCACAATCCTGATACCCTTGCAGCCATGTCTCCGTGATGCCCGCCACGTCATACCTGCCAATTCTGATCTGCGTCACTAGCTCATTTACTCTATTCCTTCCACTGCATACATTCAGATATAACACCTTCAGTCCTGTATTAATCGTTCTTCTTTACGTTGTCATTCGTTTGTCCAGTGTGCTTGAAGTTTGATTGCTAACACTCTCCATACACTCTGTCATATTTATGTCTGTGTTGGAGATTTTAATAACTTCTCCTGAGTTCAGCACTCTTACATCCTCTATAACTCGGGTTTTCTAATTCCGCCAATATCTGACCGTGCCCACACTCGCCCTATTTAGTTTAAAGCCCTGTCTCCAGGCCTGGATGTGCGATCCCCTAGTACTCTGGTCCAAGCACGGTTTGGATGAAGACCACGCCATTGGATGCCAATCAGTCCGTTTACTCTGCTTTGCGAATCAATTGGATTGTAGTTATTCTGTTCCTTTCAATAGCAGGGTCTTTACACAGCAACCCTAGTGGGTCACAAAGTGCCCAGTGTCTTTGTGTCCACAGCCCTGCTTAGGGAGCATCCAGTGCCAAGCGATGATTTCTAAGGAGTCTCAGGAGTGGCTCGAGGAAAGGCTGCACGCAGTAATGGATGGACCGAGGGACTGAGAGGAATAGCTTGGGAACCAGTGACATTGCACTCACACAAGTGTCCAGGCAAGTATCCTGAACACCCAGGGCATCCTGAACACCAGGGTCGCTTTTACGAAAATCGGTTGAATTTGCCGCATTTCTTCATCGACCTGAAACAGAAATACTGCCGATGGCATAAACACGGAGATAGACAGTGGAGAGATGAAAGGAGTTAATGCTCCTAATGCAAACATGGGGAGATTGTACAAAGGCCACACAGATATGCTCCAGAGATTGGAATTGAACCCGAGTCCCTGGCACCGTGAGGCAGCAGAGCTATGTCACCAAGCTACCCAACGATGGCTAACAGGATTAGTGTAGTTGCATGTTGCCTTCCGCAGTCAATTCCCTGGAATACTCTCCCTCAGTCCCGATAAGATGGGGAAGCCTTTCTATAGTAGCAGAGGATAATTTAAAATAAACAATACCGTGGAAAATATGGAACGTATAAGCCAGCTCCCCATATGAAAAGAGACTGCAAGAGTTTAGTTAAGATCTATAACAGGAAGAGATGCAAACGTGAACATTGGACAACTTGAAAACGAGGCCAGCTACAGAGAAATGGAGGACCAAGAATTGCAGGATGAAATGAATAGGTGCTTTGCATCAGTCCTTAACAATGGTTGACAACTAACAGCATTCCCGACAGTCAAGGGCGAGAGATGAGTGTAGTGGTCGGTGCTGATGAAGTGTGCAGTGGAAGCTGCAATGTTTGAAGATGGATAAATCACATAGACTGGAAGGCTAACAACCCAACATTCTGAAGGAAATAGGGGAGAAAATTGTGGAGGCAGTGGTGGTGGATTTTCAGAAATAAATGTCCTCAGGGAGCGTCACAGAGAACTGGAAAATCGGAATGTAAAATCTCTGTGCAAGGAAGGAAGGGAGGCAAAAGACAAGAAATCATAAGGCAGTCAGCCTGACATCGGTCACTAATCCGGTTTTCGAGCCCACTATTAATAATGAGGCCGCAGAGTAGAGTCATAGAGATGTACAGCACGGAAACAGACCCTTCGGTCCATCTTGTCCATGCCAAACCAGATATCCCAATCTCATATCGTCCCATTTGCCAGCATCCAGCCCATATCCCTCTAAACCCTTTTTAATCATATACCCATCCTGATGCATTTTAAATGCTGCAATTGTTCCAGCCTCATTAGCCATGGTTGATTTATCTCTTCAATTAGGTTTTTAGGCATTTGATGAATATATAATGTTATTAATGATGCATCTTTTCAAATTCTAGCTATTGCCTGTCTCCTGGCAAAGCTTTTAGTGATTTGCCCAAGACACCAACTTGCCAACTCAGCCAACTTGCCACTCATACCCTCTTAGTTTCCTTTGTTCAGATTCCAATTTCTAGTTTCAGAATGAACTACGGTACTGTCAGATCTCACAGGGTCCATTGTAGTAACGTCATTAATTAGACTTTCTCATTGTATAGGACTAAATCTAAAGTAGCCCAATCTCTAATTGATTGTGCTATGTTAAATTTCAACTGAGGAATTGTGGGTGGTATTAATTGCACAATTGTCATTGAACATTCCCACTTTTGAACTTATGATGGAGGGAAGGGTATTGATGAAGCAGCTGGAGATGGCTTGGCCTGGGATATTTCGCTGAAGAACTGGGCCCTTGTAATGCAGTACTTGGAGGTGCATCGTAAATTAGGGCTGAGTCAGCATGACTTCTGAATTTTGTTCATCTATTGTTTACAAGTTGCATAAGCAGAGATATAAAAACAGTTAAATTAATAAAAAAACAAATTCAGCACTAGCTAAATACAATAACGGGTCGGGGCATGTGTTGTTTCTGCATCGTGTGGTAGCTGGAGACATTCACTGTATCGCTCAGCAATCCTAACCTGCGTTGTGACGAGTTCACTGAACGTGCTATCCACTACCTCCTCAGCATCGCGGATGCACCACAGTGAGTCAATCCTTAGCTCCAGAGCCGTCATGCGGTCAAACAACAGCGCCAGCTGGATAAATTTTTACAAGTGTAAGAGTCAGGAACGTCAGACACGTTCCTAAGGTCTCACATCAAGCAATAGTCACATGCCACGGGTTTGAGGCCCCTGCCATTGTAAGCTTAACTTTATACGAACTAACTAAAACCAAACAATACACTTAAATAAATGAAAAAGATGAATAAGAAATAAAAGCCTTACCTTCCAGGATCTTTTTCTTCTGGTTAGTGGGGGGCTTTAGGGAGATATACGTGTAGTATCTTGGTATCGCCACTGCCCAAATATAAATTAAGCCCTAAACTTCCCGGCAGCCCTCACTTCACTCCTCCTTCTCTCCTCTCCGCTCTGGAAAAATAGAGTTCGTTGTCTAGTAGGTTTGGTGGAGGTGATAGATAACAGATCCTGTCATCACTGGACTGATTCAGAGGACTCCTCTTTCCCAGTTAATTAACGCACTCTTAAGTATTTATTGTTGAGTCTGTCCATTTTAAAGAAAAAAATAATTGCCGGAGTTGTGCTGAAATGATATTTAAAATTTCATGCAACAAGACTCTTCAATTTGCCAATGAGGTTAGGAATAGGATGGTAGTAGAGTTAAATACATGGGCAAAGAACTGGTAGATGAGGCAGCACTTCCGATATGCGTATCATTGGAATTCCCGAGTCCCTCTCTCAATCAAATCTCTATAATATTAACATCACAGTTATATATACTCACCCAAGCTCCAAGTTCATCCGTCTTGCCTGTCATACTCCTCACATTATAATCAGCGCATTTCAGACTGTCAGGCCCATTGTGTTCAGTAACCTCTGTCTCTTTGTTGTTGGTCTTAGCTCTACTGGGATTAGTCACCAACCCCGCCTCAGTCGTGTACTTGTTTGGTGCATCCAATCGGGTTACTTGAAACGGTATGTGCATAGTCCACTACAGAAGGGTCATACTGGATGACCCCAACCAGAGGAGATAGTGTGGCTGATGCCCACTAAATTTAATTTTGTCAGCGTTCCTTGACACAATCCTGAGCCAAGTCCTGCCTGGATGTCAGGGTGTGTCACTCTTAGCTGGGCTCCTGTGTTCACCTCTTTTGAACATATCAATAGGTTATTTTGTCTGTGTGGGGAGTGTTTTCTTCTCACAGAGGGTAGTGTATTTTGTGTATCATCTCTGAGCGATGTCTGTGGGCTGTATTCACAGTGAAACTGGGTCCACCACATAACAAACAAATGAACCACAAGTTGCAGTGCGGAAACACTCTGTAAAGAGACCAGAGACGTCTTTCGAACCCAGATTGTGTTTCCCAAAAACATTTTCCAACCCACACCAAACTGTGTGTATCAGTCTGGAGGGATTGAATGATATCCTATGTTCCTGTGGACCAGGTATTTGGAGCAAGTGGCCTCCATCTGCTCCTTTGCGGGGCTGAATAGAACATGGGAACATTTTAGTGAGGAGCAGGAATGGGTCATTAGTCACTTTGCCACTGTTGTACCAGGCACTAACTTCGTGGCTGATCTGGTTGTTGTCTTAGAAGCACTTTTCTGTATGCACCATTTTTCTTCATTCAATGCAAACACCTAGACAACACAAACTTCTGGCAAAGGGAATTCTCACTTGTACAGCTCTTTCAGAATTTCTCATTCGTTTTCCAACCAATGTTACAGGGTCACTGATTCCTTTTGCAGTCACACTCCTCCACTGGTTAAAACAAATGTCAAAGTTTAGTGATAAGGCCAATAATATAAGTGTCAGCCTGGCTCATCTTCTAGAAACATGTCATAAACACACAAACGTGCAGATGCATGCACACATGAACACACGCACACATTTTAAGACAAAACAGAAAAATGAAAGCTTTCCAAAGTTTCATAATGCCTGAACTCTTAACGAATGGAAAGATAACAGAATGTCCCAAATGTTACTCTGTCCTCTGAAGTTCTATTGCTCGCACAGTCTGCTTGTAATGGGATATCTCCCCGGAACAGTTGGATTTGGTTCAATTCGCTTTGCGTCAGATAGTGGAAAGATGCCAATGAATCTTTCATCAGGAAACCTCCACGATTGGTAAAGAAGACACAGGATTTTTTCTCTTGTCAGGCGGAACAAAATGAGAGAGAGGGGGGCACTACGCTGCTGCTTCTGAGGCAGGTAACATTTTTTCTCCTTCCCTGTGCTAAAGTATGCAATAATGCCAACTGAACACCAAAAAGGACCATGTATGATTTCCTTGAACATTCTCTGGAATTGATGATAAGGTGTTCTATACAAATGCATCATTACTGCTATTGTACATAGTGCCTTTCCTTAGCAACAAAAAAAAACAAAATCTCAGCTGTATAATTTGATGGCAAGTTTACATGTGTCTGCATAATTTTAAGAAATCGGTTGATGTCTTCATTATATCTGCGTTAAAATCAATGTTACGATAGAGTGTGAAGCCCTTCTGCTAATTTAAACCAGACACACAGAAAAAAATCACCTCGCCTCATAGTCTGTAAAAGTGTGAGTGACAAAGAACGACCAAATCCCACTATTTATAGAAAGCAATACCTATTTATTCTTTAACTCCAAGAAAAAAAGAACATTAAACAACAACTTTCTACAATGTAATCATCCTGGTCAGATCAATTTATCTCCTTCCCTCTCTACAGCAATATACTGATTCGATAAAACCACCCAATTAAGACTTACAAAAAAAAAACGAATTTCAAAACTCCCAGCGAGTTACGTCGATTTTCCTGTGCATCTTCCGGTGTAGGTTTTCCCGGGTCTTTTCTTTGGTTTTCTGCTGCACAGATTTCATAGAAACAGGTACTTTTCAGACAGCGATTCTGCAGGCAGTCTACATTTGTTAGTGCTCTTTGCTGCTCTGGCCAACTGTTCAAAATGCCCGATTTTATGCCACAAAACATCAAATTGTCTCATTGTTTTATATCATTAAAATTCAACTTCATTAGCACTCAACTCAGTTATTTGTTTCAGCCAAATGTTACTTTTTAAACACTTTTCTCCACACTCTGTGCTTGTTAAATCCTTGCCAACATTCACTCTCTTTAAAAGGTACAGTACCCGCCTATGCATTCATAACAATCAATACATTTTATTCTTAAAATGTATTCCGTAGTTTTATACACCCTAACATGAGAAAATATGTATCCAGCTAATTTTTCTCAAAATCGTGTATGGTTTAAAAAGATTTTGCATCCAATACCTAAACTGATAATGCTTCATTCAAAATGCCTCACAGGAACGTGTGTACAGGGAGCTGGAGAGTCATGTTTCGAGCACATTCATGATGAAGGCTTATGCTCGAAACATTGACTTTCCTGCTCCACTGATGCTGCCTGACCTGCTGTGCGTTTCCAGTGCGACACTTTTCGACTCTGACCTCCAGCATCTGCATTGTCGCTGTCCAGATGCAGTAAAACATTGCTACGATTAAACCCGATATCCTTTCCCAGATACATCATTTCAAACCACTTGCTACATCTGAAGGCTAACTTCATGGACAGGAGCAGCAGTTGGCCATTCGGCTGCACCATTCAGAATGCTCATGGCTGATCCGAGTGTGTCTGACCACCGATCTCTGGTCTGTTCCCAATAAACATTGACTCTCCTTTCCAGCAAAGATCACGAGAGCTCAGCCTTGAATATCTTCAATAACCGCGTCTTTACTGCTCCCTGAGGAAAAGGGCACCACAGATAGCACAACACTAAAGGGAAAGGAACGTCCTTATTTCATTGTAGGACCCATTATTTTAAAACTGTGTTCACCTAACATCAAATTGCTACGTTTTTTGAAACATAAGGACAGATTAATTAGGATTAGACATAGACTATACAGCCCTCTAAACCAGTCCAAAATTACTACTTACTCTTTCCAATCAAATATGTATTTAACTCATTCCACGCTCCTGTCCCAGGAAGAGAATACCAGATAGCATAACACCACACAAGTATTTTAAATAGGAGCAGAATTAGGCCATTCGGCCCATCGAATCTGAATGCCATTTAATAATGCTTCGAGGTTTCTCAACATCATTCTCCTGACTTCTCTCTGTAATCCTTGGTACCCTTATTCACCAAAACCTATCTTTCGCTGGCTGACAGATACAAGTTCCTGTGTTTCTGTGTGTCTGCATGCGTGCGTTTGTTCATGTGTTTGTGTGTCTGTGTATTTGTGTATTCGCCTCTGCGTTTTATCTGTTTAAGTCTGTTAGTGTGTGACTGTGTATGTCTCTGTATGCCTCTACATGTGTCCGGGTCCATCTCATTGCATGTGCTGTGAGTGTTAGTAAATTGGGGTGTTTACATATCTCTCCAGGTATTTCTGTGTCTGCATCTTTCTGCAATGAGACATTTGTTGTTTTGGGAAGGAAAGAAGTAGCAGAACAGACAGAGCGGTTAAAGTGAGTATTGCCCTCCACAGAACATTGCCTCTTACTCAGTTGGTAGGACATGGATATCACAGAATCTCCATACGATTCACACGGTCCCCGCCGGCTCATGCTAGAGTGCTGCCAACATGGCGGGGAGGGGGGGGGGGGAAAGGGAACGGATATCGGACACGCCACCACCCGGCTTGGCCCTTTCTGTCTTGTTCCAGGCTGTTTATCCTGGAATGGGAGAAAGGGAAGCAGGGAATGAGCTGTACGTACTGTTGTACGTGGTGGTGGGGGAGAGGGTTGCTGAATGGTGAGGTGTCGAGAGGGAGTCAGTCTACAGTGCAGAATCCATAAGGTGTTATTGGTGTGGGGGTATTGCATAGGCGACAGACAAAATGATGAAAGGAAGGTGTTGAATTCAACAGTGAGTGGTAGTACATGAACTTTATTTGGAGATAGAGCGTGAGCCTTGTTCGTTGGCAGGTGCTACAACAGATATACAGTGAGTGTGAGCGAGCAGAGAGAATACGGTGACACTTATCCTGGTGGAACGAGGATACAGAATGTCCTGTATTGCTGGACTTTTCTTCAGATCATCTCAGCGTCGAGGTGAGCCTCAATGAACGTCTTCTCTAAGTCTGTCATCAGTAATGCCACCGACCCTATCCCTCAGATCCCAAAGAATCAGTTTGGGAGGATCTTAGTAATGAGAAACAAACATTGGTGTGTTCTGCCGTGCAAAACTGTCGTGCAAATTTTTTATATCTTATGCTGTGGGAAATTGGTATTGTTGGTGCAGCAGTAATACTGAACTATCTCACGTTACATCTAAACTGCGTAAACTAAGTGAATGCTAATGCTGTGAAAAATAAATTACAGAAGTGTGCATCAGGTAGCTGGAAGAGTATGTTGTGATCCAAACTAGAGACAAGGTTAGTTTGTATTTGGTGATATGTGCTCAGAAGGACTAATTGATAACCTTGTTCTGAGGGAAATATGTTGCATTTTACACGGCATCTGCTTATAGTATCGAATGTTGAACATGATGGTCAAACATCATGGAAGCCTGGAGGCTGGAGGGTCAAGTTCGCTCCAGTGAATTGGTAAAGTACAATATGACATTCAGTGGGAGACAAGCAATGGTTTTTAGAGTCATAGAGTCCGAAAGCATAGAGACAGACCCATTGTTCCAAACCGGTCCATTCCGACCAAAATGTGCATTCACACTAACCCCATCTCTCTGCCATTGCCCTATTTCCATCTAATCATTTCCTATCCATGTATTTGTCCAAATTCCTTTTAAATGTGTTAATGTACCTCTCCCATCAACAGCTCATTCCATGTGTGTCCCAGCTTCAGTGTAAAAAAAGTTGCCCCTCAGGTTCCCTTTAATTCTTTCCCCTCTGACCTTAAACTGATGCCCTTTTGTCTCTGATTCACAACACTGGGAAAAAGATTGAGTGCATTCGCCCTATCCATATCTCTCATGATCTTATACATTTCTGTAATATATCATCTCAGTCTTGTACACTCTAAAGAAAAATGATCTAGCCTGTCCAAACTCTCCCTATATCTCAGCTATTGAGTACTGGCGATATCCTTGTGAATTTCTTCTGCACTCTTTCCAATTTCATCACATACTTCATGGAGCAACTTGAACAAAACCGAACACAGTACTCCAAGCGCAGCCTCACCATCATCCTGTGTAACTGCAACGTAACTCCGCAACTTCGTTTATCAATTCCCTGACTAATGAAGGCCAGTGTTCCAAAAGCATTCTTCACTGTCGTGTACCAATGACTCTACATTGAAAGAACCGTGCACCTGAATTCCAAGGACGCTTTGTCCCACTGCACTCCTTAGGGCCTAACCATTCACCATGAAACTCCTACCTTGATTTGATTTTCCAAAATGCAAGACCTCACATTACTCTATATTAAACTCCATTTGCCATTTCTCAACCTACTACCCCAGCTGATCAAGGTCCTGCTGCAATTTCTGATTACCTTCCTCACTGTCCACGAAACCACCTATTTTAGTGTTATTAGCAAAATTACTAAGCATGCCTTGTACATTCTCAACAAAATCATTGATAGAGATAACAGCAATGATCCCAGCACCAACCCCTGAGGCACTCCACTTGCCACTGGCCTCCAGTCCTACAAGCATCCTTCCACTATTACCCTTTGCTACATAGCATCAAGCCAATTGTGTTGAATTTTCCAGCTCCCTCTGGATTCCATGTGATCAAACATTTCAGAGCAGCCTATCATGTGGAACCACGGTGACAGCGTAGTTAGCACTGCTACCTCACAGCGCCAGGGACCTGGATTCAATTCCCGCCTCAGGTAACTGACTGGTTGGAGTTTGAATATTCCCCCGTGTCTGTGTGGGTTTCCTCCGGGTGTTCCGGTTTTCTCCCACAGTCCAAAGATGTGCAGGTTAGGTGAATTGGTCATGCTAAATTGCTCGTAGTGTTAGGTGCTTTAGTCAGGTTGGGTTGCTCTTCGGAGGTGTGTTGTGGACTTGGGCCGGAGGACCTGTTCCCACACTGTAGGGAATCTAATCTAATCTAATCTAATCTAATCTAATCTAATCTAATCTAATCTAATCTAATCTAATCTAATCTAATCTAAAGGCCTTTCTGAAATTTATGTAAACTCTGCTTGTCACGCTACTCTCGTCAACAGTCCTGTTCAGTTCATCAAAGAACTCTAAAAATTAGTAAGTTGTGATCTCCCATGCACAAAGCCGTGCTGACTGCACCGTGTCTTCCCAAATGTTTGTGTATCTTATCACAGAGTCTTCTCAAGTAACATCCCTATCACAGTTGTGAAGCTAACAGGCTTATAGTTCCCATGTTCTTCTTTGCAGCTCTTCTTGAATAAGGGCACAACATTCGCTCCCCACCAGCCTTCGGCGACTTCACCCGTGGCTAACGATGATGCAAAATTATCAGCCAGAGCTCCCGCAATTTCTTCTCTCCCTGATTGCTGTGTTATTGGATATATCTGGTCAGGACCAAGAGATGTTTAGAAATATTGCACAGTCTGATAAATACGTCTATTTTTAAGGTACAATTCCCAAAGAAAGGGGAGGTGACTTAATTGTGGTTAACCTAACAAATTTAAAATTATATTAATCATAGGAAGTGAATTCAGAAGAATTTCAGACGTTGTGAAAACGTGAGAATACTCAGAAAATTGCCTGTGTGGAGTTTCCAATGCTCCCACTGTCTCCGTTGGTTTCCTCTGGGTGCTCCGGTTTCCTCCCACAATCCAAAGATCCGCAAGTAAGGTGAATTGGTCTTGCTAAATTGCTCCATAGTGTTCAGGGATGTGTACATTAGGTGCATGAGTCTGGCGTAAACGTAGAATCGTATGGAAATGGGTCTGCGTGGATTCTTTTTCGAAGGGTCAGTGTGGAACTGCTGAGCCCAAGGACCTTTTTCACAATGTTAGCATGCTCAGAGCACAAAATCTGCATAAATCTACAATCTGTATTACAAAGAAAACAAAATAAAGCAAGCTCAAATAGGAAATTGTGTAATAGGGAGAGAAGAATATATTGTTGGAACAGGGAAATGGCCGAGATATCAACCATTTACTTTGCATCTGTCTTCATGGAGGAAGAGCCAGAAAATCACCCAGCATTACCAAATGATCATATGGAACTTTTGACACTAAAGACATAAAGTCACTTCATGTCAGTAACAAGATAGTACGTGAACCTGTAGCTGGATTGTGCATTTCTAAGTCTGACAAATCAGATGTACTTCACATCCAAATATTAGCAATAAATCAGCAAGAGAAGTATTAACTGTGCTGTCGATGACGCTGTTTTACTTTCCTGCACTTTGTGCAGAGGCCGGAAGTCATTGTAGATAAATGGAAGGAAGTAAACGTGTTCCAAGAATTGCAGGTAAATGGAATGAATCCGAACATCTGCAACGGAAGAAGAGACAGTGTGGAGAACTGCAGAACAATTAACTTGACATCTATAAGAAAACCGTTGGAATCTACTACATACCACGTGATGCTAGATATTTAAAAAATAACAGCAACATTGGAGAGAATCAGCATGTGTTTCTGACAGAGAAATCATACTTGACAAACTTCGAAATTATTTGAAATTGTTTCTTACATCATAGATAATGGGGAACCAGTAGAATTGGCATATTTGGATTTTCAGAAGTTTTTCGATAAGAACTCACACAGTGAGTTCGTAAAAATATTAATGTGAAAGGCATTTTGAGGAATATATGTAAGTGGAAAGTTCAAGTTATGTTCGCCTTCATTTAAGGGAATCAGAATATAGATGGAAGGACATGTTGAAGCAATTTCACAGCGTGTAGGTGAGACTGTATTTATAGTATTGTGTACAGTGTTGGTGACTCGATCTGAGAAATAGTATACTGACCGCAGAGGAAGTGCAATGGACATTCTCCAGATTAATCCCTGAGATGGCGAGATTGAGAGGTGACCGCAGTGAAATTTAGAAAATTCAATGAACATATGACAAGTTGGAAATAATCAAACAGTTTCTCTGGCTGTCTAATCTACGTTTGAGGCAAATAATGGCAAGGTAAGGGACAGGCCATTTAAAATAGAAAGATGAAGCAAATCCATCACTTTAAGTCGACTGACGAACACAGGGTCATGGAAACCTGCTGACAGGGTAAGATTAGGGCGAATCCCGAGGTATTCTGCAGGTGCATCAAGTGGCACAGTGTCTCAGTGGCTAGCACTGCTACCTAAAAGCGCCAGGGTCCCAGGTTCCATTCGCACTTTCTGCGACCGTTTTTGTGGATTTTGCCAGTTCTCCCTGTGTCTGCGTGGGTTTCTTCCGGGTGCTCCGGTTTCCTCCCACAGTCCAAAGATGCGCAGGCCAGGTGAATTGGCCATGCTAAATTGCCCATAGCGTTAGGTGTTTTCGTCAGAGGGAAAGGGGTCTGGATGGGCTACTCTTTGTGGACTGGTTGGGGCGAAGGGCCTGTTTCCACACTGTAGGGAATCTAAACTTATAAAGAAGGGAACAATTTGCACTCATCAATGACTTGTCAAATTGCATCCAAATCAACTTAGTGTTAGCAAACTGAGCATGGTGTTAGAAGGCTGTTTGTGTGACTGGAGATTGATGTCCAAAAGTGCATCACAGGGATCAGTGCTGTGCCCTTGTTACTTGTAATTTGGATGTGCCAATGTTGGACTGGGATGGGCAAAGTTAAAAGTCAGAAAACACTAGATTATAGTCTAAAAGGTTTATTTGGAGGCAGCAGCTTTCCAAGCGCATCATCATCTGATGAAGAAGCAGCGCATCGAAATCTAATGCCACTGAATAAAACTATTGTAATATAACCTTAAAAACGATTAGCCAGGTGGTTGCAAATGAGGAGGAAGGTCTAAATTTATAGGAAGATGTAAATGGAATGGTCAGATGAGCAGATCAGTGACAGATGGATCGTAACCCTAATAAAGGCGATGATTAAGGGTAGGACTAAATGAATGGCAGCACATTAGGAAGCTCAGAGGGTGCTTCTCCACACATCCCTGAATGGGTATGGACAGGGTAACACACAAGTTGATAAAGCATAGCGACTGTAAACATAACCTTTTTTCATCGAGGCTTAGATTATAAAAGCTATGCAGAACGTTAGTTCCAAGATGGAATAATTTGCATAGTTCTGGGATCCACATTACAGGAAGATTGTGATTCAACTGGAGGGGGTACAGAGGAGATTCACCAGGATGTACCCTGGGATGGACCATATCAGCTATGGAGTGAGGCTGGATGAGCTCGGGTTGCTTACTTTGGATCAGAGAAGGCTGAGGGGGAGGTGATTCAGGAGGATAAGATTACGAGGGGCATGGAGAGCGTGGATAGACAGCAGTTGTTCCTTTTAGTCAAAGGGTCAAGAACAGGAGAGCGCACTTTTTAAGTGGAGGGTTTGAGGTTTAGTGAGAATTTGAGGATTTTTTTAACCCAGCTGGTGGTGGGTCCTGGGATGCACTTCCTGAGAGGGGAGTTGTCACGGGTAACCTCACAACCGTTAAAAAATTATTCAACGTTGCGCACTTGAAATGCCATAACATTCCCGTTGCGGGTCATGGGTCAGAAAGTGGGACGAATGTCGACCGTGCTGTATTTGTGACAGTACAGAGTCTATGCTTCTCTGATTGTATGGCTGCGGAATGTCAGTCATTCAGCACCTTAAGACAAGAATTGATGAGTTTCTGAAGAGCATATTAACAAGGGTTATAAAAGTGAATTTATAATTGGTTCTAAAAACGGTGTAGTTTCCTGACAGGCTGAAACCAGAGAATTGAGGACAGGGTAATGGCAGAACTATCAAGCAAATATTTCATTTATGTCTTCACAGAAGAAATCAAATAAAAAAAAAACAATCGTCCCAGCAATACTTGGAAACTTTAATCTGGTGGGAAAGAAAGGAAATAGAATGGAATTGGCACCTAAACGGTTTTAGAGGAAGTATTGGAACCTAAAGTAATGTGCAGAGACAAAGTCAATAGAGATTTATGAAAAGGGAACCATATTTGAGAAACTGACTGAGCAAACTTATGGGGAAGCAATCAATACAATATGACTGGAGTTTTAGGAAAATAGTTGATAAAGCTCCAAGCCTACCACACAAAGTCAAATCTTATGGGATTGGGGTTAGTATGTGGACATAATATAGGATGGGAGAGCTGACATAACACAGCGAATAGGAATAAAACAATGTGTTTTCGAGTGGAAAGCTTGGGGGTATAGCAGGAATCGGGGCTTGGGTCCCAGCTATTCCCAAACTTGTCGGAAGCAAATGCAATATTCCCAATTCTGCTGATGGCACTAAATATCGATGTCGGATTGTGAGTCGTTGAGCAGGATGTAAAAAAGCTCCAAGATTGAGATAAGTGAAGTGAATAGGCAAATACATGGCAAGTGGAGAGCAATGGAGTAGATGTGACGTCGTGCCCTTTGGTGGGAAAACAGGAAGGCAACCTACAAATTGAAAAGGGATTGGTTGGAAATATATTGATTTATAAACGAACTTATGCTGCATTTTTGTTCGTTCTGCGCAGACCTCCGAGGTCTGTGCAAGGCAGTGCGTTCTGAAGCAAGCAGTCAATACTGGAAATGGTATCGGCACGCTGACCAGTGATAAATAGAGCCACCAAGTGGGGAGCTGTAACATTGAAACGGGTTTGTATCCCCCTCCACACCATTCACTGCAAGCATTATTGCAGGAACAAAAAGCAGTTAGGAAGATAAATGGTGTATTGACCTTCATTCCAGGGGATTTTGAGTCCAGGAGAAAGGGTGACTTACTGCAGCTGTACAGGCCCTTGGTGAGACCCCATCTTGAACATTGTGCATTATTGTGTGCAGTTTTGTTCTCCTTACTTAATAAAGGACAAACCTGACTATGAGGGAGAGCAGCGAAGGATGACCTGACTGATCTCTGGGATGACAGGCTTGTTGTGGGAGCAGAGCTTGGGATGACTGGGCCTGTACTCAATGGGCTTTAGGTGATCTCAGAGAAGTATATAAAACTCTGACAGGGCGAGACAGATTGGAAGCAGGGATAGAAATTCCCCTGACTGGGATGTCTCAAACAAGGGGCCACAGTATTAGATACAGGCAGGTCACTCTGCATTGAGATGAGAATAAATTTCTCTACTCAGAGATTGGCGAACCTGGGGAGTTCTCTACCACATAAGGCTGTGGAAACCAGAACATTAAATATAGATAAGGATTTCTGGACACGAAAGGGATCAACAAACAGCTGGAGTACAGCTGTCACAGGTTCTCAGATATGAAGGAGGAGATCTCTGCAGTGTCAACAGGACTATGTTTCCCGTTCCCTTTTCGGACAATGAGTTTTCTCTCAGTTTTATTGTTCCAAATCTTGAAGCAGTTTGATAATGATGCAACATAAATAACGGGGGCTATGGGGTTAAGGGGCGAACACTGAAATATCAGTAAAAACCAAAAATGAAAGGTGATCTAACACACACACTAGCACAGTCTAAGTTAATCTTTAAAACATATATTACAATGAAATAGTACTTTTTATGTAATACTTCAACACTACAGCCACTGACTACAGTGCTGTACCTTTCACGATGCTCTTCACCAGATGTTTTCGTGGCTGACTGACCACGTGATGCTGCCGTGGAATTCTAGTTCTCCCCGGAATTCTCCCTCAGTTTGAAATGGTGTTTCTTCGAAACGTAGATTGTAATTCCCAGTGTGAGGCTCAGTTTCAAGGCTTGCAGAGTGGATTTCATCCCTGTTTTAGCTGAACACATTGAGTGTGCATTTTGCAGATAGACGAACACGAGCTTGGGTTTTGCTGTTCACCCAATGTTGGGATGGAATCGCGTAACAGTGAACACGAGCTTGCTTTATTTTAAAAAAACACACAATTCATGAACGGCATTGCAGCCAAATCATGATTAATAGGCATGTGTCGCCACAGAACGGCCTGTATATTGATTGGAGGAGCAGAATTGATGGACAACAGTGACGACAGCAGTTCGTATTACATATTTCACGATGTTTAAGCATATTAAGGGATACGAACACTGTGTGAGGAAAACTGCACTGAGGAAATTTTCTCCATTAGCTAGAATGGGGAAGCCTCACTGTGTTGAATGCCCTGCTCCTTTCCTGATGTTTCTGTGCAGTCTGTGGGAAAGCTCTGTAAATGTTGTCAATAGCTCTTGCATGTTCGGAAGGAAATCTCTTCAGGGTCACAGGACTGTGTCTCCCGTTCCCTTTTCCGACACCGAGTCTAGTGCTGGGCATTGGGTATGGTTTTACCCATGAAGTACTCGAAGCATTTTGATACAATTGAGTATCTTTCTCGGCCGTTTCAGAGACCATTGGAGAGCTTATCACATGTCTGTGTCTGGAGTCACTTTTAGGCCAGACCAAGAAAGCACGGGAGATTTCCTTCCTGAAAGTACATTGTGGAAAGAAATAGATGCTTACAATCGACAATGGCTTTAGGGTTACCATTACTGACACCAGATTTTAGATATTTATATTTACACATGATTCTGACTCTGATGCGTTCACCCCGCATTCGTCACTGAACCATAGATCAGCTTGATGCTCATGGTAGCCTGGTGGATTATCCTGGGTAAACAGTTACAGATTGTGATTGATTACAATGCTGCTTCTGCTGCTGCTGTTGTCCGCAGCATCACACGATAGAACCAGTTCGAACTGCAATATCTGTGATTCCATTCTCCTGACCGTCCCGAAGTTCACATCGAGACCCATTCATCCATCAGCCCTGTACTCAGTGACCTAACCTGGTTTCTGATGTGGTAACACATCCATTTTCATATCCTCATTCTGCTGAGGGTTTCTGCCGGGTGTCACGCCTCCAATTTGTTATATTACTCAAACACTTCAACATATTCATCTGAATCTTCTCCTTTCCCGCAATGCCATCTTCTGTGTTTGAAGTGAATGTGTTCTCTTCTGTTTCTCTCTCTGACCATGATTAAGAGCTCTGTAGTATCAGTGATGCTAAACTTATGGAACCAAGGAATTTGTGCACCTTGTGTTATCGTTCACTTCCTGGTGTATGGCAGTCCATGCTGAACAGGGCGTATGAGCAGCTTTGACACACAATTTTCGAACTTGTTCAAAAACAGAAATTGCTGAACAAACTATACAGATCTGGCAGCATATTCTGCAGTGAATTCAGAGTTACTCTTTTGTCTAGGTGTCCCTTCTACAAAGCTCCCAGATCCTCAAGCAAGTTTTATATTGTTATTTCCAGTATCCATAGTTGTTTGTTTAATTGAAAATTTGTGCTGTGCCTATCCTGGAGAACCTCAGCAGGTCTGGCAGCATTTGGAGAAACATAGACACAGAGTTAGCGTTTCAAGTCCAGTGTGACCCTTGTTCAGAATTGCAAAATATTGTAAAATGGGCTTTTTATTCCCTTGTCAGAGGTGGCGGATGGATGACAGTGTAAAGAGGATGTGGCAAAAGATAAATCGGGCTTTTATCAGTGGTGAGAAGATGATGTAAAATGAGATTAAATTAAGATGTGAGTTGGGG
The DNA here is from genome assembly GCF_037043375.1 of Chiloscyllium plagiosum. Lineage (NCBI taxonomy): Eukaryota > Metazoa > Chordata > Chondrichthyes > Orectolobiformes > Hemiscylliidae > Chiloscyllium > Chiloscyllium plagiosum. Next base: position 79,095,150 of record NW_028270180.1, on the reverse strand, counting down.
AAAAAGGTTCTCTAAACTGAGTGCAAGCTATAGAAGGCACAACCAAATAGGGAGACCAGGAGGAAGAATGTTGGCTATGTGGCATTTCATAGATTTGGGCAGAGATACGTTTTCACTGTCGTGATCTTCGCCCCCTTCAGACAAAGAAATTCAGGTGTTTGACTGCTTAATGGCACTAGTAAGAGTTTCATGCTGCCTTAGTAATGTAATATGGAGAAAAACAAATCACAGTATGAAGTTTGGGGCTCAGTGTTGTTTACCATTCGCTTTTAATATTGTTTCAAATTTCCAGTGATTATTTTTAAATGGTTGGTCTTGAAGTTAATATCAGATGGAGCGTAGGAGATTGAAGAGTGAAATGAAAGAAGTATATAAAATCATGAGAAACATGGATAGGTTGCATATCCAACGTCTTTTCGACAGGATAGTTAATTTCAAACATGGAGAACATAGCTTTAAGGTGAAAGAGGAGATTTAAAAGGGACGAAGAAGTAACTTTTTCATGCAGAGGGTGACGTGTGCATGGAATGAGCTGCCAGAGGAAAAGTGGTAGGTACATCTACAAATTTGAGAAGATAGTTGGACAAACATATTAATGGGAAACGTACAGAGGCATTTGGGCCAAATGCAAGCAGTGGAATTCGTTTAGTTTGGAAAACCTGGTCAGAATGGACAAGTTGGACGAAAGGGTCTATTTGTGGGTGATATGACTGGATGAATCTAGAAAGTGAGGGAAAAGAAATCAAAGATATGAGATAAGTAAATTGGCAAGAAATATAAAAACAAGCAGCATGAGCGTTTCTGTGATAAGTGCGTGACTTTTTGTGGAAATGAAGTCAGGAAAGTACATTGAGGATATCTGGAGGGTATGAAGGGGAATTTCCCAGAGGGACTTTGCAGTTAATTTACACCAATATTTTACATTGGTCCTCACAAGGTGAGGCACTGTAAATATTTCAATGCTGTCAATAAAGTGATTTTAGTAGGGAAGTTCTAAAAAAAGGAACAAGATTAAAATAAAACAAATAGAGAAGTGTAGGGGGGACAGGTCAGCAGAAGTTCACAGCTGTTTTTAAAGGAAGTGGTTACAGAGTGAATGGTGGCACTGTGTAAAGTATTCCACAACTCTCTGGATTACAGGAGTGTTCCAGAGAATCTGGAGATCTTCCAATGTGGCGCCTGACTTCAAGAAAGGAGCGAGACTGAAAGCAGGAACCATTTAGATTCACCATTATTGCTGAGAATCTGCGAGAGTTTGGTATTAACGAGGGAATTGCAGGACATTTAGAAATGCTTCAAGCAGAATCATGATGGTTTTATGAAAGGGGATCGAGAAACAATCATGCAAAGTTTATCTGGATACCCCTGACAATGTAACAAGGGAATTTGATGAAAGGGAACTGCTAGACTTGAGGCATTCCAGAGATTTTCCATAAGGTATCACTAAATAAAGGTTTTTACACAGTACAGGAGTTCATAATATGACGGATAATATATTTGATGGAATGACGATTCGTTAACACCAAAATTGGAGTGTAAGGATTACGAAATCTTTATGATAAAATGTATCAAATGGAGTACCACAAATTTCAGTCCGATGGCATGAGGTATTGACCATCTATACTGATTGCCTGACGGTGGAAGCTGAATGCAGTGTACATCCGAGTTTGTGGATGACACTGAGAAACAAAATTCAGTCTGTTATTTAATGAAAATGACTCCCAAAAAAAGGAGCAGTTCAAAGGGATTGAAGTGTTTCTGTGTATAAAACATAACGTTAGCATGCTGATAAAGCAAATAACTAAGTTGGTTCATTAGGCGGATTCGTGGGATGAAAGGGTTGAATTATTGAGTACATCTAAATTGGTGAGGCGATTATTCATTGTGGCTGAAATGAATGATGATGATGTTACTGAAACTTGCAAACTACAGAGAAGGCTGAAAGGTAAATGTAGAGAATATGGGGCCACTCTTGGCCAGAGTCTTGAATTATGGCATTATAGGTACAGAATAAGGGATACTGAATTCAAACTGAAATGCAAAAAATGTCTTTTTTCTGAAGGTAGTGAATACCTGGAATACCCTAACGCAGAGAGTTGTGGGGACTGGGACACTGTATGTATTTACAGACGGAGTGGAATGGTTTTTGACATATCAGCGAGTTGAAGAATACAACGGGTTAGCAGGAAATTGGAGTTGAGCCATCTTCTTATTGAATGAAGTGCAGGTTTGAGGGGCCGAATAGACCCCTCCTGTTCCCATTTTTTCGTTCCTATGTTATGCTTTTGGAAAGTAACTGGTTATTTTACAGGACGTCGTGTTGTACAATGTTGCATTCAGGGAGAGTCGAGGATTTGATTGAGTTAACACTGGGTGGGGTTTGGGGGCTGTATCCACAACGAATCTGGGTCTGTAACATAACCCAAGTGGGCAGCCGAAGTTACAGAGAGGGGAGGCCTGAAAAGAGGGATTGGGGGTGGGTGTCACTTCCTGACTCAGCCTGGAATTTCCAAGTATATTTCTGAAATTAAACCTACCCATCGGAGTGGCCTCGATCTGCCCGTATAGCAGGTCCGAAGGGCTGAATGGAACATCAGAACATAGGGCTGACAGACACGATTGGGCATTTCGGCCCTTTGACACTACTCCACCAGTAAATCAGGACATGGCTCAACTCATTGTGTTCCCAGCTGCTGTTTTCTCTCCATGGGAAACTTCTGGGAAAGAGAATTCCCACTTGAATTAAATCCGACTTTGTGAATTTCTCCTCACTCTGGTTCTGACTGAGTTTGGAGGGTGTCAACAGTTTGCCTTTCTAGTCCCACTCCTCCATTACTCACAACAAACTTTAAATGTTACCAAGTTGGTCATATGGCCGATGATAAAGGTCTCAGACTGGGTTAGGTTCAGTGACAGGAAGAAGTCAGACAGTTTTTTTTTCCCTTAAGCCACAGAGGAGCATGGTGGATCTGTGTTCAGCACTGATGCTTCACATTACCAAGCAGCTTACCTTAATTCCAGCCTTGGGCGACCCTCCATGTGGAGTTATTTTTATAGATATTTTTTATTAGAAATTTAACATTTTTACAAGTTTACAAAAATAAACAAAACTCTCAGATATGAACATTGATATACAATTAGCTCAAATATACAATAGCCAAAATTTAACAAAAAAACAAAACAAAACAAAAAAAAACCAAAAAGGAAAAAAAAAACAAAACTCAACTATCTACTAATTTAACCGACAACTAACCAGAGTGTATATTTAAGTCTCTTACATGCTCGGAATGTGTTAACATCAGATGTAATAAAACCCATATTCGTGCGGGATTCCTCCCCCAAGGGGCCCCGGACCAGCCAGGTTTGTAATCTCAATTAAATAAAAGCCCTTGTTAGGATAGCCGAAACATCTGTATTTATGTAATTCAAGAAGGGCTGCCATATTTTATAAAATAATTCGGTCTTTCGGTGCACCATATTTCTAAGGAAGTCAAGGGGAATACATTCAATAATTAATCTGTGCCAATTTGAAAGTCCAGGGGGGCCCTCAGCCGCCCAGTTCACCAAAATATTTTTCCTTGCACAGAAAGAAAGAATAGAAAATAGTCTCTTCCCGTACGTGTCCAGGGAGGGAAAGTTCGAAAAGCCCAAGAGGAGAGATACAGGGTCCACTTTAGTTTCCGTTCCTAAAATTTCTGTCAGGGTACTTGCTACTTTAGTCCATTATCTACGGATCTTATGACAGGTCCATAAGCAATGTACAAGAGTGCTCACCTCTATTTTGCATTTAGGACACATTGGAGATGCTCCTGCCTTAAATTTTGCCAATCGAACCGGTGCTATGTGGGCGCTATGAAGTATCTTCAGCTGGATAGCCTGGGTTCTGTTACAGATAGTAATTCTTCTCGCATTTTCCCAAATATCATTCCACGTTTCTATAGAGATTTCTAGTCCCAAATCCTAATGCCATGTTTTAAGCAGATTATCCATATCTCCCAATACTTCATCATGTAGTAAATGATAAATAGTACTGACAGAAGATACCCCCACTGGTCGTAGGACACTACATTCTCTATCTGATTTATAAAGACTATCTAATAACGTAGTCTTCTTCTGTATATAATCTCGAATTTGGAAGTATCGAAAGAGGTCTCCATTCGGTAATCCGAATGTCTGACGCAGCTGTTCCAATGACATCAGGATCCCGTCTTTAAATAGATCCCCTAAACATGAGATACCCCTGGATTTCCAGAGTTTAAAAGTGGCATCTGTTAACCCCGGTTGGAATCCCCATGCTCCCACTATCAGTGCATAGGGGGATGTCTTATGTGAATTTCCCTCATTTTGCCGCATTATATTCCAAGCCTTGATTTTATTTAGCTTAATGAGGGGCCGCCTATGATTCCAGATAAAGGAACCCAGCCAGCCATATAATTTACATAAAGCCGTCCTCGGCAGCATCACCGGAAGCATTCTCATAGGATATAGGAGATGGGGCAGGACATTCATTTTGATTAGTGCTATTCTACCCAACCAGGAAATTGGTAGGTCTCCCCATCGCTGGAGGTCCTGCCTTATCCTTTCCAATAAATACACAAAATTAGACTTATACAACTGACCAAATACTGGAGTAATAAAAATGCCTAAATATAAGAAGCCCTCCAGGGACCAACGAAAGGGAAAAAGGGATTCGTCCGCTAAGCGGGGTATCATAGCAAGACCACCCATTGGCATAGCCTCCGATTTTGATAATTTAACTTTATAGCCTGAGAATGCACTAAATGTATTGATAACTTGGATTAGATGAGGTATAGACATCAGAGGGTTACTGAGGAATAGAAAAACATCATCTGCATAAAGGGTAATTTTATGTTTACCTGTACCAATCCTTGGGGCCACTATATTAGGATCAGCTCGTATAGCTTCTGCTAGTGGTTCAATTATTAGCGTAAATAACAATGGCGAGAGGGGACATCCCTGACGGCAGCCCCTACCCACACTGAAGCTATCCGAACCTAATCCATTGGTAACCACAACTGCTTTGGGATCACTATACAACGTTGAGACCCATTTGGTAAACACGTGTCCAACGCCAAACGTTTCCAATGTGTAAAACAAATATGACCATTCGACCCTATCAAATGCCTTTTCCGCGTCTAATGAAACCAATACTCCTGGTATCTTTCCCTGATGACAGTCTTGAATCATATTCAGAGCCCTTCTAATATTATTGGATGATCTACGGCCCTTAATAAACCCCGTCTGATCCTCCTTTATAATATGTGGCAGTATCCTTTCTAGTCTCAGTGCTAACGTTTTAGAAAGGATATTAAAATCTACATTTAGCAAGGATATTGGTCTGTATGATGTACAATCTTCTGGGTCCTTTCCTTTTTTAAGGATAAGAGAGATATTTGCCTCTTTCAGCTCTGACTATGTGCATAGTCATACATGTCCATAAGTGGACCAGCCAATATTTTTGTAAATTCTTTATAGAATTCAGCTTGAAAACCAACTGGGCCCGGCGCCTTACCATTCTGAAGTTGCCTAATTGCATCAAGTATTTCTTGGAGTGTAAGAGGAGCATTTAGGACCGATACTTGTTCCGGAATTAGGCCTGGAGAAGTCAAATTTTAAAAAAAATGACTGCATCCTCTTCGTCCTATCTTCACAATCCTGTGATTTATATAACTCAGAATAAAATTCTCTAAAGATCGCATTAATCTTTTTATGATCATGAGTCAAAATACCCGTACTTTCCTTGATAGATGTAATAGTATGAGGGGCCTTTTTTTGCTTTGCAAGAAATGCTAAGTATCTACCCGGTTTGTCGCCATATTCATATAGCCTTTGTTTTGCAAATAATATTTCCCTCTTAGCCGTTTGAGTAAGCGTAGTGTTTAGAGCGGTCCTAAGAGCTGTAATCCTTTGCAATTTAATAATAGAAGGTCTATCAGTGTATGCTGTTTCAGCCGCTTTTAAGCGGGCTTCAAGCAGACGCTGTTGTTCTCCCTTTAATTTCTGCTGGGTCGCTGAGTAGGAGATGATCAAGCCTCGCGTGTAAGCTTTGATGGTCTCCCACATCATTGACGGGTTGCTAGCTGTACCTGAATTAATTTCTAAAAAAGTTTTAAATTCTTGAGAGAAGTACTTTACAAATTTACTATCTTTCATTAGGAAGGAGTCCATACGCCAATGCCGAGGGGATGTCCCATTGTTCCTCGCCTTAGTTTACATATATACAGCAGCGTGGTCGGAAATTGCTATACTACCTATTTTACAGCATGATATGAAATTTTAAAAAATCGAGGGGGCAAAAAACATATCAATTCAAGTATGACATTTATGTGGATTAGAGTAGAAAGAAAAATCTCTGCCCTGTGGATGAAGACATCTCTATACATCTACTAATCCTAATTTTTTGTTCAGATCCATCAATTGTCTAGATCTGGGAGGTACGCCTGCAGTACTCTTGGGAATCCTATCTATTTCCGGATCCATAATACAATTAAAGTCTCCCCCTATAATTATATGACGGGTATCAAAAGCCATCAATTTTGAAAAGGCTTCCGTTATAGATTTAAAGAGGTGTGCCGGGTGGCAGTACAAATTTAAAATCCCATATTCCTCTCCATTTATGAGGGCTTTAATCAAGACATATCGTCCAGGTTCGTCTTTTATCTGCTTTAGGATTTTGAAAGGGAAATTCTTCCGAACAAGAATAACAACTCCCCTGCTTTTTGAGCTAAAAGAAGAAAAAATCCGATCAAATCCGCCCTGTCGTAATTTCAAGTGTTCTTTATCTGACAGGTGTGTCTCCTGTAGGAGAGCTATGTCAACTCTTAAGATTTCCTTCCTTCTTAAGATTTGATAATATTTTCTTCCTTTTGACTGGCGAATTACTCCCCTTAACATTCCAGGTGCACCACTTAACCGACTGATCAACCATAATCCTCTGGGCCAATCCGAGACCCCTCGGGAGGGGGAACCATATCCAGAACATCCCGTGCGTAGAACATGTAAAATTTACAAAAATAAAACTCTTTAATACACCCACAACAATACAATAAAAAACTATTTCTAAATAAAAAAAATATAAAACGTATCTAAGTGGAGATTTTCCCCCTTGTTCCCAGGGGGTGTCACTTCCTCTCCAAAAGTCCATCATATCCTCTCCCAACCAATGCCCCACCCTTGACCCAGGCACTCCTCAATAAAATGAGGAGAATTCAAATATAATACAAAGCTAGAGTTAACAGTGAGCACCCTACCCCCACCCATACCAACACCTGGGTATATTTGGTAATGTTAATACCATATATAAACATATAACTATAAAATTACCATCTCAACAAATAATAATTAAATATAATAATACAAAATAACAAGAGGAAACCAACTCCGCTCCTCGAGACAGAGGTAAAATTGAATAAGGTAACCAGCTCCCCCCACCAACATTAACCAAACCCCTCAGCTTTTATACATATATATATATATACACACATGTACATACATCCCTCATATATACATAAAATAATAACAGAAAACAACCCCGGGGGGGGGGGGGGGAGAAAATCAAATCCCTCTCCCCACCCCCCATGATAATATTAAACAGTAAGGTAAGAGAAAAAAAAATGGGGGGATATAAACCAAAGCGGGGGGAACGGCAAACCAACATCCATTATGTCTTACAGTTTACCTAAGAGAGTCCAAGAATTCCTTAGCCTTTTCTGGTGATCCAAAGTTATATACGGATCCTTCATGGTTAAAGCGTAACGTCGCTGGGTAGCATAAGGAGTACTGAATATTTTAGTCCCTTAAACGCTTCTTCGCCTCGTCGAATGCCTTCCTCTTTCGAACCAGAGCCGGGGAAAAGTCCTGAAATAGCATGATCCTGGATCCTTTTTCGATCAGAGCTTGGGGGTCTTCTCCGAGATTTCTAGAGGCTTCTCGGAGTATCTGCCTCTCCTTGTAGCTCTGCAGCCGGAACAGGACTGGGCGTGGGCGCTGGTTCGAGCCGGCCCCGCGTATTGCGACCCGGTCGGCCCATTCCACCCTTACCTGGCCTGATCCAGCTTGCAGATTTAAAAGCTGTGGCAGCCACTGCTCCAGGAATGCTGTAAGCTGGCCTTCCTCTTCCCGTTCGGGAAGGCCCAGCAAACGAATATTTTTTCGACGACCTCGATTATTGAGGTCGTCAAAATGATTTTCCAAGGTCCGGACTCGCTGCTCGAGAGTCCTGACCTGATCCACGGCCGATTGAGCGGTATTTTCGGAGGTCGCGGCCTTTAACTCCGCCCCTCCGACTCGGCGTTCAATTTCTTCAATTTCTCGGTCGTGCTTCTGCAGCGCGGCCGAGAGCGAGTCCCAACAATTTCTGGATTCTGCAATAAAGGCATCGATCTTCGAATCCAGCTTGGAAATCATTTCCACGAGGCTTGTCACTGTAGGTAAGTCCCCCGGGGCGGCTGTAGACGCCTCTGCTGCAGCTGGAGAGGGTGGGGGAGGGGTTCCTGCTTGCTGAGAGCTGCGGGCTCCCTTCCCTTTAGTCATTTTTACTTAGGATTAAATTGTTTAAATGTAATGTTACACAACTAATTAAATTACACAACTATTATAAATGATTTGGTGAGCGTGGTAGGGGGTGGGAGACCCACTGTACCCAAGTCTTGGGAGGAGCACTATAGACTCAGTCTTGCTGTGTCGCCGCCATCTTGGATCCCTCCCATTCACCCCCTGTCTGTATGTGTTTCCTTCCAGAGCTCCCGTTTCCCCCCACAATCTAAATATGAGCAACTTAGAGTGGATCGGCCATGCCAGATTGCCCATTGTACCCAGGGATGTGTAGGTTAGGTGGGTTAGTCATCTTAAAAGCTGGGTAACGTGGAGGAGGACAGGGCTGTCTGGGATGCTTTTCAGTGGGTCAGTGTGGACTCGACGGGCAGAATATCGTGCTTCAACATTGTCGATGTTCTACGAAAATGACGCAAGGGTGGACTATGCGAACTCCCAGTGTGTATTTACCTGATCCACTATCCTCAAGGTTTTGTGTGTTTAAATCAAATCATGTCTCATTGCAAGAGTAACCTGTTAAAGCCTCCATTGTATAAGCTCTTCATCGCAGTGAAGTGAAATATCTCTGAACTGCTTCCAATGTAATTATATCCTTTCTAAGGTAACGACACACAAAAAAAATCTGACACACAGATATGACGTTAATTTTGTTTTTGATTATTTGTTAAATTTTTTGCAGATAATTGGAGGCAGAGACATTGCCTTTTTTGAGACACAGAACGCAAGGTTCATAAATAACGACGGAATAGGAAGAAATGTACAGTTTGAGGGTAATGCTGACAGTGGTACAAAATAACACTGCTCCACAACATCCAGGAATATAAGGCAAAACGAAATGATGACGTGGATAACATTTTTAAATGTTAACAGTGATAGAATACAGTTCCAAAGGACCATGGGGCTGCTCTGTCAATAGAGAGAGAGAGACCACTCGTGATGGTTTACGCTGAGGGTAACCACACCTGCGGTGATGGGTTAAGGTTGAGAGAGCGTACCCTTCATGGTAACCTCTGTCAGGGTGGGGAATTGAACCTGGGCTGTTGGTTTCCCTGTTCATCGCAAACCATCCGTCCAGCCAACCGCGTGGGAAACTGTGTAACTGCTACATACAGATAAAGTCACAGACAAAGGGCAATAGAAAGTTTCATAACAAGGAAAACGGTATAATTCAGAGAACGGTCAAGATAATGGCTGAGGATAAAAATGTTCTTTGCTATGATTTGTATATTATAATGAGAAAAGTGTTTAGACGCTATCTTTAGCTGAATACAATAAAGTGATACAAGTGAAATAACCATAATTATTAATTGTAATTTGATATTGATAACCATAAAATAAGAGTATATTTTTGATTACATAGAACATAGAACATAGAAGAATGCAGCGCAGTACAGGCCCTTTGGCCCTCGATGTTGCGCCGATCCAAGGCCACCTAACCTATACTAACCCACTATCCTTCATATACCTATCCAATGCCCGCTTAAATGCCCATAAAGAGGGAGAGTCCACCACTGCTGCTGGCAAGGCATTCCATGAACTTACGACTCGCTGAGTGAAGAACCTACCCCTAACTTCAGTCCTATATCTACCCCCCCTTAATTTAAAGCTTGTTCTGTGTAAAATGTGCTTACCAATACATAGACGTATAAAGCTTGTGGAATATATTGTTAGGAGAGTCCGTCCCCCATGGGAAACGGCCTCGAACAGGTGCTTGAAGAAAACCTGGGTAAAAGTTCTTGAGTGTCGTCTGGTCAGTGACATAAACCCAAGGGGTTGAATGTCTGAAGCTCCTCTAAGATGGAGCTCAGGGCACAACCAGTTCACTCCCGATCTTATACTAGAGCACGTTTAAATGGTTGAATGGTCTCATGATGGATTTGAATAGTATATAATTTTGAAAACATACATCTCTACTCATTCCCCTTACGTATTACATACTGGGGCACTGACATTTTTCTGAAAATTGGAATTACCTGGAACGTTTTCTGGAACATTCCATAATTGGCATTCTTCTGAACATTCTATCACCGTGTGGGGGCATTGCAAGGGTGAGGGGGGAGAGAGAGACAGAGAGTGCTGCATGCAGTAGAAGGAACAACATTGAATTAGAGAGACACCATGGGGTGGGGCGGGTAGTTAATGAGGTGAGTTCTATAAGATAGCACTAGGAAACTAACTCAGCCTCGTACAGACAATCGCTCTGTCGCACTCAATGAAAATGGCACTGAGACAAACTATTGTTCAATTCAGCCCAATGAGTCATACACTCTGCTGACCTGACTCCCAGTTACAAAGCTGCAGAACAAATCCTTATCCAAAAATCTCCATCATCTGAACTGACACCAATGTCCCATTCACCCATCATTTCTGACATTACTGGCTCCTGTGGTAGGATGCTCTCGAAATATCTTCATTTCAGCATTCTGAAACCTGTGATCTTCCATGAAGTTGTCTCTCAGTCTCTCTTTCTCTTTTTCACAAAATACTTTAGTTTGTAGGTATTTTAATTGATTCGTCCGTCATCACTCTCTGCCAGTGATTTACACACCCACAACACCCCTTGTCATTGCACAAAGGAGGTATGGAGCTGTAAATGGACGGGAGCTGCATATCGTATCACTTCCAGCATGGGCTGCGAGCTTCTCCATACTGGGCAGGGATCTAACACAGTGATACTGAACAATGCACTGCGGTGGTGCACACAGCTCTACATGGTGGGAGGGTAACAGATGAATTCACTGCTATTCACACTGAACATGATACCTTGTCCACGTTTTTCAGGAAGACTCTTGGGCGGGCTACATATCACCCATGCTGGACAGACCATTTTGTCCAGGCTTCTTAATCAATGCACCAGTGTGGTCTGTACTACTCCCCATGTTGGACAGATAACTAGTGGATTACTGAGAGCTGCACAGTATTCCATCCTGGACAGATTGCTGAATTGTAATGAACCTGGTCTGCACAGTACTCGATGATGATCAGATATCTCATCTGGTCTTATATGCATCTGGGCTGGATCTGTGGTGTGGATTGTGGATCTGATATAATTCCTGATAGAGTTATCACTCATCCAGCATCGCGCATTCCGCTGTCAGGCCCCGTTTTCCTGAAACGTATTGTCCACTAAATAATTATCCAATTAAAACAGGAATATCTGTCCTTCGTGTTATGGACCCGAACAGACTCTTCTCATAATATATGACGAAGGTCGTCTCGACCCGAACGTTTTCTTATTTTAAAAGTAATTGTGAGGTGCTGTGTTTCAGGTGCAATTCGTATGGTCAAAATATTTGACATTAAGCAAAACGCAATTTATTCGAACACTGTAGACAAAAAAAAAGAGAAACTTGGAATAACTTAATTTGTTGGAACACTTAACAGATTAATAGGTTATTTAGTTACTAAACAGTAACTGCTCCAAAATGGTAACATCATAGAAACGCACACTTGTCCAAAAAACAATTGAGGAAACATATTGTCTGACATGCAGTTCTCCAATCCAGGAGAAATGAAAAGCAAAAGCCGATTCTGAGAGAAATCTCAGAGTGTGCAGCAGTTGGGAGAGGTTTTCTGCCTACCACCCCTGCTAATATCCAAGCAATAACTGGTGAAAGGTAAAACTAAAAAACCTAGTTCAGTGAGAGTTTGACCATCACTCTACAGGTCTCGGGTGCAAGGACAACAAGGGATGGACTGTATCTACACTGTCTATACAGCTGTAGTAGGTCTCTCAAAAATGCCTAATCCCACATAAGCCATACAATGTCGGTAAGATAAATGTCAAAGTTAAATAGAAATAAATAAATCCAAAGGATGTCGCAGGCCTGGTAACCAGACGCAGCCTCAGGAGCCCAGCAATTCCGGCCCTGCCAAAAGAGAGGAGAATCACGGAGCTAGTGAAGAGAAAGCATAATCTCTCTGCCTCACCTCTAACTTTACAATTCATGACGTGCCATTAGCCTGACAGTCAGCGATGTCAACATCTCAGGAATACCAAGTATTCTTGCCATTTGTCATGGTTGTTGTGAAAGGGGTTAAATTGAGCTGCTTATTCGGTGACTGTGATTGCTGTCAGTCTCCATGGATCCTAACTGTGTCCCTAAAGGCTTTCCTCTTCTATTAATAAGAGGCTTTCTAAAACCTGTTATCACATAGTATCAGCGGCATTGTCATCCTCAAGATGATTGGGATCAGCAGCTACAGGGAGAGGGAAAGGAAGACAATCTTAGAACAATAGACTGGAATGTTTCAACAATGGATCAAAATCTGAATGTTTTAGACTGGAATATTCCAACAATGGACAGGAGTTTATCTTTTGGTCTTTACTGGCTTTCTCAGGATTGGGCATGGAGAGAGTTGCGGATAGAAGTCGTACTCTTGATTATTCAAGCGGGGTATTATCCCATCCTCGCTATTATTGGTGTTCCTGGTAAGCCAATTTCTGCCATTCTATAAATGATGTTGAAGGTTATTGCTATTTCGATTATTTATATATTAACAATGCATAAACTGTTATCTTCAGTTTCAGTCACAAACTCCACTTCATGTACATCAATATCAGACTCCTCACTCATAAACATCTCAGAAGGAACAAGACTGTTCAGACCGTTGAGTCTCCCTTTTGCCCTGAACTGTTTTATGACTCTGTATTCTCTCTGTCATCAAACCTACCTACACCTACCTTGAAAATATCCCCAGTCTCCAACTCTACCTCAGTGCTGTTGCTGAATTAGCCATCATCTGCCTCCTTCATAACTTCATATTTTGCGGCTCCAGTTCTTTTCTGACCACTCTTCAAGTAACAAATATTTTTTCTTGTTTCTCCAGTTATTTCATAATAGGGACCTCATATCAGAGTAATAATGTCACTGGCCAAGTAATTCAGATGCAATTCACAGGCACAAGTTATGACTTTAAAAGCATTGTTTCAAATCCTACCACAGCCGATGTTAGAACTTAAATTTGAATGGCAACAATTGGAATGACACCTCACTTTACAAACAGCAACCATAAACAATCAGGATTTCTTATGATTTCACTGATGGCCTTTGGTACAGAAACTATGTGTGACAAAAAAGATCTGCTCCATATTGTCTTAACAAATGGTCTCGCAGTGAATAACAATTAGTGATGGATGACAAATGCTGCTCTTGCCAGTGATGCTGACATTGTGTGAAGCAACAGCATTAAAGGTGAAATAAACCAAGGAACTGTAAATGATGGAGATCTGAAATAAAATTCTCCAGTGTCTGATAACGGTGGAGAATCTCAGCAAGTATGGCAGCGTCTGTCAGGAGAAAAACAGATAAAGAGAGAGCGAGAGAGAAATGAAAAGTGAACAAAGGGACTGCTGATGATGAACCAGAAGGAAAATAAAATGGGAGCTTATTCTCAGATTTCCCCTTTTCACAAATTCCTGAATATCATGTTAATTTTGATGTGTCCCTGTTTAAACTGAGTTATATTCCCTCTGCCCTTCTTCTGTAAGTGTGGTGATCTACTCTATCTGCAATACAAGTGCTGCCATTGTAGTTGCTGAGATACAGAGAAAGGTAATGTTACATTGTCGCCTGCTTCTTTGGAGAGAGGAACTGTGAGTGTGGGACTGTGGAGAGATGTTCTGGCTTTTTTCGCTCAGAAGAGAAACATTTTCAGCACTAAATGGGTGCACCGTGTGTGTGAGGATTTGACTTGCTCCTGTCATTACAGAGGAAAGAGAGGTTCTATGGACGCTTTTTTCGTGTTTGTGTTATCAGCTGCTACGTCCATTCAGAGACACCCAAATATATGGTGATCCCCTAAACATCATGGCATAGAGAGAGAACACAGGGGGCCAACACCTTCAACATATTGTCTAGCTATCACCATAGTTAACAGCTAACCAGACAATGCAACTTTAAAAAAAATGTTTTGTGATTTACGCATGAAAGAAGTGAAACTATCACGGTATTCTAACAGATGAAAGGCTTAACAGACAGTCAAGGTTTCAAGGTATTATTTTAGTTACATCACACTGGACATTATTGCTAAAAATCCTGTGTTAGGATTGAGCCCTCCACTACAACCTGATGAAGGAGCGATGCTCCGAAAGTTTGTGTGCTTCCAATTAAAGCTGTTGGACTATAACTTGGTGTTGTGTGGTTTTTCACTAAATATTTAAAACAGGATGGAGAGGACGAACGGGAAAATAATTAGCTTTACATCAGCTGGAGAAACACATTGTAACATTTTATAAGGAACGTGACAACTAGAGGCTTCGAGAATAATGATATGATATGATAGAGTTCGTCTTGATTGAGGAAAAGGAAATTATCTCTGATAAACCTGCTGGAGATTGTCCGTTGTGACATCGACAACTGAGAATCAATGGGAGTAGAATATTTGAATTTTCTCAAAAAAATAGGCACGGTTGAATACTGGTGAGTGGGGAATGTTTGAGTCCATTGGTAGGTCGGGGTGGAATAAACCAAATGGATCAAAAATTGGATAATGGGTAAAATGAAGAGAGTAGTGTTTTTCTCTGGGTGGAAGTCTTGTGGGGTATCAGAAGGATCAGTGCTTGAGAAATAGCTGTTCCCTTTTCGTATAAAATGATTCAGATGGGTACAACAAATATTATGATTCTCATTTACGTTTACTAAGTGGTGACAGGTTGTGAAGTTCTGTTGTTGAAAAGGACCTGAATGTCCTTGGTTATAAATCAGTAACAGAATTCATACGGGGCAGGAAGTAAATGATATGTGGCTCTTTGTACAAAATGATTGAAGTGCCAGAATTAGTATATCTTTCCTAATGGTGTGTTTTGTTGAGAGAGTATTTTATTGAATTGTGTACACATTTGGTCAGCTTTATCAATAATGATCTCTTTGTCACCAAGACAATGCAAAGGAGTTTCAACGGACTAAACCCTGGCATGATGGCACCATGCGGAGAGAGGGCATAACTCTGTGTTTAATCTGTAGCCCTGTGAGAGAATAAGAAGTTGAAACTTGATGGCTATAGACGAATACTCATTACATCCCAAACAGCTGAATAGTGTGAAAATTCCGTTTTTTTTAACTGGATGATTGACTCCCGATTGTTTACATGCCTGTGGAGAACCCTCGTGTCCATTGACAGAGAGGTACAGGCTCTGAATGAACCCTGACATTTTAATGCACAGTTACTGTGTGATACTAAATTGAATGTCACTTTGGACACAATCCTGTCAGCAGTCACAACACCATCAATCTGAAAGAGTTAACAATTCTGCACCACCTTCTCACCTCCATGGAGACCATGGGTCTATTATCTTGGAGATGCAAGACACCTTGGTGAATGGCTATAAAAAGTTGGCTTCATTCCTACTGCCAGAAAACCATGTTAAAGTTACACATATGTACTATGAGTAATTAAGCCACGAGGAACAAGATGGTGAGGTCTATCTGTTTAGTCCCTGCTCCATTTGTTGGTGAAGTTGGAGCATTTCTGACATCTTCCTGTTCCTGGGTTAATGTCTTGAGAAGCTGAATGATCGCTTTCTGTCCCTCAGTAAGTAACTCCAGGTGCAAAACACTCTCTTTCTGATCCCATGTAAGTGAGGGAGTGAGCAGATTCCTTCTCTTACTGTGTATTTGGCAGGAGGGACTGAATGTGCTATCACACATCTTGTCCAATAGTTTGATGGGTTGAATGACTTCCACATATTCTTGTGAACACAGATTGAGGTGCCGAATGAGCTGCACCTTTTACTGTGGTAATGTACAGTGTCGAGCAGTGCTGTTACATGAATGTTACCCAGACTTTAACAGCACGATCTTGAATGGTGTCCAGTTCTTGTTGCACATGGACACAGACTGCTTCAAGAGCTGAGATGAGTCACCTTGTTCTGAAAACTATGTAAACGTCAGTAATATCCCCAACTCTGCTCAGTTTGGACTTATTGTGCTGAATGGCCTCCTTCTACGCTGAAAGGATTCTGTGATGACAAATTGGGGATGCCTGGGCTGAGGGAGATACCCTGAGAATCTCTTACAGTGATGGTCCACAGCTGAGATGATTGATGTCCACTGATGATAAACATCTTCCCTTGTGATGTGAATGATTCCAATCAATATAGAAACCGTAATCAATTCTCATTAAGTGTGATTTTCCTCAGAGCCCTTGATATCAACCTCAGTCTTATATTGACTTGAGTTCAGGGCCTGTCTCTCTGTCTAATCACTCGTGTTTCCTCTTTTTTTCATATCAATAGGTCATGGTGTAGAAACGAGAATGTTTTCTTCATACAGAGGATAGTGACTGGCAGGAATTCTCTTGCACAGAGAGTTAGCAGAGCTAGATCACTGAAAGCGACCAGTGGTGTCCCGCAGGGATCAGTTCTGGAACCTCTTCTCTTTGTGATTTTTATAAAGACTTGGTTGAGGAATTGGAAGGGTGAGTTAGTAAGTTTGCCAATGACACGAATGTTTGTAAAGTGGTACATGGATGTTTGCAGGTTGCAACAGGACATTGAGATAATGCAGAGCTGGGCTAAGAAGTGGCCGATGGAATTCAAGCTGGAAAAGTGTGAAGCAATTCCCTTTGAAACCTCAAATTTGCAGAATATATGGTAATAGGCAGGGTTCCTGGCAGTGTGGAATAACAGAGGGATTTTGGCATCCATGTACATAGATTCCTCAAAGTTGCAACCTAAATTGTTAGGGTTGTGAAGGAGGCGAATGGTGTGTTAGCTTTTATTAGAAAGGAGATTGACTTTAAGAGCCGTGTGGTTATGCTGCAGCTCTGTATAGCCTTGGTTGGACCGCACCTGGTGTATTTTGTTCACTTCTGGTCACCCCATTATTGGAAGCATGAGGAAGATTTAGAAAGGGTGCAGAGTAAATTTACTAGAATGCTGCCTGGACTGGAAGGCAGGTCTTATGAAGAAAGGTTCAGGGAGCTAGGGCTTTTTTCATTTGCCTTAAGATGAATGAGAGGTGAATTGATAGAGGTATAAAAGGTGATGAGAGGCAAAGAGAGAGTGAATAGCCAGAGACTTCTCACCAGGGCATAAATATCTATCACCATTGGCCATAGTTGTAAGATATTTAAAGGAAGGTTTAGGGGAGATGTCAGCGGTAGGTTTTTCACACAGAGAGTGGTGGGTGTAGAGTCTTTCGAACTGGATGGAAGCCCTATTCCTCAGATTCCCCTCCAACAAACTCCCCTACACTGACGTTAGGCTCACTGAGTCTATAATTTCATGTGCTTTTCGATTGCGGTTGCCTTTTCTCGTCCCACTCCTCCACTAAAAAGAGTAACTAGCATGGTGATGTAGCCAAGGTTGTAGTTCTCAGAGTGTGTCAGGGTCAGTGTTAGGAACAAGTCAGATGGATTTCTTTAATCTGCTAAAACAACACATTTATGACAAAACAAAATTCATCAAACTATGATGGAAACAAGAATGACGAGAGGATTTGCAAATATGTACATTGATATTTCCCTTTGAAAAATACTGTGGAACGCACGCACACACACACATATACATATGTTTGATAACAAACTGAAAAGCACAATATCTGCAAAGTTAACTTGAAAGAACTTTGTCCAAATATTATTCGAACTCATGACTAATGGAAAAACGAGAGTTTGACCCAAATGCTGTTCTATTTATACAGTAATCAAGTCCTAGAGCATGGAGAGAGGCCCTTTGGCCCAGACGGGACCATGCTGACCCAAATGTCCATCCACACTAACCCCATTTCCCAGCACTTGGCCCATAGACTTCTCTTCCTTTCCTGCTCATGTACTTGTCCAAATGACGTTTAAATACTCTTATTGTAAATGCTTCAACCACTTCCGCTTCTAGTTTATTCCCTCTGCATACCACTCACTGTGTAAAACAGTTTCCATCAGTTTCCCTTTATTCTTTCCCGCCTCACCTTAAACTGATGTCCTCTAGTCCTCAATTCCACAACTATGGGAAAATAGGCTGAGTCCATTCACCCTATCCATGCCTGTCATAATCTAGTGCACTTCTATTGGGTTCCTCTCAGTCTCCTACGCTCGAAAGAAAAAGGTTCTCGCTTGTCCTACCTCTCCCTATATGTCACACTGTTGAGTCCTGGCAACATCTTTGTAAGTTCCGTCTGCACACATTCCAATTTAAAAATATCCTTCTGATCGCAATGTGACCAAAACTGAACACAACACCACAACTGCAGCGTCACCAACGTCCTGTATAACTGCAACATTTAATCCCAATTTTCCCCTCCATGTGCTGACTGATAAATGCCAGTGTGCCAAAAGCCTTCTTCACTGCCATGTCCATTTGTGACTCCAATTTGAGAAAACGGTGTACCTGAACTTCATGTTCCCTCTGCTCAGCTGCACTCCTTAAGGCCCTACCATTCACCGTGAAACTCCTATCTTGATCTAACTTTGCAAAAATATTCCTCGACCCACTTCTCCATTTGATCAAGGTCGTGCTGCAATTTCTGATATACTTTCTCACTGTTCACGATACCACCTATTTTAGTGTCATCTTCAAATTTACTAATCATGCCTTATACATTCTCAAGAATATCATTGACATAGCTAGCAAACAGCAATGGACCCAGCACTGACCCCAGAGCAACGTCATGTGTCTCAGGCCTCCAGTCCAAGAGCATCCTTCCATTATTACCCTCTGCTTACTACCGTCAAGCCAATTGTGTATCCAATTTGCCAGCTCCCTCTGGATTCCATGCGATTCTAACCTTGCCAAAGGCCTGACTGAAAATCATACAGGTTCCATCTACCGCCCTGCCCTCATCAACATTAGTGGTCACTTCATCAATGAAGTCAAACAAATTTGTGAGACGTGATCTCTCACTCACCAAGCCATGCAATCTGTTCAGTCTAAAAACAACAATTAATAATAATTATTAAAATTAATAATTACAATCAACAATAAATAATAATGATATGACATTTTCAGTGGACAATATACGATCCATGGTATATTTTTTTGGATCTTGCATCATGGGTGAAGGGCAGAATAGATTTTGTACCTGTGTCTTTGAACTGTGTTGAAAACAAGCAAGTATGGCATGCTGGCTCACTGCTGCCTCGTAGTCCCATGGATCTGGGCTTGATTCCAGCATCGGGAGACTCTCTGTGTGGAGTTTGTACATTCTCCCTGTGTTTGTGTGGGTTTCCTCCGGGTGGCTCCATTTTCCTCCCACAATCCAAAGATATACAGGTTAAGTGAATTGGCTATGCTAAGTTACCCATAGTTCTGTGCATTCGTCAGGGGTAAATATAGGGTAGGGGAATGGGAATGGGTGGGTTACTGTTTGGATGGCCGGTTGGGCCAAATGGCCTGTTTCCATACTGTAGAGAATCTGAAAAAAATAGCAATTTCTATTCAAACGCTGTCTTTCCAAATGCATGTATATCTTAGCCTCAGAGTCTTCTCAAGTAACCTACGTACTACAGATGTTAGTCTTCCTGGCCTATAGTTCCCGGATTTTTCGTTGCTTCCCTTCCTGAATAATGACACATTTGCTACCCTCCAATCTTCTTGAACCTAACCTGTGGCTAACGATAATGCAAAAGCATCAACCAGGTCCCCGCAATTTCTTCTGTAGCCTCTTGCAGTGTTCTTGGATACATCTGCTTAGGCTCAGGAGATTTATCCACCTTCATACATTCTAATGCATCCAACACGTCCTCTGCTCTGATATGGACTCACCCCAAGATAACACCACAAACTTTGTTAAGCTCGCAAGTCTTCATGTATTTCTCCACCGTAACGACAAAGGAGAAATATTCATTGAGAATCTTGCAAATCTCCTACGGTTCCAGACATGCATGTCCACTTTGGAATTTGAGGGGTCATATTTTCATTTAGTTATTCCTTTTACTTTAATATACTTAAATAACGTCTTTGGATTCACCCTAATCTTCTCAGGCAAGGCTAAATTGTGCCCCCTTTTCGCACTTTTGATTTTCATCTTCAGTAAACTCCTATATCCCCTGCACACCACCACGGGTTCCCTTGATCCCAGCTGCATGGATCTGAGCCACGCTTCCTTTTTGCTGGTCAAAGCCACAATATCTCTTGACATCCAGGGTTCCCTATTCCTCCCAACCTTGTCTTTTACCCTCACATGAACATATAGACCTTGAACTGTAGACAATTCACTTTTAAATGCCTGCCACTTGCCAGAAGTCCTTTCACATGCAAACAAACTCCTCCAACCAACCCCTACAAGCTCCTGTCTAATTCCGTCAAATTTCGCCTTGCCCCAATTTAGAACTTGAACACGTGGACCAGTTTTGTCCTTCTTCATAACTATTTTAAAATTAATACAACTATGGTCACTGGTCCCAGAGTGCTTCCCCACTGTAACCTCAGTCACCTGTCCTGCCCTAGTTCTTAGATTAGGTCATGTTTCGTCCTTCCCGAGTTGCACCCTTTACATTCTGCTTGAGGAAACTTTTCTGAACGCACATAAGAGATACAGCCCATCTCCGTCCTTAATTCTATGTCATTCCCAGTCTATGTTAGGAAAATTAAAATCTCCTACTGTGGCAATCCTATTGACATTACAAGTGTTCCCAGTCTCTTTACTTATTTTTATTCCACTAATTCCCTGTTTACTATTTGGGGGCCTCTAGAACACCCAAATACTATCACCATTCCCTTCTTATTTATAACTCCACCCACAAATCCTCACAGGATGGTCCATCAATTATTTTATCTCTGATTACTGCTATGATACTCGCCTTAATCAAAAATGAAACTCCCAGATCCGTCCTTCCACCATCTCTGTCCCACATAATGCACCTGTACCCTGGTAAATTAAGCTGCCAGTCCTGTCCCTCCCTTAGCCATGTCTTAGTAATGGCTATAATATCTCAGTCACACATATCTATTCACATCCTGAGTTCATCGGCCTCACCTGTCAGCCATCTTGCATTGAAACAGTTGCAATTCAATCCAACAGACATTTCTTGCTCCCTGTCGTGTTCCATTCTAACCTGTCTCTTCACTTTACTGTTTCTGATTACTGTATCTCTTTCTAGCCTCACACTTGCCTCGCTGCTTTTGAGGATCCCACCCCTCCCCAACCACACTCAAACTCGTTGAAACCCTTCCTTGCAGCACTAGCAAGCCTGCCTGCCAGGATATTGGTCCTCTTCCAGATCAGGTGCAACCCGTCCGTCCCGAACAGATCACCACTGCCCCACAAAAGATCCTAGTGATCCAAAAATCTAAATCTCTGTCCCCTGCACCAATTCTTTTGCCACCCATTCATCTGCCATATCCTCCTGTTCTTACCCTCACTAGCACGGAGCACTGGAAGTAAACCAGATATCACCACTGTCGCAGTCCTGTCTTTTACCCTTTTTCTTAGCTCTCTAAAATCACTCTGGACTTCATCACTATTTCTCCCTGTGTCAATTGTACCAATGTGCACAATGACTTCTGGCTGCTCCCCCACCCCGGTGAGAACGTTCTACAGCCGCTCTGCGACATCCTGGTCCCTGGCACGTGGGAGGATAAACACCATCCCGGATTCCCATTTGCAGCCACAGAATCTCTTGTCTGTCCCCTCACTATCGAGTCTGAATAATTACTTCTGAAGTTATTCTGCTCGCACAACCTTCTAACAATGGGATTTCTTCCTGCAACAGTTGGATTTGGCTGAATTGCTTTGCTTCAGGCAGTGGGGAGTTTCCAATGAATCCTCATCAGGAATCCTTCTTTACTGGGATAGACAACTGTTTTTTTTTTCACTCCCACACGTTGCTGTGATGAGTGACAGGGAAACAGAAATGGAGCAATAGACTGTTCCTTCACAGATAGGCTACATTTTTTCCATTTCTAAGTTATATCAATAACGTTATCAGACCCCAAACCGGACCATGTGTGCTCTCCTTGAACATTGTCCTAACTATATGACACCATCACATTCTCGACTCCAGATCAGTGCATTATTGCTGTTGACTTACACAGAATCAATTCATTAACAATAAATGGCCCGACTTGTTTTGAAGATCTGTTAGTATGCGCCTGCATAATATAAAAATAAGCGTTTCAGATCTTCACAATATCGGTGTTAAGATGAATATGTTGTATTCCAAAACAAATACAGAAATTACTGGAAAAGCTCAGCTTGTCTTGCAGCATCTAATCAGAGTTCATTTTTTCAGTCCAATGACCTTTCCTTTCAAACTGATTTATTCTGAAATTATTTCCCCAGTTTTATTCTCCCACACAAGAATAAATATCCATCCGGTATTCACCAACTACACTCTTCTCAGGATCTTATATGGTCAATAAAACAACCCGCATTCTTAGGCTGAACTGTTAATTCTTCATAACGGAATGCCTTCGTCCCAAGAATGAGTAAAGAGAGAAAAAACTTTAAAACGTTTCGAAAGCAATTTTGGTTTTTTTTAGTTTAGGCAATTATAGCTACACATAATTGGGCGGCACGGTGGCACAGTGGTTAGCACTGCTGTCTCACAGCGCCAGAGACCCGGGTTCAATTCCCGCCTCAGGTGACTCTCTGTGTGGAGTTTGCACATTCTCCCCGTGTCTGCGTGGGTTTCCTCCAGGAGCTCGGGTTTCCTCCCACAATCCAAAAATGTGCAGGTTAGGTGAATTGAACATGCTTAATTGTCCGTAGTGTTAGGTGAAGCGGTAAGTGTATGGGTGTGGGTGGTATACACTTCGGCAGGTCGGTGTGGACTTGTTGGGCCGAAAGGCCTGTTTCCACACTGTAAGTAATCTAATCTAATACTTCAGGTATGATCTCAGCAATGCCCTGCACTGATGCAGAAAAACATGGCTAAGATCATTCCCGACACACCTTGCACGAAACAGAATCATTCCACTTATCTTCCAAATCATTTGCTGCCTCTTCAGAGTAATTTTATCTGGTGAACGTTTGTTCACAACTGCCTAATACCAGTCTGTGTCCCATTGCAGATGGTCTCCACTCCCCGGGCTGCATCCTATTGCAGACTATCTGCCCTCCCTCTGTCAGCTTCCCGTTACAGACGTTATGCCCTCCCCTCTGTGTATCCCAAATCAAATGCTCTCCTAACCCCCGTCTGTATCCCATTGCAGACTCTCTGCCCTCCCTCTGTCTGCATCCAATTGCAGCCGCCCTACCCTCCCCCGTCTGCATCCCATTTCAGACGGTATGCCCTCGCCCTGTCTGTGTTCCACCTTCAGACGCCCTACCCTCCCCTGTCTGTATCCCATTGCAGATGCTCTGCCCTTCCCTGGCGCTATCCTATTGCAGATGCTCTGCCCTTCCCCTGTCTCTATTCCATTGTAGATGTTCTGCACTCCCCGGGCTGTATCTTATTGCAGACTCTCTGCCCTGCCTCTCTCAGTATCCCGTTGCAGACGTTATGACCTCCCCTCTGTGTATCCCAAATCAAACGCTCTCCTCACCCCGTCTGTATCCTATTGACGACTCTCTGCCCTCCCTCTGTCTGTATACCATTGCAGACGCTATGCCCTCGCCCTGTCTGTATTCCACTTCAGACGCCCTCCCCTCCCCGTCTTTATCTCATTGCAGATGCTCTGCACTCCCTTGTCTCTATCCCATTTCAGATGCTCTGCACTCCCCTGTCTCTCTCCCATTGCAGATGCTCTGCCCTTCCCCTGTCTCTATCCTATTGCAGACGCTATGCCATTCCCCTGCCTATTTGCCATTGCAGACACTCTGTCTCCATTTGACATCTTATTGAATGCCTATCCTGATGCATGAGCAAACTGAGCTCCATCCCTTTCATCCGATTCATTGGTATAGATTGTAGTTTGTTGATGACATTACACGGATCCCTGAAGAATTCCACTAGTTACAGATTTCCAAACACAAAATGAGTAATGATCTCTACTCTGTATTTCCAGACGCTACCTCAGGTGCTCCTTGACCACTTACCCTATCCATGCCCTTTATCATTTTATAAACTTCGAGAAAGTGCAATTGTGACTCCAATCAACACGAATGGCTGTGCGTTCAGTCATCCTGCGTCTCAATTCTCAAATTCAGTAGTCGTGCTTCTTCCTTCTTCATCAAGGCACGATTCCAAAAAGAGTTTAATCAACTTGTTCAGACATATTATGAAACAGCTCGGTGGGCTTTGAAACTGGAATTTTCGGCCCCGTGATAGGGAGACTACCATCATTTAGCATTAGCCGCTAAGCTGCCACATGATTCTCCTGTGTGTTTGTTCATCAGCCTGTTGTAACATGCTGTGACACACCTCCACAGGACATGAATATGCACCATCTTCTACAGAGATAGGGGCACTACCAGACAGTCATGGACTGGAATCGTATCCAGAGTTCAGCCTCAGAAACGTGGTCACCATCCATTAATCAATGCTGTATTGATTTAGTAAATTCTGTTTAACATTGCCAAATTATACAGGGGGCATTACTCATTGAAAAATGTACAAGTTATTGGCCTTAACTATAGGATTTTGGATTTGTAGTGCTGGAAGAGCACAGCAGTTCAGGCAGCATCTAAGGAGCAGCGAAATCGATGTTTCGGGCAAAAGCCCTTCAGAATGTTGAGTGCATTTGCTGTGCCATTGAGATAAACTGTGAAGATCTTTAATTGTTTGGCTCTCATTTCTGGGTGAAATGGCTATTATCAGTAGTCTGCTATTTTTGTGGATGCAATCCTGCAAACACACGCTGCACT
This sequence comes from Chiloscyllium plagiosum, assembly GCF_037043375.1. Lineage (NCBI taxonomy): Eukaryota > Metazoa > Chordata > Chondrichthyes > Orectolobiformes > Hemiscylliidae > Chiloscyllium > Chiloscyllium plagiosum. The sequence continues at coordinate 79,069,894 of NW_028270180.1, read as the reverse complement.
ATGAAGGATCTCGAGTAGATATCAATACTGAACACCAAAGATAAGGAAGGAGCACAATTCTGGTCCCAAAACACCGGTCACTATTTCAAATCTCTAACATGTGGCTTCCCTCTTCCTAAAATCATTCATTGATACAAGGCAGTTGTTTCCTTTCCAGCATTTGCTTACCGACTCCTCCCTCTGTCTGCGCAAGGCAAACCAAGCTCTGGGTCTTTGGGAAATTCAAGGCTGGTGTCTGTCGGCCTTCTGGAGAGGGGGTTGCCGTTTTAATCCGAAGGGGGAGTGTGAGGGGGTAGTAATATCATTCACTGGGCTGAGGTGTGGCAGATGGTGTTTAAGTTAGATACATGTGAGACTTTGCATTTTGGTAAATCAAACAAGGACAGGGCTTACGCATATAATGCTGGGCTTTGGTAGTTGTACAGAAAAGAGGGACCCAGGGGCGCAGGTATAATTCTTTGAAGTTTGTGGCTCAGGGTGTTTAAGGGTACTGCATTGCTCAGACCTTTGAGGTTAGAAGTTGGGAAGTTATGCTGAGGTTGTGCAGGACATTCATAAAGCCTCTTCTGAAGTACTGTGTGCAGTTCTGTTACAGGAAGGAGATTATTAAACTGGAGAGGGTTCAGAAGAGATTTACCAGGATGTTACCAGTAACACCTCATCTTCTGCCTCGGAAGCCAGCAAACACACGGCATGAACATTGGATTCACTGATGTACAAATCTCCCCTGGGTAACCCAGATCAAAGATCCAACCCCGGGACTCACATCTGCCCTCTCGAGGAGACCTAAAGTCCATCTTCCTCCCCATCATCTGCTCCACACTCTCCACCGATCTATCACTATCACCTCCTACCTTCGGTCACCTATCACTTATCTTTTCCCCCGCCTCACCCCATCACCCAGTTTCACTAAGCCCCCTTCTCCCTCCCCAGTCCTGATAAAATGTCCTGCCTGAAACGTCGACTCTCTTGCTAAAAAGATGTTACCTGGATTACTATGCCTTTTCCACCGCCATGCTTTGCCTACACTGAATTATCAAACATCTGCAGTGCCCATTGTCTCTTAGGTACGATTCCCTGTTAACACAACCATGTCGTTGTCTGTTATAACTGCAAGTAGTCTTAGGGATATTTTCTTCTCAGATCATGAAAGATAAAAGTTCTCTCAATGTCTTCCTGATCTTGCAGTGCCTGATCAGTGGATATAGAACGTATGTTTCAATTTAGAAACGGAGAAGCATGCTTATATTCTGATCAACCTTTGGCATTGCTCCCATATCCAAGGCAGATTGAATGCTTACACATGATTGTTCTACGAGCCCCAACATTTGTTCCCTCAGTCACCCCGACATATCCCATCCAGACTGTGTAAATTTTAATCATAATTTTGAATTTTAATAAAAAGTGTTGAATTGAAATGGGTTAACTGGAGTTATTTGTTCAGCGACTGTGATAGATGTCAGTCTCCGGGCATCCTAAATGTGTCACTGGAGGGCTTTCCTCTTCTATTAATTAGGTATTCGGTTCAATGTCTTATCCCATAGTATCAGCGACAGCACTAACAGGCATCAGCAGACCCTGAGAGAGGGGGAGAAGAATCACAATCTGAGAACATTAAACTGGAATGTTCCAACAATGGGTCAGAATCTGAGAACATTATATTGGAATGTTCCAACAATGGATCAGAATCTGAGAACATTAGACTGGAATGTTCCAACAATGGATCAGAATATGAGAACATTAGACTGGAATGTTCCAACAATGGATCAGAATCTGAGAACAATAGACTGGAATGTTCCAACAATGGACAGGTGTTTATCCGGGGGTCTTTACTGGCTTTGTCAACCTTGGATCTCATTAGCATTTCGGATCTATGATGTATTGCTGGTTATTCAAGCTAGTTACTATTCCATCCTCGGGACAAAGGGAATAGTTGGTATTCCTGATAAGTCATTCTATCTGGTCATTGAGCCAGGTTGGACTGAATCGCTGCTCATGTTAAGTGTGTACAAGTAAATTTTCTGATTAAGTATGCGGATGAACTTACTAGAGCAGGTGCAAAACTTGACCCACTCTGGGGAAATAAGGCAAGGCAGGTGACTGAGGTGTCAGTGGAGGTGCACGTTGGTGCCAGCTACCATAATTCTATTAGATTTAAAATAATGACGGAAAAGGATAGATCAGATCTAAAAGTTGAAGTTGTAAATTGGAGAAAGGCCATTTTTTACGGTATTTGGCAAGCACTTTGAAAAACTGATTGTGGGCAAATGTTCACAGGTAAACAGGAGGCTGGAAAATGGGAAGACTTCAGAAATGAGATAACAAGAATCCAGCGAAAGTATATTCCTGTTATGATGAAAAGAAAGGCTGGTAGGCATAGGGAATGCTGGCTAACTAAAGGGTTTGATTAATAAAAAGAAGGAAGCATATGTCAGGTATAGACAGGATAGTTCGAGTGAATCCTTAGAAGAGTATAAAGGCAGTAAGAGCATACTTCAGAGGGAAATTAGGAGGGCAAAAAGGGGACATGAGATAGTTTTCGCATGTAGAATTAAGAAGAATCCAAAGGGTTTTTACAAATACATTAATGACAAAATCATAACTAGGGAGAGAATAGAGCCCCTGAAAGATAAGCAAGGCAGCCTTTGTGTGTAGCCGCAGAAAATGGGGGAGATAATAAACGAGCATTTTGCATCAGTATTTACTGTGGAAACGGATATGGAAGATATAGAATATCAGGAAATAGATGGTTACACGTTGCAAAAATGTCCACATAACAGAGGATGAAGTACTGGATGTCTTGAAACAGGTAAAGGCGAATAAATCCCCAGGATCTGAACAGGTGTACCCTAGAACTCTGTGAGAAGCTGGAGAAGTGATTGCTGAGATATTTGTACCGTTGATAGTCACAGGAGAGGTGCCAGAAGACTGGAGTATGGCAAACGTCGTGCCATTGTTTAAGAAGGGTGGTACGGACAAGCCAGGGAACTATAGGCCAGTGAGCCTGACGTCGGTGGTGGGCAAGTTGTTGAACGGAATCCTGAAGGACAGGATGCACATGTATTTGGAAATTCAAGGACTGATTATGTATAGTCAACATGGCTTTGTGTGTGGGAAATCATGTCGCACAAACTTGATAGAGGTTTTTGAAGACGTAACGAAGATGGCAGAGCAGTAAATGTGATCAATATGGACTTCAGTAACACGTTCGACAAGATTCTCCATGGGACACTGGTTAGCAAGTTTCGATCTCATGGAATACAAGGACAACTAGCCATTTGGATACAGAACTGGCTCAAATATTGAAGACAAATGGTGGAGGTGGAGGGTTGTTTTTCAGACTGGAGACCTGTGACCAGTGGAGTGCCTCAAGGATCAGTGCTGGGTCCTCAGTTTTTTGTCATTGACATAAATGATTTGGATGCGAGCGTAAGAGGTACAGTTAGTAGGTTTGCAGATCACAACAAAATTGGAGGTGTAGTGGACAGCGAAGAAGGTTACCTCAGAGTACCTCTGCGGCTACACACAAAGGCTGCCTTGCTTATCTTTCAGGGGCTCTATTCTCTCCCTAGTTATGATTTTGTCATTAATGTATTTGTAAAAACCCTTTGGATTCTTCTTAATTCTACATGCGAAAACTATCTCATGTCCCCTTTTTGCCCTCCTAATCACTTCTCCAGCTTCTCACAGAGTTCTAGGGTACACCTGTTCAGATCCTGGGGATTTATTCGCCTTTACCTGTTTCAAGACATCCAGTACTTCATCCTCTGTTATGTGGACATTTTTGCAACGTGTAACCATCTATTTCCTGATATTCTATATCTTCCATATCCGTTTCCACAGTAAATACTGATGCAAAATGCTCGTTTATTATCTCCCCCATTTTCTGCGGCTACACACAAAGGCTGCCTTGCTTATCTTTCAGGGGCTCTATTCTCTCCCTAGTTATGATTTTGTCATTAATGTATTTGTAAAAACCCTTTGGATTCTTCTTAATTCTACATGCGAAAACTATCTCATCTCCCCTTTTTGCCCTCCTAATTTCCCTCTGAAGTATGCTCTTACTGCCTTTATACTCTTCTAAGGATTCACTCGAACTATCCTGTCTATACCTGACATATGCTTCCTTCTTTTTATTAATCAAACCCTTTAGTGCTGAGAAGTGGCACTTGGAATTTATTTCAGATAAATGTGAGGTGCTGCATTTAGTGAAAGCAAATTTAACCAGGACTTATACACTTAATGGCAAGGTCCTGGGGAGTGTTGCTGAATAAAGAGACCTTGGAGTGCAGGTTCATGGCTCCTTGGAAGTGGAGTCGCAGGTAGATAGGATAGTGAAGAAGGCGTGTTGTATGTTTTCCTTTATTGGTTAGAGTATTGAGTATTGGAGTTGGCAGGTCATGTTGCGGCTATACGGGACACTGGTTAGGCCACTGTTGGAATATTGTGTGGAATTCTGGTCTCCTTCCTGTCGGAAATATGTTGTGAAAATTGAAAGGGTTCAGAAAAGATTTACAAGCATGTTGACAGGGTTGGAGGATTTGAGGTAAAGGGAGAGGCTGTACAGGCTGGGGTTATTTTCCCTTGAGCGTTGGAGTCTGAGCGGTGACCTTATCGGGATGTACAAAATTATGAAGGGCATGGAGAGGATAAATGGATAAAGTCTTTTTTCCTGGGGTCGGGGAGTCCAGAAATAAAGGGCATAGGTTTAGTGTGAGACACGAAAGTTATTGGGTGGCACAGTGGTTAGCAATACTGCTTCAGAAAGCCAGAGACTGGGGTTCAATTCCAGCCTCAGGCTGTGTGGACTGTCTGTGTGGAGTTTGCATATTCTCCCCATATCTCTGTGGGTTTCCTCCCACAATCCAAAATGTGCAGGTTAGGTGAATTGGTCATGCTAAATTGCCCGCAGTGTTAGGTTAAGGAGTAAATGTAGGGGAATGGGTCTGGGTGGGTTGCGCTTCGTTGGGTCGGTGTGGACTTCTTTCCATACTTAAAGAAATCTAAACGTAAAAGAGACCGAAGGGGCAACTTTTTCATACAGACGTTGGTACGTGTATGGAATGAGCTGCCAGAGAATGTGGTGGAGGCTGGTATAATTGCAGCATTTAAAAGACATTTGGATGGTTATATGAATAGGAAGGTTTTGGAGGGTTATGGGCCGTGTGCTGGCATGTGGGACGAGATTGGGTTGGGATATCTGCTAGACATGGACGGATTGGACTGAAGGGTCTGTTTACATGCTTACATTTCTATGCCTCTATAACTCATACAGTGAGTTCATAAATGCAATTAGTGTGAATGGTATTTGGAGGAATACGTGTAATTGGAAAGTTCAAGTTAGGTTGGAGTTTGTTGAAGGGAATCGGAATATAAAGACATCATGAAGCAGTTGCATAGAGTGTTGGTGAGAGTGTACCTGAGGTATTGAGTGCAGTGTTGGTGACCTAATCTAAGAAAGATTACACTGATCACAGAGGACGTGCAATGGACATTCTCCAGATTACTTCCTGAGATGACAAGATTTTCTGATGGGGAGATTTGTATTGCGACCTCTCTACTTTCAAAGCATTACAGGTGATCGCAGTGAAATTTCAAAAATCTATGATACATGTGATGAGGTGGAAATAAATAGGATGTTTTTCTAGCTGTCTGCTCTATATTTAAGGCAAATAATGACAGGATAAGGGATATGCCAATTAAGACCGTAATAAGGAGGAAATCCTTCCCTCGGAGGGGACTGACTAACACAGGGGCATGGAAGCCTGTTGGCAGGGCAAGATTAAGGAGAATCCCCAGATATTCTTCACGTATATCAAGTGGAACAGAACAACCAGGGAGCATGTAGGGCCTATTAATGAATTGGCAAGTTGCATCCCAACTCAACTTCATGGTAGAAGGGTGTTTGTGTGACTGGAGCCCAATTTCCCCTGGTGTACTGCAGAGTTCAGTTCTGTGTCCCTTATTATTTGTGGTATTCATATGTGATGTGAAAGTGACGTGGGTAGGGGGAGTGTGATAAGTACGTTTGTGTTTGACACAAAAATTGGCCGGATGGTTGGCAGTGAGGAGGAAGGTCTTATGGTACAACAAGATACAGATGGAATGGTCAGATGGTCAGATGAATGGCAGATGGAATGTAACCCGGATAAATATGAGGTAATACACTTTGGAAGAAGGAACCAGACAGGGGAGTACTCAAAGAATGGCATCACACTAGGAAGCTCAGAGTGTGCTTCTCCACACATCCCTGAATGTAACTGGATATGATAATTGATTAGTTCAGCAGACTGTAGATAAAGCCTTCATTTATTGACCCAAAGATTATATGAGTTTTATATAGCACTTTGGGAAGGCCAAATGAAATATTTTGTGCAGTTCTGGGCACCACATTACAGGAAGTATGTGATTGCACTGGATGAGGTGCAGAGGAGATTCACCAGGATGTTCCGTGGGATGGAACATATGAGCTGTGGAGAGAGGCTGGGTAAGCTCGAGTTATTTATTTCGGAGCAGAGGAAGTTGAGTGGTTAAGTAATTCAACTTTAAGATTACAAAGGGCATGGACAGGGTGAATAGACAACAGCTGTTCTTTTTTCGTCAAAGTTTCAGCTTCCTTACAGTCTGAAACCAGGGAATGGAGAATGGAGAACAGAGAAACATGACACAACTGCTTCACTTCTGTCTTCACAGAAAAATACATTAGCAAAGCCTTCCCAGCAATAGGAGAAAACCTGAGTCTGATGAGAAAATGATGTAGAATTAAATTAGTAAATAAACTAATTTGGAGTAATTATTGGAGCTGAAAATAATAGGAAAAAAATCAACGCACATTGATGAAATGGGTAACATATTTGAGAAACTGACTGGTAGATTAATTACAGAAAAATAATAGAGGCATTGACCTTGGATTTTCAGCAAGAATTTTAATAGAGTCCCAAGCCTAGTGTGCAAAGTAAAAGCACATGGGATAGGGGGGAATATATGAACATGGTGTTAAAATGGGAGTGTTGACAGGAAACAATGAGTAGGAATAAATGGATGGTTTTCAATTTGGAAGGCTCATGAGGCATCGCCATGATTTGTGCTGGGGCGCCAGATATTCACAATACATCTCAAACATCTCGTTGAGGGAATCAAGTGCTAAGTTTCCAAGTCAGCTGACGGAACTAGGATTTTGAAAAGTGAGGAGGATATGAAAAAAGCTTCAAGGTGATTGAAACAAATGGAGTGAATGATTAAATATGTGGCAGATGAAGAGCAGTGTGGATAGATATGATGTTGTCTACTTTGTTGGGAAACACTAAAATCCCAGCCAACCATTGGAAAAGGGAGTGGTTCAGAAATGTCGATCTATAAAGGGAGCTGCACTTTTCTTCTGTCATTGTTTGGACAGACATCTGAGTTCCATGCAGGGCAGTTAGTTCTGAATACATTGGCACACAGACCAGTTTACACAGACCCACCAAGTGGGGAGCTGTAACATTGAAAACGATCTGGGATCTCCCTGTACATCAGTCAGTGAAAGCAAGATTGCAGGAGCAGAAAGCAGTCAGGAAGATAAATTGGGTGTTGACCCTCATTTCAGGGGGATTTGAGTCCAGGAGTAAAGGTGTCTCAGTGCAGCTGTACAGGCTCTTGGTGAGACGTCAACTCGAACATTGTGCAGTATTGTGTGCAGTTTTGGTCTCCGTACCTAATAAAGGACAAACCTGATATTGAGGGAGTGCAGCGAAGGATGACCATACTGATCTCTGGGATGACAGACTTTTTGTGGGAGCAGAGTTTGGGGCGACTGAGCCTGTATTCCATGGGGTTTAGGAAAATGAGTGGCGATCTCAGTGAGATATATAAAACACTGACAGGGTTAGGTAGATTGGAAGCAGTGATGATAATTCCCCTGGCTGGGACTTCTACAACAAGAGGCCACACTATTAGGTACAGACAGGTCACATTGCATTTAGATACGAATAAATGTCTGCACTCAGAGACTGGTGAACCTGGGAATTCTCTCTCACATAAGGCTGTGGAAGACAAGGCACTACAGACTAATAAGGATGTTTAGACACCGAAAGGATGGGGGAGAGAGCAGGAGTATGGTGTAGAAATAAAGGATCAGCTATCATTATATTGAATTGGATAGCAAACTCGACAGACAAAGGGGACAACCGCAGTTCCTATTTTATACCTTCACAAGGTTAATCACATTAAGGGATGTGTACAGTGTGTGGGGAAATTGCATTGAGGAGATGTTCAGGCATTAACCAGAATGGGGCAGGCTCCATGTGCTGTATTCCCGATGTTTCTGTGCGGATTGTGGGAAAGCTCTGTAAATGTTGTCACAAGTTCACAGATGTTAGGACGGACGTCTCTGCAGGGTCAACAGGACTGTCTTTCCAGTTCCCTTTTCCATACCGATGCTGGGGCTGGGTGTTCTGTCAGGTTTTATCCTTTAAGACGTCGGAGCAGTTTGATACAACAGAGTGTCTTGCTTGGGCTTTTCAGAGACTGTTGAAGAGTTTATCACATGTCTGTGTGTTTGCAATCACTTTTAGGCCAGACCTGGAAAGCCACGGGAGATTCACTTCCTGAAAGTACATTGGAAAAGCAAATTGGTGTTTACGATCGACATTGACTTCAAGGTCACTGTTACTGACACCAGATTTGAGATCTCGATATTTTAATAATTGTTCTTAACGTCCACCATCTGCCAGATCATTAGCCTGGTCTGAATTATTAATCCAGTGACTTTTCCAAAACAGCACCATATCCACATGGGACCTATCAGAAACCACACGGAACAAGTTACGTCTGTGTTGCTTGACAGCTCTATCAAAAGTCTGGGCCCATTGCCTTTGTCATATCTACTGTGTTCAGCTGTTTCTTCATGTCACGTGCAGCAAATCGAATTGGTTGAAGACTGGCATCTGTGATGCTGTGGGCATCATGATGACGGTGAATTGAATCATCGACTCAACACTCCTGGCGAGGATGGTACAGATACTATTTCCTTGTTTTTTACACTGATGTGCAGAGCTGATCCATTGATAGAATGGGAATAATTGTGGAGCCCTCTCCACCAGTTAGTTGTTTTATCGTCTATCACGATCTTTGGCCGGATGTGGCAGGCTGCAAAGGTTTCATCTGGGTGTATTGACCTTGTGACAATTTCTCTCTCTCGATCATATGATTTGGTTTCATTTGATTTGATAGGATTCATTGTCGCATGTATCTAAGTAGAGTGAAACTCTTTGTTTATACACAGTTCTGGCAGACCACAGTGAGAGTTGGAACTGCCTTTTTTTAGAGACATTGAGTGGCCGAAATTTAAAAGTCTACTTCAGCTGTTTGTTTCTGAAGAGCCGCAAAATAGCAAGAAATTAAAATAGATTGCTTCAGCATTCGAGAAAAATGGGCCAAAGAGAAGGGAATTATTCCAAGGCAAAAGAAAGGATAATCTGATTCACAATATTCTGAAACATGCCAACAAAGTGATAAAGAAGGTTCTTTTTTACAAAATTGATGATTTCTAACAGAACACAGATGAAATAATGATATTGTAGCACAAATACTTTGAAGAGTCACCACAAAAGGTAACTTATTCTGATCTCAGTAAGGATTCTTTTCATCCACAAAAACAGCAACTCAAGTTATCTTTCAGAAGATGGCCGTGCCTTTGAAACTGTTTACAATAGTAATAAGTTCTAGTTAAATGTTTGGTAAGTAATCATGGACACAGATTTCCACGTAATTATAAAACCTTAAAGAGATGCCTGGCATGTCTTGTCTTAATCGCTAAGAAAAAGGTTAACAGTAGAAATAATAATTATATTACGAACTTTGTAACAGAATCAACTTTTTAATGGAAAATGCGATCTCGGAATTTCATAAGAGATAGCCTGCCCATTGGAGAATAGAATTTATGCAATCCTTCAAGATAAACAATGAGGGATATGATTAAAAAGAGCACAGTCACTAACTTTGGAATGCATTATAGAAAGATCCCAAGGACTAGAGATAACAACAATCGTTAAACATCCGAAACAAATAAGAAGCTCGGGCTGTCCATGCGAGTGTCCATCATTGATCAGTTGTTGTCCAAGATTGGTTCTGCAGAAGGGGAGTGGAGGGGACAGTGACAAGGCTGTGTACGATCATTGCAACACAGAACGTATAAAAATACTGTCTTTTTACTGCAAAAGCGAAGTGGGTCATTGATTTGCCTTCTGATCTGAGTGACATAATAAGGAAACGATTGTCTTCTCATGTCAAAGCCAGATTCGAGGAAGATCCTTTGGTATTCTCCCAGCATTTACCAGGTTTTGCTTGAATTAGAGTCCATTCCGTGCCTGTGCCCTGTCTGCCTCCAGAGTCTTTGACCCTAGCTGGGGAATCTCGCTCCTACAATAAGCAAGGACATACAGATCATAGGGTAAAGGAAAAACTTAGACTGAGGCATATAGGCTACACCAGAAAGGGCATGCTATAGGCAACATCAATGTGAGCGAGATCAGCATTATTTGAAGTTAGAGAGTCCATTTCTTAGTTTAATAATGGCTGGGAAGATGCTGTTCATGAGCCGCTGGTTTGTGTGTTCAAGCTTCTGTATTGTCTGCATGATGGAAGAGATTGCAGGAGATCTAGGGTGCGATAGGTCTTTGATAATGTTGTCAGCCTTTCCGCGGTAGTGAGCTGTGTAAATGGAGGCAATGGATAGGACGTTGGTTTCCCTGATGGCATGGGCTGTGCACACAACCTTCTGTCATTTCTCTTACTGTCCCTGGGTAGGGCTGTGGCCACAACAGGTCATTATGCACCCAGATAGTTTGCTGTCAGTGGTGCATTTGTAGACATTGGTGAGGGTCCTTGTGGACATGTCAAATGTCCTGAGCTGCCAGAGAAAGAAAAGGCGTTCTTGTGCCGTCTCGGCCTTCACATATACATGGGAGGTCGGTTATCGTCACTCCAAGCAACTTAATGCTTTCCACTCTTTCAACTTCAGTTCCATTGATGCAGATGGGGGCATGTTCTCCTCATTTCTTTCTGAAGTCATTGATCAGTTGGTTAGTTCTGCCGATGTTGAAAGAGGGGATGGTCTCAGTGCAGCACATCACTAAGTCCTCTATTTCCGTTCTGTATTTTGACTTGCCATCATTACATACCTGTCCTACTATGATGGTGTCATCAGTGAACATGTAGATGGCATTCGTTCAAAATTTGGCAATACAGTCGTGGGTGTGCAGGGAGTATAGTAGGGGGCTGAGGACACATCCTTTGGGATTTCAGTGTTGAATGCTATCATGGAAGAGACACACTTACCTATTTTCACTGATTGTGCACTGTAGGTCAGAAAGCTGAGGATACAATTTCAGAGGGCGGAGCCAAGACAAAGGTCAGGGAGTTTTGTGATCAGTCTGAAGGGAATAATGGTGCTGAAGGTGAACCTATAGTGAATGAGCAGGAATCTGACGTGGGTGTCCTTGTTGTCCAGATGTTCCAGAAATATGGCACCGCTATGGACCCATTCCACTGGTAGGAAAATTGTAGGGGATCGAGGCAGGCTAGGAGACTGGCGCTGATGTGGGCCATGACTAGCCTCTCGAAGCACTTCATGCCACCCTCAGTCTCCTGCGATCTAAAGAGAAATGTCCCAGCTTATCCAACCTCTCCCCATGACTCAGACCCTTGAGTCCGAGTAATACCCTTTAAAAGTTCCAGTTGAATACCATCATTCCCATAGCAAGGTGACCAAAACTGAACACAATGTTGAACTTGGAACTATTTGCAACTGTAAGTTTTACTCTGCTGCCAATTATTATGCTGCTGTGATGTTATTTTATTATTTGTGTTATTCTGAAATTTTATTATTCATTAAGTCCTCTTGATGACAATCCCCTCAGATGAACGTCCTCCTGACTGTTTGAATTTGAATCAAACTATTTTGTTTGGGCAGATATTTTGAGGCCGCTACATATCAGAGAACAGGAAGAGTTGATGGATGTTTGTGCAGTGTGTGTCCTTTACTGGACCAGCTTGTCTCTCCAGGCACCTAAAACTTTTATTGTGGGTCAGAGTACCTCAGAATTGTTATATCACAGAAGGAAGCTATTCAACCCATTGTAGGTCCATGAACATAGAACATTACAGCTCAGTACCTACAACATCCTTCAGCACTGCCCACAGCTCCACCGACCTTACTGTGAACCGTAAATGTACTAACTCATCCTTCCATTTCCTCATTAAGGTCATTTTCAAAAAGACAAGCAACAGTCGCCCCCAAACGGATTTTTACAATATACAACTAGCGACCTAACTCGAGGATGGACATTCCCCATTAACTATCGCCCTCAGTCTTCTTTCAGCTAGCCAATTTCGTATCTAAACCGCTAAATAACCCTCAGTTCCACGTCTCCGTATTTTCTGCGAGAAAGTAAGGACTACAGATGTTTGAGATCAGAGTCGAAAGGTGGTGCTGGAAAAGCGCAGAAGGTCAGGCAGCATCCGAGGAGCGAGGAGAAAGTGAAGACTGCAGATGCTGGAGACCAGAAACACTGATTCCGGATGACGGGCTTACAAATGAAACATCTACTCTCCTACTCCTTGGACGCTGCCTCATCTGTTCTGCTTTTCCAACACTACACTCTCCATATTTTCTGCAATACCCTAACATGGGGGACTTATCAAACGTTGTACTGAAATCCATATTCCCCACTTTACCGTCATCCAGCTGTTTGGTCACCTTCGCAATGAACTCAGTAAGATTCTTGAGGCATGATATACCCTTTACAAAACCTTGTTGACTATCCCTCATAAAATCATTCTTTTCTAGATGATAATATAGCCTATCTCTTATTATCCTTTCCAACACTTTGCCCATAACCAAACTAGGCCTGGTATATAATTACCAGGGATGTCTCCTCTCCATTTCTTGAACAAAGGGATAACATTTGCTATCGTCTAGTCTTCTGGCACAACTCCTGTAGACAATGGCGATGTAAAGATTCAAACCATTGGTTGTGTAACCTCCTTCCTAACTTCTCAGAGAATCCTAGGAATAATCCCATCTGGCTAAGGGGGCTTATGTATTTATGCACTCTCTAGAATTGCTAACATCTCCACCTTATTCACCTCAATCCCATCTAATATAATAGCCTTTACTCCATAGAGACCTCGACAGCATTGTCTTTCCATTGTGAATACTGATTCAAATATTTATTTAGTGCCTGCCCTATCTCCTTGGACTACGCACACAACTTCACACTACTGTCCTTGATTTGCCCTAATCTTAATTTGGTCATTCTTTTATCTGTGAATTACTGACACAAAGGTTGAGGGTTTTCCTGGATCCTACTTGCCAAAGATCTCTCATGCTCTCTCTTGGCTATTCTTATCTCTTTCTTTAAGTCCTTCCAAGATAACTTGTAACTCACAAGCATCCGAACTGAGCCTTCACGTTTCATCTTTACATAAGCCTCCTTCTTCCTCTTGACAAGAGATTCAACTTCTTCAGTAAACCACAGCACCCTCACTCGACCACTTCCTTCTTTCCTGACATGCATTAACTTAGCAAAGACACACAGTAGCTGTTGTTTGAAAAAGCTCCACATTTAAATTGCGCCCATCCCCTGCAGTTTCCTTCCCCATCCAATGTATCCTAAAACCTTTCCTAATCGCATCATAATTGTCTTTCCCCCAGCTTTAACACTGTCCCTTTCCATCGCTAAGGTAAACATAACTGAATTGTGGTCATTATAAGCCAAATGTTCACCTACCTCCAAATCTAATACCTGGTCTGGTTCATTACCCAATACCAAATCCAATTTGGCCGTGTACCTTGTTGGCCTATGTACATACTGTGTCAGGAAACCATTCTGCACACATTGGACAAAAACTGGCCCATATAAAATAATGGAGCTGCAGCGTTTCCAGTCAATATTTGGAAAGGTAAAAACTTCCATAACAACTATTGTTATTTTCGCTCCTATCCAGTATCATCTTTGTAACCCTTCCGCTACATCTCTGGAACGTTTCAGAGGGCTATAAAGAACTGATAACAGGTTGACCTCTCTGTTTTTGTTTCTAACCTCTTCCCATACTAACTCAGTGGACGAGTCCTTATCAAACATCCTTTCTGACAACGTAATATTGTCTTTGATTAACAATGCCACCCACCCAACACCTCCACCCCCACCCCGGCCCCCGCCACTTTGAGTACCTTCCTTGTTCTTAATGAAGCATCTAAACGCCGGAACCTGAAACAATCAGTCACAACATTTGTGAAAAGATTTCGGGTGCTCGTTGTTGTGGTTCTGTTCGCCGAGCTGGGAATTTGTGTTGCAGACGTTTAATCCCCTGTCTAGGTGACACCCTCAGCGCTTGGGAGCCTCCTGTGAAGCGCTTCTGTGATGTTTCCTCCGGCATTTGTACTGGTTTGTCTCTGCCACCTCCGATTGTCAGTTCCAACTGTCCGCTGTAGTGGCCGGTATATTGGGTCCAGGTCGATGTATTTGTTGATAGAATCTGTGGATGAGTGCCTTGCCACTAGGAATGCCCAGGGCTGTTCTCTCTTTGGCTTGTCCTATAATAGTTGCTTTGTCTCAGTCGAACATCAAGCTGTACAACTGCACCATTTGGATACAGGGAGTGATTGGACGGATGTTAAACGAGGGTGAGTTGGATAGATCAGAAGACATCATGAGGGGAGATAGACAGGAACAGGCAGAAAATGGTAGTTTTATTTAGAAATTCTCACGGACGTCAAGCCTTTATCTCGTGCCATACTCTGTGAGCACTGTGCGGATGCTGGCTGAGCTCCCAGAGCATTTATCTTCGATAATATCACAGAGCAGATTTGCTGACAGTTAAACAGAGTCCAAAAGGCCTTTTTTAACAGTGAGAAGATGGTTTAGTTTAAATAGACAGGGTGAACAGCAGCAGGAACTGAGAATTCTGCTCGATACTAAGATACTGCGCCAGAGAATCTCAATGAGGTGGATCACTGACAGAAGAAAAATCAGCATCTCAGCTGTGGGCCAAATAATGATTGAGAAAAATTGCACACTACTTCCGTGGTTTTGTAATACACATTTCAATTTATGTATCTCAATATCATCAGTGTATCTTATCTCTTTGTACTTTCCATAGTTTAGTATGGACAGAAAATCATTTTGTCCCGTATTTTGTGTTCAATAATCAGATTTTACTCCTCATTCCTCAGTTTAAATGTATCCTTGAATCTGTTCTTCATATGAGTTATAAAGGGTAACATTCCAATACTGATGACTGAGGAATATTATTGTCCCTCCCTCCAGTCTGAACTGCCATGTCCCACAATTCTCTGTTTTCTGTCTTCTCCACAATGCCATAATCACACTGTAATTGAAGTCCAGTAAATGATCACAGTTCACTAACATCGATGACATCAATAGCACAGGCCTCATCTGCCTCTCTCCAAAACTGGAATAATAATCTGAATTGCATTTGTCACGTTCAATTCTCTGTTAACATATCCATTCCATTTGTCTGTTATAACCCCATGTTTCTCAGACACACATTCCCCTCAAATCATGAACTATAAAAATTGTCTCAATGATTTATTGAAATTATAATGTTTGGTCAGTAGTTCCAGGATGCATGTTTCCATTTATAAACAGAGAAGCATGTTTACGTTCTGATAAACTTATGGCATTTCTCCTGCATCCAAGGCAGATTGAATGGTTACACTCAATTGATCTACCAACCTCAAGATTTGTTCCATCAGTCACCCACACAAATCCCATCCAGAATGCGAAAGTTTCAATCATTGTTTTGAAGTTTAATAAAACAATATTGAATTGAAAGGCGTTGGCTGGAGCTATTTGTTCAGTGACTGTGATTGATGTCAGTCTCCGTGGATCGTAAATGTGTCACTGGAGGATTTGCCTCTTCTATTAATTAAGAACTTGGTTCAATGTGTTATCCCAGTATGGGCAGGAGCATCATCGACTGGACTAAGAGGGATCAGCAGCTGGAGAGACAGCGGGAGGAGAGATCAGAATCTGAGAACATTAGACTGGAATGTTCCATTAATGGATCAGAATCTGAGAACATTAGACTGGATAAGGACAATAAAAGACAGGAGTTTATCCTGGGGTCTTTCCTACCTTTCTCAGCCTTGGATATCATTAGCATTACGGATCGAAAGTATCCTTTGGATTATTCAAGTTGGTTACTATCCCATCCTCGCTATAGTTGGTGTTCCTGGTAAGTCATTCCATCTGACCATTAAACCGAGTTGAACTGAATTGCTGTTCATATTCAAATTTTAGAATTTGGATGTCATCGTTTTCAGATACAGTCAAAAATGTTATTCCTTACAAATTATAATTATCAAATTACTATTCACAACTTACTCAACAATATGCGAGGAGAAACCAGACTGTTCTTAAACTCAATGATCTTTTTTCTCCATTCAAATTTACATTTCTACATATTCTCCCCACTCACCTTCCTGCCCAAGACCACTATCAGGATATTTCAGTCTACATCTCAGCCTCAGTGCAACTGCTGAATAATTCATTTGTGCCTTTGGTAAATCCAGATATAACCGTTTAAAGTCTCTTCTAAATAAACTTATGTCACAAAATATTTGCACTTGATATGGGTAATTTGTCCTCTCCACAGAATCTTTCAGATGGACAGACAGTGCATGGTGGTCAAGTCATTGACGCATAATCAAGTGGCACAGAATAATAATCTTTTGGTGTCTCATGAAGAAAGTTGATGGAATGCAAATGAATTCATCACCACTTGTTTTAACAAAGCCTATCTGTTTGCCTAATGTCCTGTAGAGACGTTCATGGGTTATCCTTCCCTGTTCAGGTCTCTGTGTGACTGCAAACCCACTGCAGTTTGTTTTACTCTCTACTGTCCTGTGGAACGCTGAACTAGCTACTCAGTTCAGGATCAGCATAACATACTGGTCTGACCAGGGCTGCACACATCCCGTGAGAGCATAACAAAAGAAAAGATTACTCCCTTCCTCTGCCTGATTTGCATGTTCCTGCAAGTAATTTCCATTCAGGTAGGCGATCATTCCCTGTTTCGAGTGAATTCTTTCTCATTGAGTCTCCCTCCGAGAGTGATATTCATCTCCATCGGCACCTCTGGTGATGACTTTATTGATGCTAATGTACAGATATAAGGAACTTCTACATTCCACATCATTGGCAGTGTAGAGAGAAGTAGTGGCTTTTTACAGCACAGGAAACAAGCTGAGACAGCTAGGTAAGGGAACAGAATTATTGCGATCAACCCTGAGAGTGTTGTTGAGATAGTATTTGAGGCATTGTGGGCAGATTTTCTCTCTTTTATAAGGAATAATCCTCTTTGCAGAAAGAGTGTAAAGGAGTCTCACCAGACTAATTGTTGGGATGATTGTATCATCGAGTGTGCATGAGGATTAATCTGTAGCGCTTTGAGGGAATAAGAGGTGATTGCATTGAACCTTAAGCGGATGGACAGTTACTCATTATATTCCAAACAGACAATGATACGGTGATAAATTCCATGGCTTGTTTATTATTATATTTGCATGAACGTCGATAATTTAAAAGCATCTGGGAACGTTCCTCTCACCCACGCCACTCCCCATTTCGGTTGAGAGAGAAAGAGAGGGTCAGTCTTTGAGTAACCTCTCCCCACATTAGGAACGTCATGTAATCCATAATACCGACAGGAGGCTCAATACGTTCATGCTAAAACAGTCAACAATTCCCATCAGCTTCTGGCCTTCATTGAGAATATTGCGTCTGTCTTCAGAGATAGAAGATGCCTCTTGAGACTTGGTGCAAAACATTTGGCTTCCTTCCTCGCTGCTGGCAGAACATGTTAAAGTAGCATGTGTTCCACAGGCAATGGAACTACGAGGAACATTGTGGAGCCGTATATGAGTGCTGCTCCATTGGTTTTTCAGGTTGAAGCATAAATGACACCCTCCTCTTCCTGTATAAATGTCTTAGGGGGCTGAATGGCCTCCTCCTGCTCCCATGGAACAGTATCAAGGGTCTGATTGGGCTCTGTCTGTTCCTGTTTAACAGCTCAATGTACTGATCAGAGCCCTCCTCTTCCTGGGGAACAGGCAGCATGATTGAATGGACTGTCCCTCTTCTTGTTCAGTCGTTTTGATGGGCTGAATGGCTTCCACATATCCGTGGAACCATCTTGTGGTGTTGAATGAACTCCTCTTTTAACTGTGGAAATGTGCAGTGTGTGGACGTGCTGTTACATGAATGTTACCGACAATTTAACAGCAGAAACCCTACTGCTGTCCAGGTCTTGCTGCACATGGATTCAGAGACTGATTCAGGAGCTGAGGAGGGACAAATTGTTCTGAACATTGTGTGATCTTCAGTGATCACTCCGCTTCTGATCTTATGATGGATGGGGGTGGGGGGTAGTGGTGCTAGGAATGTGGGCGCGTAGACGTTGACGAAGGAGCCGAAGATTTTTGTGCTGAGGAAGTTAACTTGAGGATCTCCTGAATAGATGTTCTGGTACTGAGAGGATTGTCAGCCAACCGCCCACAAACATCTTTCTTTGTGCTCTGAAAGACTCCAACCAATTGGGAGGGTACACCTGATTCCCATTAAACTCAAATAAGTAGATGGTCCCGTTGACACCCTCAGTCAACTCCTGTCTTGATATCAAGGCCATTCACTCTGTCCTGAGCCCCTGTGTTCACCTCTTGTTCATATCAATAGATGACGGTGTCTGTGTGGGGAGTCCTTTCCTCTCACAGAGGGATATTAATGTCTGAAATTATCTGTGCTTAGAGAGTTAAGGAAGCTTAATCATGAACGTATTTAAAGAGGAGGTAGATGTATTTTTGACCTGTCAGGGAGCTGGCGGGTGTGATGGATTGCGTATTAAAGAGGAGTTAATGTTAACAGGCGATCGGCCATGATCGTATACAATGGCTTGACCGTCCGAATTACCTGATCCTGTTCCTTATGTTCATATTTTCTGTAATTACAAAGTTAATGGTTGTCATGTTCCTCGACGTTCTGTTATTGAATGCTACAATCAGAACAAAGCACTTTTGAGTCATCTCTGGGTGAGGTTAGGGGACTTTACTCATCACGAATCTTGGTCTACACTATTACCAACAAATGAAGCACAAGTTACAGAGAGGAGGCACTTTGTGAAGAGACCAGAGGCGTCTTTCGAACCCAGACTAGATTTCCAAATAACATTTTACAACACTCACCAAACCGTGTGTGACAGTCTGGAGGGATTGAATGAGATCCTGTGTTACTGTGGACCAAGTATTTGGAGGAAGTGTCCTGAATCTGCTCCTGTGCAGGAGCTGTGAGGGACTGAATACAAGATAGTAACATGGGACTGTGGAGCAAGAGTGGGTCATCAGGCACTTGTCACTGCTCCTCCACACACTATGATCTGATTATTGTCTGAGCAGCACTTTTCTGTCTGTGTACCATTTTCCTGCTCTCATTTATCTGTCAAATGTTTAACGTACGCAATTTTGAATAAATGGAAATATCCAGTCATCACAAACTTTAACATCCCTTTGAGAATCTCTTGATCGTGTTCTGACCAATGTTCCAGGGTCACTGATGTCTTTTCCCACGACTGTACTGGTGAAAGCAAATGTTAAATGCAACCAGTTGAGTGCTGCAGACAATGAAATAGGTATCAGACTGGGTAATTTTCGAGAACAATGTGAGACACAGAAAGTTGAACTCTGAATGAATCGTAAATTATCGAGTGTCCCAAATGTTTCTCTCCTTTGAAGTTTTTCTGCTCACACAAATGTCTGGGAATGTGGATTTCGTCCTGGAACAGTTGGATGTGGCTGAACTCCCTTTCCTTCGGGAGGTGGAGAGATTCCTTTGACTCCTCATCAGGAATCCTCCACGAGTGGTAAAGATGACTCAGGAATTTTCTGCTCTTACACCTTGTTTTCAAGCAGAAAAAAGTTATAGAGACAGACCAATTGGCTGCTGCCTCTGAGGCAGGTAATATTTTTCGCTCTTTCTGTGTGAAAAAAAAATGCTATAATGTCAACTGAACACCAAACTGCATCATGTGCGATCTACATGAACATTCTCTGGAATAGATGATAATAGACTGTATGGTGTATGCAGGTGCATCATTGCATTTGTTGTGCACAGTGCCTTTCATTAGCAAAAACAAAGTGCCCGCTTTATAATTTGATGACGTCTTTATATGTGTCTGCGTAATTTTTAGAAATGGGTTGATATCTTCATAATATTTTTGTTTATATCAACAAATCACATTCATTAAAAATTCTCTATCTTTAGTGTCCTAAACAAGAGAAAATATGTATCCAGCTGAAACACTTTTCTGAAAATCGTGCTTCAATAAGATTTCTCATCTAAGACCTTAGCGGAAAATTCTGGATAACAAAAATGCTTCATTTCAGGAATGAGTAAAGGGAAGCATTTTTGAAAACCTTCGAAGGAATTACATTCTTTTTTTTTATTTAGAGGATCAAAACTGCACCCAGTGTATCTGATGTGGTCTCAGCAATGCCCTGTACAGATGCAGTAAAACATTCCTGATTAAACCCAATACCTGTTGCCACAAACAGCATCATTCCACTTACCTTCCAAATCACTTGCTACATCTGCGACAGGCTTCATATGATTCATATAGCAAGAATATGAAAAACATCTGCATCACAGCGTTCTGCGATCTCTCTCCATTTAAATTGTTTCCTACTGTTCTATCCTTCCGACCACAGTAGATAACTCACGTTATATTATTTCTGCTGAAGGTTTGCTCACGAACCTTCCCTGTCTATATCACAATGCAGATTCACTACCTCCATTCGAAGATATGTTGAATGATCATCTTGGTATACAAGGTAATTCAGCTTTCATCTATTCAGTCCCTTCATCCAGCTATTTGTCATAGATTATTGATCATTGATGACCCCACAGTGATCTCGGAGGCAAAACTAGTTGCAACTTTGTAATAATATGCATTTATCTCCA
Source organism: Chiloscyllium plagiosum (assembly GCF_037043375.1). NCBI lineage: Eukaryota > Metazoa > Chordata > Chondrichthyes > Orectolobiformes > Hemiscylliidae > Chiloscyllium > Chiloscyllium plagiosum. Next base: position 79,048,877 of record NW_028270180.1, on the reverse strand, counting down.
CTGCAGCAGCATCCCTGTTCCTTTGCAGCAGTTCAGGCGGGTTGAGTGGCCTCCTCCTGGGCTGCGTAATGTACTCAACGAGCTGAATTGTTTTTTTCTATATTCCTGTGTAACTACTTTGAGGGGCAGAATGGTCTCCTCCCATCTCATTGTAACGATCCTGTGTGGCTGAATGGGGTGGTCCCCTACCCTGTAACAGACTCGAGGGGTGGATTGACGAAACAGCACATTGGGTAGGGGCAGCAGTATATCTCTGTAACAACATCGAGGGCTGGATTGAAGGAACAACATGTTGGATAGGGCGGCAGTTGAGCATTCTGCTGCACCATTCAGAGTGGTCATGCCTGATCCGAGTGTGTCTGACCATCCGTCTCCTGTCTGTTCCCAATAAACATTGACTCTTTTGTCCAGCAAAGATCAGTCGAGCTCAGCCTTGAATATCTTCAATAACCGGGTCTTTACTGCTGCCTGAGCATGAGAACACCACAGGAAGCACAACACTAAATGGAAAGGGACATCCTTATTTCATTGTGGGACCAATTATTTTAAAACTGTGTTAACCTCACATCAACTCACTGCCCCTTTTCGGATATAAGGATGCAATAACTAGGAATAGACAGAAACCATTCCGCCCTCCAACTCTGTCACATTACCACTGACTCTTTCCAATCAAATATGTAGCAAATCCAGCCTCTGCTGCTGTCTCAAGAAGAGAATATCTGATAGCATTACACCACACGAGCATTAAAGAAAGAAACACAATTAGGCCATTTGGTCCATCAAGTCTGACATGCCATTCGATAATTTCTTATAAGTTCCTCAACATCACTCCCCTACCTTCTCCCTAGAATCTTTGATCTCCTGATAAATCAAAAACTTATTTATTTGTGTCTTAAGGACACGAGTGTTTGTCTTTGTGTGTGTGTGTGTGTGTGTGTGTGTGTGTGTGTGTGTGTGTGTGTGTGTGTGTGTGTGTGTGTGTGTGTGTGTGTGTGTGTGTGTGTGTGTGCTTGTTATCTGTGTATTTCTGTGACTACGTCTGTCTGTCGTTGTATCAGCCTATGTGTTTCTATCTGTGTTTCTGTCTATTTGTGTGTGACTGTATATGTCTCTGTGTGATTCATTGTGTGTGTATGCCTATCTCCTTGTATGCATTGTGCACGTTAGTATATTGTGGTGTTTACCAATACTTCTGTGTATTTCTATGCCTGCATCTCTGTGCAATGGGATATCTGTTCTTTTGCGAGTGAAAGAGATGAGGTTGGAAGGGACAGTGGGTTTAAATTGAGAATTGTTCTTTACTGAATATTGCACCTCATTCGGTTGTGGGACGTGGATGTTTCAGAATCCCCACACAAGGCCTCCTGGTCCTCTCTAGCTCTTTCCTGGATGCTCCGCACATGTCAGGGTAGGGGGCTGAGGGAACGGATATCGGGCACTCCTTGCTGTCCAATTCCAGGCTGTTTCTCCGGGAATGGGAGAAGAGGATGGAAGCAATGAGGGTGGGAGTGCGTGTCCCTGCTGTTAGTGCTGGAGGGTAAGGGTGAGGCGTCCGGAGGGAGTCTGACCACAGTGTTGTATCCATGCCGTGTTATTAGTGTGCGGGGCCATTGTGTCAGTGACAGAAAAAGTGGGGGAGGGAAGTTGCTGAATGCAATAGTGAGAATGGTCGTGCCTGAGCCTTATTTGGAGATAGAGTGTGAGCCTTGTTCGGGGGTAGGTGTTATAACAGATATACAGTGAGTGTGAGGGAGCAGTGAGAATACGATGACTCTTATCCTGGCAGAGCGGGGAGGATTTTGATGCTTGTCCTGTATTGCTGACCAATTCTTCAGAACATCTAAGCGTCGAGGTGAGCCTCCCAAACGTCTTGTCCAAGTCTATCACAAATAACTTCTCAGACCCTGTCCCTCAGATTCCACAGAATCAGTTTGGTGGATCTTATAAATAGCAAGGCGAAGTAAACGTTAGTGTGTAATATATCAAGACCAAAACTGTTGCGCAAATACTTTGCATCATATGCTCTGGAAATTGGATATGCAAGTATGTGCAAGGCGAAGCAATGACATAGTGATATTATCGCTGGTATCTTAGGCCAGAGACCCAGGTAATGTTCTGAGTACCCGAGTTCGAATCCTGCCATGGCAGATGGTGGAATGTGAATTCAATAAGTATCTGGAATCAAGGGTTTATGTAATCCATTGTCGATTGTTGGAAAAACTCATCTGGTTCACTAATATCCTTTAGAGAAGGAAACTACTGTCCTTTCCTGGTCTAGCCTGCATGTGACTCCAGACCCAAGGCAACGCTGTTGACTTTTAACTGCCCTCTGCCATGGGCAATAAATGCTGGTTATAAATGGGACACCTTCATCTTGTAAATGAGTAACAAATAATACTGGATGGTGTCAAGTTACATCGAAACTGCGTTAACTAAGTGACTGCTCATGTTGTGAAAACTAAATTCCATAAGTATATATCGGGTAGTTGGAGAGAATGTTGTGAACCAAACTAGAGAGCAGGTTATTTCGGATTTGGTGCTGTGTGGTCAGGAGAACTAATACCTAACCGTGCGCTGAAGCAGAATTGAGGAATTGTGACGCAATATAGAAATTTTGAACATTATAGTCAAACATCGAGGAAGCCTGGAGGCGAGAGGTTCAAGTTAGTTCCAGTGAATTGGAAAGTTAAATATAACATTCAGTGAGAGACAAGCAATGGTTGGTTGAGTCATAGAGTCCTATAGCACAAAGGTATTCCCTTTGGCCCAACGTTGTCCATTCCGAACAAAAGGTTCATACACACTAATCCCATTTTTCATGATATTGCCCGGTATCCTTCCAATCCTTTCCTAACCAAGTATTTGTCCAAATGCCTGTTAAATGTTGTTAATGTACGCACCTCAACCACTTTCACTGGCAGATCGTTCCATATGCGTACTACCATGTGTGCAAAAAAAATGATCCTCAGGTTCCCTTTTATTCATTCTCCTTTGACCTTAAGCTGACGCCCTCGAGTCCGGTATTGCACAACCCTGGGGAAAAAAGACCGAGTGGATTCAGTCTGGTCATGCCTCCCATGATCTTATACACTCTAACAGATCCCCATCAGTCTCCTACACCCTAAAGTTAAAACTTTCTAGCTTGTCCAACCTCTCCTTAAACTCCATACCATAAAGTCCTTGACAACATTCGTGTAAATTTGTTGTGTACTCTTTCCAGTTTAATAGCATCCTTCCTTGAGCAAAGTGAACAAAACTGAGCATAACGCTACAAGTATGGCCTCACCACCATCCTGTATAACCGCAACATAACTCCCCAACTTCGATATTCAATGCTCAGGCTGATGAAGGTCAGGGTGCCAAAAGTCTTCTTCACTGCTTTATCTAGCTCTGAATCAACTTTCAGAGATCCGTGCACCCGAATTCCAGGGTCTGTCTGTTCCACTACAACCCTAAAGGCCCAACCATTCACCATGAAACTCCAACCTTGAATTGACTTTTCAAAATGCAAGATCTCACATTTATACATATTCAATTCAATTTACCTTTTCTTGGCGCAATTCCCAACAGATCAAGGTCCTGCTGCAATTTCTGATAACCTTCCTCACTGTCCACGAGACTACATTATTTCGTGTCATCTGCAATCTTACTAATCGTGCCTTGTACATTCTAAACTAAATCATTATACATATAACAAGCAGTAATGGTCCCAGCACCGACCACTGAGGCACACCACTAGTGACAGGCCTCCAGTCTGACAAGAATCCTTTCCACTATTACTCTCTGCTCCCTCCCATCAAGACAATGTTGTGTCTAATTTGCTATGTTCCCTCTCCACTCCATGCAATCTACCCTTCCAGAGTAGCGTACCAACTGAACCGTTATTGAAGGCCTTACTAACATCAATTGGACTACGTATACCACCCTGCCTTCGTCAACATTGCTGGCCACTTCATCAAAGAACACTAATAAATTTGTCAGCCATGATGTCCCACAAAGTCGTGCTGACTGCTTCTAATCACACCCTGCGTTTCCAAATATGCGTTTATCTTATCGCTCAGAATCTTCTCAAGTACCTTGCCCACTACAGATGTCCGGTTTACTGGTCTATAGTTCCCAGGTTTTTCTTTGTAGCCCTTCATGAATAAGGGCACAGCATTCCCTGTCCTGCAGTCATTTGGGACCTCACCCATGGCCTGCGATGATGTAAAAATATCTGCCAGGCCCCCACAATTCCTTCTCTATCCTCTTACAATGTTCTTGGATCTATCTGGTTTATAGAAATACTGCAAAGTCTGAAATAAAAGTCAATTTCTTTAAGGTACAAACACCCAAGAGTGAGAAAGTGACTTCATGAGTTAACATAACAAATTAAAGATTATATTAAGCATAAGAAGTGACTTCAGAGGAATTCCAGACATTGTGGAAACCTGAGAAATGTCAGAAATTTACAATCCAGAAAAGGAGGGACATGAAACTGATAAAATCAAAAAGCAAACATGCATGCTAACAAACAGGAACTCAAAGACTGCATCAATCTACGATCTATATTTCAAAGGAAACAAAATAAAAGTAAGGTCAAATGTGGAAATCTATAATCGCGAGATGAGATATTATTGTGGAAAACAGGGAAATGGCCGAAAAATGACCAGTTACTTTGCATCTGTCTTCATGGACGAAGAGCCAGAAAATCACCCAGTAATACCAAGTGATCATCTCGGCCTTCAGGAGCTAAAGGCATAAAGTCAATTCATATCAGTAACAAGGTAGTACTTGAACATGGAGCTGGGTTGGGTATTGCTAAGTCTGACAAAACAGATGTACTTCCTATCAAAACGTCAGAAATAAATCAGCAATAGAAGTATTAATTGCACTGTCGATGACTGTGTTCTAATTTCCTGTGCATTCCAAAGAGGCTGGAAAGCCATTGCAAATAAATGGAAGGTAATAAACGTGATCCAAGCATTGTAGGTAGATGAATGGAATGGATCCAGGCATCTAGAAAGGGAAAAAGTGATAGTGTGAAGAAATGCAGACCAATTAACTTGACATCTATCGAGACTCTTTTGGAATCTATGAGACAGAATGCGATATTGGATATTTAGAAATTAACAGCAACATTGGAGAGAATCAGTATACATTTTTGAAAGGAAATCATACTTAATAGCTTCGGAATTATGTAAGTGGAAAGTTGAAAGTGGGTTCACCTTCAATTAAAGCAGTCAGAATATTGATGCAACAAAATGTTGAACTAGTTTCAAAGTGTATTGGTGAAACTGTACCTGGAGTATTGTGTACAGGGTTGGTGAGACTGTACCTGGAGTATTGTGAACAGGGTTGGTGAGGCTGTATCTGGAGTAATGTGTACAGGGTTGGTGAGACTGTACCTGGACTATTGTGTACAGGGTTGGTGAGACTGTACCTGGAGTATTGTGTACAGGGTTGGTGACCTAATCTGAGAAAGAATATACTGACCACAGAGGAAGTGCAATGGACATTCTCCAGGTTCGTCCCTCAGATGGCGAGATTGTCTGATGCAGCAACTCGGTCTGTGTACTCTTCGGTTTCAAAGAATGAGAGATGATCACAGTGAAATTTTGAACATTTACGAAACATATGACAATCTGGAAATAGACAGGATGTTTTTCTGGCAGTCTACTCTACATTTAAGGCACAAAAATGGCAGGATATGGGACAGGCCATTTAAGACTGCAATAAGGAAGAAATTCTTGACTCGGAGAGGACTGACTAATACAGGGGCATGGAAATCTGCTGGCAGGCAAGTTGAGGGAGAATCCCCAGGTATTCAACAAGTGTGTCAAGTGGAACAGAATAGCCAGGGAATAGGTAGGAGTCATTAGTGACTTGCCAAGTTGCATCTAAATCAACTTCAGTGATGGGAGTCAGAGGGTGGTGGTAGAAGCCTGTTGGTGTGACTGGAGGCCGGTCTCGAATGGTGCACATTAGGGATCAATGTTATGTCCCTTATCATTTGTGATTCGGAAATGCCAGTGTTGGACTGGAGTGGACAAAGTTAAAAATCACACAATACCAGGTTTATTTCGAGGCACGAGCTTTCAAAGCGCACAACTACCTGATGAAGAAGCAGCGCTTCGAAAGCTAGTGCCTCCGAATAAACCTGTTTGGCTATAACCTGGTGTTGTGTGATCTATAACCTTATTATTTGTCATATTCATAAATGGTGTATCTGTGAATATGGACGAGGGGTGGGGAGAGTGTGATAACTAATTTTGTGTTTGATACAACGATTGACTGGGTGGTTGTCAGTGAGGAGGAAGGTCTAATGTTCCAGGAAGATAGAGATGGACAGATCAGTAGCAGATGGAATGCAACCCTGATAAATATGAGGTGATGCACTTTGGAAGAAGGAAGCAGACAGCGGAATACTCAGTGAATGGCAGCGCACTAGGGAGCTCAGAGGGAGCTTCTCCACACATCCCTCAATATGAGGGATGAGTGGAATAAAAGAATGACTAGGGTATGAATAGGTCCAGTCAAGGATAGTAGTGGGAAGTTGCGTGTGGAGGCGGAAGAGATTGGGGAGACACTGAATGAATACTTTTCTTCAGTATTTACTCAGGAACAGGGCATTGTCGTCAATGTGAATACTGAGTCACAAATAGGTATAATGGATGGCTTTGAGGTATGCAGAGAAGAGGTGTTGGAATTCCTGGAAAAGGTGAAAATAGATAAGTCCCCTGGGCCTGATGGCATTTATCCTAGGATTCTCTTGGAAGCAAGGGAGGAGATTGCAGAGCTATTGGCCTTGATTTTTATGTCCTCTTTGTCTACAGGAGTAGTGCCAGAAGACTGGAGGATAGCAAATGTGGTTCCCTTGTTCAAAAAGGGGAGTAGGGATAACCCGAGTAACTATAGGCCGGAGAGTCTCACTTCTGTTGTGGGCAAAGTCTTAGAGAGAATTGTAAGGGATAGGATTTATGCACATCTGGATAGGAATAATGTGATCAAGGATAGTCAGCATGGTTTTGTGAAGGGCAGGTCGTGCCTCACAAACCTTATTGAATTCTTTAAAAAGGTGATGAAGGAGGTTGATGAGGGGACAGCGGTAGATGTATGGATTTTAGTAAGGCGTTTGATAAGGTTCCCCATGGTAGGCTACTGCAGAAAATACGGAGATATGGCATTGAGGGTGAGTTGGAGGTTTGGATTAGGAATTGGCTGGATGGAAGAAGACAGAGGGTAGTAGTTGATGGCAAAGTTTCTTCATGGAGTGCCGTCACTAGCGGTGTTCCGCAAGGATCTGTTTTGGGACCATTGCTGTTTGTCATTTTTATAAATGACCTGGAAGAGGAGTTAGAAGGTTGGGTGAGCAAGTTTGCGGATGATACGAAAGTCGGAGGAGTTGTTGACAGTGAGGAAGGATGTGGCAGGTTACAGCAGGATATAGAGAAGCTGCAGAGCTGGGCAGAAAGGTGGCAAATGGAATTCAATGTAGCTAAGTGTGAGGTGATTCACTTTGGGAAGAATAACAAAAAGATGGGGTACTGGGCTAATGGTCGGATACTTGGCAGTGTGGATGAGCAGAGGGATCTTGGTGTCCATGTACACAGATCTCTGAAAGTTGCCACCCAGGTAAATAGTGCGGTGAGGAAGGCATATGGCGTACTGGCTTTTATTGGTCGAGGAATTGAGTTCCGGAGTCCTGAGGTCATGATGCAGTTGTATAAGACTCTGGTGCGGCCGCATCTGGAATATTGTGTGCAGTTTTGGTCGCCATACTATAGGAAGGATGTGGAGGCACTGGAACGGGTGCAGAGGAGGTTTACCAGGATGTTGCCTGGTATGGAAGGAAGATCGTATGAGGAAAGACTGAGACACTTGGGGCTGTTTTCATTAGAGAAAAGAAGCTTTAGGGGTGACTTGATTGAGGTGTACAAGATGATTAGGGGGTTAGATAGGGTTGACAGTGTGAACCTTTTCCCGCGTATGGAGTCGGGTATTACAAGGGGGCATAGCTTTAAATTAAGGGGGGGGTTAGATATAGGACTGAAGTTAGGGGTAGGTTCTTCACTCAGCGAGTCGTAAGTTCATGGAATGCCCTGCCAGTAGCAGTGGTGGCCTCTCCCTCTTTATGGGCATTTAAGCGGGCATTGGATAGGTATATGGAGGATAGTGGGTTAGTATAGGTCAGGTGGGCTTGGATCGGCGCAACATCGAGGGCCAAAGGGCCTGTACTGCGCTGTATTTTTCTATGTTCTATGTTCTATATTCTATGACGGGACAGGTTAATATACAAGTTGAAAAAGCACAGGGTAGCGTAAGAATAGCATTTATTTATCGAGGCACAGATTATAAGAGCCTTGCGGAATTTTGTTTAGGCCAAGATGGAATAATGTATATAGTTCTGGGAGCCACATTACAGGAACGATGTGATTGCACTGGAGCATCTGCAGAGGAGATTCACCAGGATGTTCCCTAAGATGAAGCATATCAGCTATGGAGGGAGGCTGGATAAGCTCGGGTTGTTTAGTTTTGGAGCAGAGAAGGCTGAGGGGGATGTAATTCAGAAGGAAACGATTACGAGGAACCTGGACAGGGTGGATAGACAGCAGCTGTTCCTTTTAGTCAGAGGGAGAACAAGAGGGAGCACATTCTTAAAGTGAAGTCTTTGAGATTTAAAGGGGACTTGAGGATCGCTTTTTACCGAGGGGGTTTTATCTCTGGAATGTACGACCGGAGAGGGGGTTGTCACGGGTAACCTCACAGCTATTAAAAAGTACTTGGACGACCTCTTGATGTGTCATAACATTCCCAGCTATGGGGCTCGTGGGACGAATGTAGACCGTGCTGTATTTCTGACGGTGCAGAGTCTATGCTTCTATGAGTGCATGGTTGTGCAAGGTCAATCATTGAAAAGCTTAAGGCAGGAATCGATAGGTTTCAGAACACTCTATATGCACAAGGTTAATAACAGTGAACTTGAAATAGCTTCATAAAGTACGTCAATGGCAAAATTAAGGGGAAAAACGTGCAGCTTCTTTCCAATCTGAATCCAGAGAATGGAGAATGGAGAAGAGGGAAATGGCAGAACTATGCAGCAAATATTTCAGTTATGTCCTCACAGAAGAAAACAACGAGGAAAGTTTAATCTGGTTAGAGAGAAAAAGGGAATAGAATAAAATTAGCAAATAAACGTTATGAAGAAAGTATTTTAACTGAAAGTAATGGCCTTAGACAAAGGCAATAGAGATTTATCAAATGGGAAACATATTTGAGAAACAGACCTTTTGCAAAACTATGGAGAAGCAATCCATGCAATACGATTGGATTTTCAGAAAGATTTTTGATAAAACCACAAGCGTACTATGTAAATTCGAATCCTATGGGACTGGGGCTAACAGAAGGGCATGGTTTTACAACTGGAGAGCTAACAGAAAACAGTGAGCAGGAATAAATCAATGTTTTTTTAGAGCAGAGGACTCGGGCGTATAGCAGGATTCAGTGCTTGGATCCTAGCTATTTCAAATACACACCAAACGATTGTTAGAGGGAACCAAATGCAATATTTCCAAGCCTGCTGATGGCAGTAATCGATGTCGGCTTATGAGTGAGTGAGGAGGATGTAAAAAAGCTTCAAGATGACTGAGGCAAGTGGAGTGTCTGTGGAAATACGGGGCAATGAAGAGCAATGTGGGTAGATGTGACGTTGTACCTTTTGATGGGAAAAAGTGAACGGTAGCCTACAATTTTAAGAGGTAGGAAAATGTTACTCTAGAAGGGGAAATATGCTTCTTTTTGTTTCAAACTTCACCGACCTCCGCCATCCATACAGGGCCGTGTTTTCTGAAGCCAGAAGAAAATACTGGGAATGGCATTTGGACACTTACCAGTGTACATAGATTCACCAGTTGGGGAGCTGTAACATTGAAAAGGATCTGGATCTCCCTGTACACTAATCACTGAAAGTAATTTTTTGCTGGAACAGAAAGCAGTTAGAAAAGTAAATGGTGTGTTGACATTCACTTCCAGGGGATTTGAGTCCAGCAGCAAGGGTGTCTTACTGCAGCTCGACAGGCCTTGGTGAGACCCCATCTCGAACATTGTGCAGTATTGTGTGCAGTTTTGGTCTCCTTACCTAATAAAGGACAAACCTGACATTGAGGGAGAGCAGCGAAGGATGACCAGACTGATCTCTGGGAGGACAGATTTGTTGTGGGAGCAGAGTTTTGGGCGACTGGGCCTGTATTCCATAGGGTTTAGTAAAATGAGTGGAGATCTCAGTAATATATATAAAACACTGACAGGGCGAGACAGATTATAAACAGGGATGATAATTTTGGAGCCATTTCAGAGACCATTGAATCGTTTATCACATGTCTGTGCATCTGGAGTCACTTTTAGGCCAGGGCAGGAAACCACTGGAGATTCACTTCCTGAAATTACATTGGGGAAGCAAACTCCAGATTACAATCGACATTGGCGTCAGGATAACTATTACTGGTACCAGATTTTAAATCTGGAAATTTTATTAATTGTTTTTAACTTACACCAGCTGCAAGAGCATTAGCCTGGTCTGGATTAATAATCCAATGACATTTCCACAGCAGCACCATGTCTACATGGGGACCTATCCGAAACCACAATGAGCATATTATTTCTGTGCTGCTTGACAGCTCTGTCAAAAAGAACTCCCACCAATTGACTGCCGTGGTGGGACTGAGAGGGGAGGTAATTGGTCAGATTGTAATTATACTCCTCTTTAAGGGACTGGACAAAGCTGAGTAATTTTCAACATTGCCAGGGAGATGGAACTGGAATGAAGCAGCTTCCCCAGGGACACGGATTGTTGTGCAGCACAAGTCTTCAGTCCTGTTGCAGGAATGGTTTCAGGGCCCATTGCCTTTGTCGTAACTACTGTGTGCAGCTGTTTCTTCATGTCACGTGCAGTGAAACAAATTAATTGAAGGCTGGCATCTGTGATGCTGTGGGCATCCTGATGAGAGTGAGATGGATCATTGACTCAACACATCTGGTTGAGGATGGTGCAGATACTACATCTTTGTCTTTTACACTGATCTGCAGGGCTGTGCCGTTATTGAGGTTGGAGATGTTTGTTCAGCACTTTCCTCCGTCATTTTCTTTCATCATCCATCACTATTTATGACTGAATGTGGCAGGACTGCAGAGCTTCAATCAGATCTGCTGGTCAAGTACGGTAGCTTTAATGGGTCAGCATGAGGTTTAACTTCACATGGTTCTGACCCTGACACGTTCACCCACACTCGTCACTGAACCATAGATCATGTTGATGGTAATGGCAGACTGAGGAGATTATCCCGTGCAAAAAGTTACAGGTTGTGGTTGATAGCAGGTCTACTTCTTCTGCTGCCGTCGTTTACAGCACTCCATAAATGTGCAGTTTTGAGCTGCAATATCTGAAAAACAATTCTGCTGTCTGTCCCCTACTTCACATCGAGACCCATTCACCCATCAGCCCTGTACTCAGTGACCTACTCTAGTTTCTAATGGAAATACTTCCATTTTTAAATTCTCTTTCTGCTGAGGGTCTCTCCCCGGGTCATGCTTTCAATCTGACACTTTCCGCAAAAGCATTTAACTGATTTTAATTCAATTGTTTAATTCATCTGCAATTTTCCTTCTGTAATGCCATCTTCTGTGTTTGAGGTGAACGTGTCTCCCTCTGTTTCTCTCCCTGACCATGATTAAGAGCTCTGTAGTGTCAGTGATGCCAGCCTAATGTAGTTTCAGAGCTAATGAATTCTCTGGATTCCCAATCATCTTCACCACATTGTATGTTTCCTCTTTTGGTTTGATGCCTTATCGCTCATGCCTATCTTGTCCTCCCCTGAGTATGTTTCATCTCCTTTGGGATGAATTTCTGACATTAGCTACCGAATCATCCCCAGAAATTTCTGCCTTTGCTGCTCCATGGTCTTCCCTGCTTGGCTCCCCTTCCAATTAACTCTGGCCAGCTCCTCCCACATGTCTTTGTAGTTACACTGCTCAATTAACGAAAGAAGTCGATGTACATCCCTCAATGTTTTGGCAATTCCTGTGTGCTATGGTCCTTTGTCCAGTACATGTACAACAGAGTAATGTGTTCAAATACTAGGTCTGATGCCAGAATTTTTCTCTCCAATAATATGACAGACACTAACTTTTGAAAGAACCCAGCAGGCCAAAATATTTAATTTCCGTTAGAAAGGGCATTAACTGAAATAAGTTGGGATACCATCAGCAAGATTTATAACACACATCCTGATAAGAATGAGAGACAAGAGTGTGGAATCCCAGAAAAGGGGGAAAGTTGAGAGAAGGGGAACATATCACTTCAGATGAGGATCAAATAATGTCTTAATGCTTCATAAATTTTATACATCATTTGCACCTATTTTTGTTAACTGTGTCTCCGTTGTTCATTCAGAATCTGTTGTACACTTTTGAACAATCTTCCTTTTCTGAACACACGCAGATTAAACAGTGTATATAAAATCATTTTTCCTCCATTTCAAATTGTCCTCTTGTCGTACTACCAGGATACATGAACACCAACTGGCCAGCAAAAGACATGTCCCACTATCATTCGTTTCCATACATACAGACAAAGAAGGATACCACTTTGACTGGGACTACACATACATCCTAGTACAGTCGAAACAGACACACGCACGAAGGTTCTTAGAGACGAGGCATTCTAACCAGAAGTACATTAATAAAAACGTCAATTTATATTCTTTCTTCCTTCTCTTGAAGGAAAGAACTGGAAATGGCATCACCCAACTTAAGAAACCAAGACCTATAAATAGAGAGGACGGACACACCACCAGTGTGTCACCGGAGACTCTAACTGATAATGTTACCTAGTCATGGTAATGAAACATCTGAAAACAAACATTAAAGCTCAGTAAGCTAACTTGCATACTTATAAATTGTTATTTTTCTTTTAATACTTGAATTTGGGACTTTTCTGTCACTCATGTTTTAACAGATTACGAGGCGAGGTGAGCTTTTCTGGGTGTGTGGTTTTCATTAACAGATGGGTTCGACATCGACATCATAACAGCTTGAGGGCTTGTCGTATGCGGTTTGAACAGCTTTGGGGTACAAAAGGTCTCAGCAGATTCCATCACTTGGCAGTTAGTGACCTAGATCTTCATATAAAAGATCATAAAATGCATTTAATTTTGATTCCTTGTGGAAGGTTAAATTAAAAGAAATGGCTTTTAACATTACTGAAGATGTTCTGGGTTTGAAGATAATTCCCACTTTTGCCAAGTAAGTTTAGAAAGACAGAGGAAGGGCACACTTTTTAAAATTAACACATAGATTAGAAATGGGTTTAACCAGGGACAAAACGAAAGCTGAAATTGTAATGGAATTGGTCAAGCACTTTGGTGTATCAGAGTGAGAAAAACCTTAAATTGCAAATGTGCCAACTGGACTTAAAAGATAAAGAAAGAGACGAAATGGAGAGAGAAAAAGGAGAAAGAGAAATAGAGAGAAAAGAGAGAGAGAATCTGAAATTCAGAAGTTGGAAATTAGATAAGAAAGTTAAATTAACAGGATGAAGGTAAATGGAGAATGTTGAGACGTATACAACTATGTTAATATATTGCCATATTTCGGTGAGAAAAATGTCAAAACCTTTTTTATTTCATTCGAAATATAGACGCGGCAGATGGTGTGTCCAGTGAACTTGTGGGAAATGCTGGTTCAGATTAAGCTGGTAGGCACAGCTGGTGAGGTGTTTGCGGCGCTGTCAGGTGAGGGAACAAGAGATTATGCACATGTCAAACTGGCTATTTTGATTGCTTATGAATTGTTACAAGAAGCATGTCGACGGAAGTTCAGAAGTATAGAGATCGAACCAGGTCAGAGTTATGTTGAGTTTGAAAGAATTAAACACAGTCATTTTGACAGATGGATGCAGGCCTTAAATATGGATAAGACCTGTGAGGCCCGGAGGGAGATTATTCTGCTAGAGGTGTTGAAAAACTCAGTTACAGCGATGGTAAGAATTCATGTGAATGAATAAAGTTCAAGAAGTGAGAAACGCGGCAGAAATGGCAGGTAAATATACATTAGTGCACTAGATGAAATTTAGATTGTGGGAGGACTTTCATCCTGTGAGGGAGAGAAATTGGGAGAAGAGGAGATCCTACACTGCAAAACATAGAGTGAAGCACACTGGCAATACTTTACCACAGGTGAAAAAAGAAGTCCAAGGGGGTTGAAAGGTGGTGAAAGGCCTCAGGTGTTCTCACTATAGTGGAACACATAAAATTACAGTGCCGATGGTTTAAGAAGGGCATTTCGAAAAATTGTTTTCACTGCAGTAAGCTGGGACACACCGTGCTGGGCATTGAAGGAAATCACGTTGGGAAAAGCTGTGGTAAAAGAGGCTAAGGCAGTCACATTAGTGAAACTGGTAAAGGAGACCCCAAGTAGAGCCGAGGAGCTGCAGGAAAGTGCACAGCCTCGGCAGGGGCTGTGTATGGAGGCAGTGCCTGATCTCGAAAAGAATTCGCCTCTGTGGTAAAGTTTGCTCAGAAAGAGCGGAGGGGGAGTGGGGAGGACAGGAGGTTACAATTTGCGACCTATGGGATCTGCTCAGTCTCGACTAATTGAGAAGTGAGGCGGAGGAAAAGCACAATAATTCAGGCAGCATCCGAAGAGTAGGACAATTGACATATCAGGTATAAACCCATCGTCAGCAATATGGCTTGGTGACAAGGGGGCTGAAAGATAAATAGGAGGGTAGGAGCTGGGCTGGTGGGAGGGTCACTGGGAAGGCGATGGAAAGTTGCAGGTGGGAGTGACAGCGATCTGTCGGAGGGGAATGGATAGGTGGGAAGATGGACAATTAAGACACTTCAAGAGGGCTGTGCTACTTTGAAAGGTTGACGTTGGGGAGGGGAGATTTGGAGATTGGTGAAGTCGATGTTAATGCTGTATATTTTGAGGTTTCTAGCTGTACTACCACCTATCCACTTCACTCTCCTCTCCAACCTATCACCATCACCCCCCACCTGTATCTACCTATCGCCTTCCAAGCTACCTTCCACCCAGCTCCACCCTCACCCTCCTATTTATTTAATAGTCCCCATTCCTCTCCCTTGCCTCCACTTTCCCGATGAAGAACTTGTGCCTGAAACGTCAACTCTCCTATCTCTCGGATGCTGCCTGACCTGCTTTTCCAGTCCCACACTTTTCAACTCGGATCTCCAGAATCTGCAGTCCTCACTTTTTCTCAGCCTCGAATAGTAAGTGATAGAAGTATTTTCACTCTTCCTGACATGATACTCAAGAGCGTGATAATCTGTGGAATGGGGACAGAAATTAAGCATTCCCTTGTGTAACATCAGGTTGAAGTACCAGATCAAGTTTGGGTTAGTAACAATGAGAGTGAGTGATAGAGTGCCAGTTCCAGGAATACAGTTTGTTCTTTGGAACGATTTAGCAGGATCCAAGGTGGGATAGTCACCCCTTGTGGTGGAGAAGCCAATGGAAGACGCGGGAACTGAGGAATTAAAAGAAAAATACCGAGGAATTTTTCCAGACTGTGCAGTAACAAGATCCCACTGTCATAAGTTACAGCAGGAAGGAAAAACGAAAGAAAAAGACGAAGAAGTTGATGTCCAGTTAACTGACACCCTGTTTGATGATACGGTGCAGGAAACAAAACCTGAACATTCAGTAGGTCAGGCAGATGTGTTCAGTCCTGAAAGGCTAATGGAATTACAACCATATTCACACACATAAAAGGAATCAGAACATATTGTAAAATGTTATTAATTTAAAGATAGAATCCTAAAATTAAAACGGAGACCATGGCAGGTTAGTGCAGAAGGGAAATGGGCTGAAGTGCACCAGATTGTGTTCCTGGTAGCAGACAGTGTTACGGGTAGCTCATGAACTAACTGCAGGTGGTCACCTAGGTGTACAGAAGACTCAGGCTAAGGTACAAGAGCATTTGTTGTGGCCTGGAATGTACAAGGACATGTTTCATTTTTGTTATAGGTCATACATGCCAAATGATAGGTAAATCGCAGGCAGTAATAAAATCAGCACCTTTGTTGCCAGTTCATGTATCCAAAGAACCTTTCACATGGGTTATGGTTAATTGTGTATCCCCCCTTTCTAAAATAAAACTGGAAACCAATATCCAATATTTGCTAACCATAATAGATGTGTCTACCAGATTTCTGAAGGCAATTCCATTAAGGAGTGTTAAGACAAAAAGGCAGGTGAATGAATTGGAAGCTTTCTTTTCTCGCTGTGGGCTGCCAAGAGAGATTCAGTCAGACCAATGATCTCATTTCACCGCTCAGCTGTTTAAGTAAATCATGGATAGCGTAGGCATACAGCACTTCAAATCAAGTGTGTCCCATTTTGAATCCCAGGGAGCCTTAGAAAGTTAGCATCAGACGCTGAAGACCATGTTAACAGCGTACTGTCAAGATGGCATGAATGATTGGGATAAAGGTGTCCCTTTAAATTGTTTGCCATTGGAGATGTCCTAAATAAATCTACTCAGTTTACTTCCTTTGAGTTAATATTCGTACATGAAGTGTGAGGTCCTTTGAATTAACTAAATATAAATTGACAGGACAGAAGTTGGGGATCTCACACTTGGAATATGTATGTGAGGTGAGGAAGAGATTAGACCGAGTAGGTGAGTTAGCTGAACAGCAACTAAAGAGGGCACAGTACAGAGTGAAGCAGGTGACAGATGAAAACTCTAAATCTTTGACGATTTCCCGTGGGGATGATGCATTAGTATTGCCAGCAGCGTTAGGAAATCACTTCAAAGCCAGGTTTCGTGGCCCCTTTCAAATTAAAAAAAAATGTTGAGTCAGTTAAACTATTTGGTAAAGATACCGGATATGACAAAAACGTTATCGAGTATGTCATGTGAATGAGCAATGCACCAGCCATATTTAAGACTCAGGAACAAAATTGTGGCCAGATGTACAAATTCTGCAGCTTATCTGTCTCCCATGTTACAGCTGGCACAGCATGTTGAACGATGACAAGAAGCAAACTTAGTAAAAAAACTTAAAGAAAACAGAATTCGCGAAGTTAGAGGTGATGTTCTTGGGATATTACAATGGACATGGAAGGTTGATCCCATGGAACACAAAGATGAAGGACATTGAGGAACTTCCACGACCATCCTAGAAGAGTGGTGTCCTTTGATTTTTGGAAGTGAGTTGATTCTATCATACGTTTGTTCCAAATGTCAGCAGCGTATTGGCACCACTTATGGATGTACGAAAGAAGAACACAGAATTGTGGTGGACAGAACAATGCCAGGAGGCATTTGAGAATTTTAAAGAAGGATTAATCACCGCACCAGTTTCAGCTGCACCAAATATTTTGAAATCTCTTGAAAATTGTGTCTGATGCTATGAAGTTAGTGGTCGGAGATGTATTGATGCAGAAAGATGACGATGGAATTGAATGGCTAATACTTGTCGAAAAAACGCAATATCCACCAGAAAAAATACAAAATCTCCATTATTGAAAAAGAATGATGTAGTTTCGTACTGGCCTGACAATCTTTTAATGTTTAAATGACAAACAAATTGTCAGAGACGGTTGTGGACAACACTGACAATCCTTTCGGACTGTTTGGGATATTTAAGACCAAAATATGAGACCATTGCATTGGAGTCTGATGTTACCGACTTTAAACTTACAAAATTTACATGCCGTGGGCCCGAAAAATGTGATAGCAGATGTGTTATTGCGGATTTGAAGGAAACAGTGCAGATAAGATTTGACTTATTGCAGTGTTATATATGTGTACAGAATGGTATAACTGAGATTAATACTTTTTTATTTCATAATAATTGGATTAAGAATTAGAGGAAAAGAAATGAAGCCATCCTTTCATTCTGATGGTTCATTTTATTTCTGAAGAAGGAAGGTGTTATGAAGTTGAAAGCTTGTCTGTTCACGTTAAGACAGACCAGGTTTTGCTGAATACAAAGTACAGCCACAGATGCCAGCTGAAGGTCAGGCTGTTCCAAATGTAACAGTTTGCTGGGAAATGGAAACCTGAGTTTTGGTTGCTGTTTTGACAGCAATTCAAGAGCAATTAGAAGCCAATGGAATTTGAATATTATTGTTTGTACACATGGAAATCAATCAAGTTTGAGAATTATTGTATCATGGGAAGTACATAAGCACAGCATTTTGAACACTAGAGGAAGAGTCACTGCCATCCAACAGCACAGTAACTGCTATAGAGCAGGAGTGCTAACTGGCTATCTCAAACACTCTCTATCAAAGAGACATGTCATGTCAAACCTACTTGCAGTAAAGAAAAACATGATCCAGGGAGATCAGCGGCTGGAAGAGTGAACACAGCAGGAAAGATAGAAACTGTCTGATCTTGAAACTGTAATGTTTAATATGTGGGTTATTGGAACAACACATTTTTACAGAGTTGGAGTCAGATAGTAAGTAGCTAAGACAAGCGCGGCTTGGAATTGCGAATAGTTGCTGTTTAGTGTTCACTATTAAAGGTAAGAAACTAACTTGCTCATGTTTGATTAAATAGTGGAATGTAGGAGATCTGTGTCACTCATATTTTAACAGATTACGAGGTGAGGCGAACTTTTCTGGGTGTTTGGGTTTAATTAACACAAGGGTTGGTTTCTACCTTGTAAATGTCCATCCACGCTAACCCCATTTTCCTGCAGTTGGCCCATATCCTTCTCGTCCTTTCCTATCCACATATTTATCCAAATTCTTTGGAAATGTTGATAATGAACCCCCTCAACCACATCTGCTGGCAGCTCATCCACGTACCAGCCCTCTGTGTAAAGAAGTGGCCCCTCAGGTTCCCTTTTATTCCTTCCCCTTTAACCTTAAACTGATCATATCTCGTCCTCGATTCTCTAAACATTGGAAAACACTGAGAGCATTCACCATATCCATATCCCTCATGAGCTTATACAGCTCTATAACGTCCTTCCCACAGTCTCCTACAATGTAAAGAAAAGGTCTTTGCTTGTCCAACCTCTCCCTATATCTCAGACCATTGAGTCCTGGCAATGCCCTTGTAAATTTCTTCTGCACTCTTTCTAATTTCATAATTTCGTCCCAATAACAAGGTGACAAAACTGAATACAACACTCCAAGTGCGGCCTTACCAAATTCCTGTGTAATTGCAACATAAATTCTCAACTTCTATACTCAATATCCTGCCAAGGTCTCTCTGTCCACTATACTCCTTAAGAACCTCTCATGCATCATGAAACTCCTACCTTGATTTGAGATTCCAAAATGCAAGACCTCACACATATATATTCAATTCCATTTGCCATTTCTCGGCCCACTTGCCCACCTGATTAAGGTCCTGCTGCAATTTCTGATAATCTTCCTCACTGATCACGATACCACTTATTTTAGTGTTATCTGCACACTTACTAATCATGCCTTGTACATTCTCAATCAAATCATAGACAACAAACTGCTATGGACCCATGCTCCAGTCTGACAAGCATCCTTCCACTAAATCCTCTGCTTCCTATCAACAAACCAACTGTGTATCCAATTGGCCAGTTCCCCAAGTATTCTACGTGATGTAACCTTCCAGAACAGCCTGCCGTGGAAACCTATCAAAGGCCTTACCGAAATCCATAGAGACTACGTCTATCACACTGCCCTCATCAAACTTCTTGATCACTTCACCAAAGAACTCTAACAAATTTGGGAAACATGATCTCCCACTCACAAGTCTATGTTGACTGCTCCGAATCAAACACTATGAACGTAATGGGGCAGACGATGGTATGCTGTCCTTCATTGTACGATGATTCGAGTACATAAGTAAAGCCATCTTCCTGTTGTTGTAGAGCCTTGCTGAGAGAGCATTCGTGGCACTCTCTACAGATTTGATCTCCTTTGTAAGGAATGATCTCCTTACCGCAGACGTGGGTGATGGTATCATGAGGAAAAAGTGAAGAATCTGAGTGTTTAATCTGTAGAGCTGAGCGAGATGAAGAAATGGTGACGCAGAAACAGGAGGAGTGGCAGCGATCAAATGCAATATTTCCAAGGCTTCTGATGGCAGTAATCGATGTCGGATTGTGAGTGGGTGAGTAGGATGTCAAAAAAAGCTACAAGGTGACTGAGGCATGTGTAGTGTCTGTGAAAATACGGGGCAATGAAGAACAATGTGGGTAGATGTGACGGTGTGCCCTTTGATGAGAAAAAGAGAACGGCAGCCTACAATTTGAAAAAGGTTGGAAAATGTTACTCAATAAAGGGACCTACGCTTCTTTTCGTCTCATTCTTCACCGACCTCCGCCGTCCATACAGGGCAGTGAGTTCTGAAGCCAGAAGAAAATACTGGGAATGACACTGGGACACTAAACAGTGTACATAGACCCACCAGTTGGGTAGCTGTAACATTGAAAATGATCTGGAGCTCCCTGTACACGAGTCACTGAAAATATTTTTTTGCAGGAACAGAAAGCAGTTAGGAAGGTAAAGGGTGCGTTTCTCTTCATATTTCAAGGGGATTTGAGTCCAGGAGTAAGGGTGTCTTACCACAGCTGGACAAGGCCTTGTTAAGACCCCATCTCGAACATTGTGTAGTATTGTGTGCAGTTTTGGTCTCCTTACCGAGTAAAGGATAAACCTGACATTGTGGTAGTGCAGTTTAGGATGACCAGACTGATCTCTGGGATGACAGGTTTGTTGTGGGAGCAGGGTTTGGTGCGACTGGGCCTGTATTCCATAGGATTTAGGAAAATGATTGGAGATCTCAGTAAGATATATAAAACACCGACAGGGCGAGACAGAGTATATACAGGGATGATAATTTTAGAGCAATTTCAGAGACCATTGAATCGTTTATCACATGTCTGTGCATCTGGAGTCACTTTTAGGCCAGACCAGAAAACCACGGGAGATTCACGTCCTAAAAGCACATTGGGGAAGAAAACTCCTGTTTCAATCGACATTGGCTTCAGGATAACGATTACTGGTACCAGATTTTAAATCTGAATGTTTTATTTATTGTTATTAATTTACACCCGCTGCCAGATCACTAGTCTGGTCTGGATTAGTAATCCAACGACACTTCCACAGCAGCACCATCTCTACTTGGCGACATATCCGAAACCACAATGAGCATGTTATTTCTGTGCTTCTTGACAGCTCTGTCAAAAAGACCTCCCACCAATTGACTGTCGTGGTGGGACTGAGGGGGAAGTAATTGGACATATTGTAATTATACTCCTCTTAAGAGACTGGCCATAGCTGAGTAATTTTCAACATTGTCAGGGACATGGCTTGTTGTGTAGCACAAGTCTGCAGTCCTATTGCAGGAATGGTGTCAGGGCCCATTGCCTTTATCGTAATCTGCTGTGTTCAGCTGTTTCATCATGTCACGTGCAGTGCATCAAATTGGTTGAAGGATGGCATCTGTGATTCTGTGGGCATCATGACGAGAGTGAGATGGATCATTGACTCAACACCTCTGGCTGAGGGTGGTGCAGATATTATATCCTTATCTTGTACACTGATATGCAGGACTGTTCCATTATTTAGGATGGGCATGTTTGTGCAGCCCTTTCCCCCGCCATTTGTTCCATCATCCATCAGCATTTATGACTGAATGTGGCAGAATTGCAGAGCTTCAATCAGATCTGTTGGTCAAGAGAGGTAGCATTAATGGGTTAGCATGAGCTTTATGTTCATGTGGTTCTGACCCTGACACGTTCACCCACACTCGTCACTGAACCATAGATCGTGTTGATGGTAATAGCAGACTGAGGAGATTATTCAAGGCAAAAGGTTACAGGTTGTGGTTGAATGCAGGTCGACTTCTTCTGCTGCTGCGGTTTACAGCACTACATAAATATGTAGGTTTGAGCTGCAATATCTGAAAAACAATTCTGCTGTCTGTCCTCTACTTCACATCGAGACCCATTCATCCATCAGCCCTGTACTCAGTGACATACTCTGGTTTCTAATGTGGAAATACTTCCATTTTTAAATTGTCTTTCTGCTGAGGGTCTCTCCCCGGGTCATGCTTTCAATCTGACACTTTCCGCAAACGCATTTAACTGATTTTAATTCAATTGTCTAATTCATCTGCAATTTTCCTTCAGTAATGCCATCTTCTGTGTTTGAGGTGAATGTGTTTCCCATTGTTTCTCTCCCTGACCATGAATAAGAGCTCTGCAGTGTCAGTGATGCCAGCCTTATGTAGTTTCAGAGCTAATGAATTCTCTGCATTCCAATCATCTTCACCACATTGTATGTTTCCTCTTTTGGTTTGATGCCTTATCGCTCATGGCTGCCCTGTCCTCCCCTGAGTATGTTTCATCTCCTTTGGGATGAATTTCTGACATTAGCTACCGAATCATCCCCAGAAATTTCTGCCTTTGCTGCTCCATGGTCTTCCCTGCTTGGCTCCCCTTCCAATTAACTCTGGCCAGCTCCTCCAACATATCTTTGTAGTTACATTGATCAATTATCCAAAGAAGTAGATGTACATCCCTCAATGTTTTGGCAATTCCTGTGTGCTGTGGTCCTTTGCACAGTACATGCACAACAAAGTAATGTGTTCAAGTACTAGGTCTTTTGCAGAATTTTTCTCTCCAATAATATGACAGACACTAACTTTTTAAAGAACCCAGCAGGCCAATATATTTAATTTCTGGGAGAAAGGGCATTAACTGAAATAAGTTGGGATACCATAAGCAAGATTTATAACATACATCCTGATAAGAATGAGAGACAAGAGTGTGGAATCCCAGAAAAAAGGGAAAGTTGAGAGAAGGGGAACGCATCACTTCAGATGAGGATCAAATAATGTCTTCATGCTTCATAAATTTCATTCAGAATGTGCTGTACACTTTTGAACAATCTTTCTTATGTGAACACACGCAGATTAAACAGTGTATATAAAATCATTTTTCCTCCATTTCAAACTGTCCTGTTGTCGTGCTACCAGGATGCATGAACACCAACTGGCCAGCAAAAGACATGACCCACTATCACTAGTTTCCATACAGACAGACAAAGAAGGATACCACTTTGACTGGGACTACACATACATCCTAGTACAGTCGAAACAGACACACGCACGAAGGTTCTTAGATACGAGGCATTCTAACCAGAAGTTCATTAATAAACACGTCAATTTATATTCTTTCTTCCTTCTCTTGAAGAAAAGAACTGGAAATGACATCACCCAACTTAAGAAACCAAGACCTATAAATAGAGAGGACGGACACACCACCAGTGTGTCACCGGAGACTCTAACTGATGATGTTACTTGTCATGGTAATGAAACATCTGAAAACAAACATTCAAGCTCAGTAAGCTAACTTGCATACTTATAAATTGTTATTTTTCTTTTAATACTTGAATTTGGGACTTTTCTGTCACTCATGTTTTAACAGATTACAAAGCGAGGTGAGCTTTTCTGGGTGTGTGGTTTTAATTAACAGATGGGTTCGACATCGACATCATAACAGCTTGAGGGCTTGTCGTATGGGATTTGAACAGCTTTGGGGTACAAAACGTCCCAGAAGATTCCATCACTTGGCAGTTAGTGACCTAGATCTTCAAATAAAAGATAATAAAATGCATTTAATTTTGATTCCTTGTGGTTGGTTAATTAAAAGAAATGGCTTTTAACATTACTAAAGATGTTCTGGGGTTTGAAGATAATTCCCACTTTTGCCAAGTAAATTTAGAAAGACAGAGGAAGGGCATACTTTTAAAATGAACAAATAGATTAGAATTGGGTTTAACCAGGGACAAAACGAAAGCTGGAATTGTAATGGAATTGGTCAAGCACTTTGGTGTATCAGAGAAACAGGCAATTGCAGTCGAGTGAGAAAAAACTTAAATTGCAAATCTGCCAACTGAACTTAGAAGATAAAGAAAGAGACAGAAAGGGAGAGAGAAAAAGGAGAAAGAGAAATAGAGGGAAAAAAAGAGAGAGAATTTGAAATTCAGAAGTTGGAAATTAGATAAAAAAGTTAAATTAACAGGATGAAGGTAAATGGAGAATGTTGGGATGTATACAACTATGTTAATATATTGCCATATTTCTGTGTGAAAAATGTCAAAACATTTTTTTATTTCATTCGAAATATAGACGCGGCAGATGGTGTGTCCAGTGAACTTGTGAGAAATACTGGTTCAAACTAAGCTGGTTGGCACAGCTGGTGAGGTTTTTACGGCGCTGTCAGATGAGGGATCAAGAGATTGTGCAGATGTCAAACTGACTATTTTGATTGCTTATGAATTGTTACAAGAAGCATGTCGACGGAAGTTCAGAAGTATAGAGATCGAACCAGGTCAGAGTTATGTTGAGTTTGAAAGAATTAAACACAGTCATTTTGACAGATGGATGCAGGCCTTAAATATGGATAAGACCTGTGAGGCCCGGAGGGAGAGTGAAGCACACTGGCAATACTTTACCACAGGTGATAAAAGAAGCCCAAGGAGGTTGACAGGTGGTGAAAGACCTTAGGTGTTCTCACTATCACGAAGTGGAACACATAAAATTACAGTGCCGATGGTTTAAGAAGGGCACTGGGAAAAGGTCTTTTCACTGCAGTAAGCTGGGAATTGAAGGAAATTACGTTGGGAAAAGCTGTGGTAAAAGAGGCTAAGCCAGTCTCATTAGTGAAACTGGTAAAGGAGACCCCAAGTAGAGCCGAGGAGCTGCAGGAAAGTGCACAGCCTGGGCAGGGGCTGTGTATGGAGGCAGTGCCTGATCTCTATAAAGAATTCGCCTCTGTGAATAAAGTTTACTCAGAAAGAGCGGGGGGGCGGGGGGGTGGGTGGGTGGAGGACAGGATGTTACAATTTGCGACCTATGGGATCTGCTCAGTCTCTACTAATTGAGAAGTGAGGCGGAGGAAAAGCACAACAGTTCAGGCAGAATCCGAAGAGTAGGACAATTGACATATCAGATATAAACCCATCGTCAGGAATGTGGCTTGGGGACAAGGGGGCTGAAAGATAAATATGAGGGTAGGACCTGGGCTGGGGGGACGGTCAATGGGAAGGCGATGGGTGTGACAGTTGTCTGTCGGAGGGGAGGGTGGAATGGATAGATGGCAAGATGGACAATTAAGACAGTTCAAGAGGGCGGTGCTACTTTGAAAGGTGGGATCTGGGATGAGGTGGGGGGAGGGGAGATTTGGAGATTGGTGAAGTAGATGTTGATGCTGTATATTTTGTGGGTTCCAGCTGTCCTACCACTTACCCACTTCACCCTCCTCTCCGACCTATCACCATCATCCCCACCTGTACCTACCTATCGCCTTACAAGCTACCTTCCACCCATCTCCTCTTATTTATTTATTAGCCCCATTTCCTCTCCCTTGCCTCCACTTTCCCGATGAAAAACTTGTGCCTGAAACGTCAACTCTCCTATCTCTCGGATGCTGCCTGACCTGCTGTGCTTTTCCAGCCCCACACCTTTCAACTCGGATCGCCAGCATCTGCAGTGCTCACTTTTTCTCAGCCTCTAATAGTAAGTGATAGAAGTATTTTCACTCTTCCTGACATGATACTCAAGAGCTTGATAATCTGTGGAATTGGGACAGAAATTAAGCATGCCCTTGATTTGGAGTGCCAAATCAAGGTTGGGGAAGTCACAGTGAGAGTGAGTGATAGAGTGTCAGTTCCAGGAATACAGTTTGTTCTTGGGAACGATTTAGCAGGAGCCAAGGTGGGATGGTCACCCCTTTTGGCGGAGAAGCCAATGGAAGACTAGGGAACTGAGGAGTTAAAAGAAAAATACCGAGGATTTTTTCCAGACTGTGTAGTAACAAGATCCTACTGTCATAAGTTACAGATTGGAAGGAAAAACGAAAGAAAACGACGAAGGAGTCGATGTCCAGTTAACTGTATCATCACCCTATTTGATGATACGGTGCAGGAAACAAAACCTGAACATGCAGTAGGTCAGGCAGATGTGTTCAGTCCTGAAAGGCTAATGGAATTACAACCATATTCACACACAGAAAAGGAATCAGAACAAATTGTTAAATGTTATTAATTTAAAGATAGAATCCTAAAATTAAAACGGAGACCACAGCAGGTTAGTGCAGAAGGGAAATGGGCCGAAGTGCACCAGATTGTGTTACTGGTAGCAGACAGTGTTACGGTTAGCTCATGAACTAACTGCAGACGGTCACCTAGGTGTACGTTAGACTCAGGCTAAGGTTCAAGAGCATTTGTTGTGGCCTGGAATGCACAAGGACATGTTTCATTTTTGTTCTACGTCATACATGCCAAATGGTAGGTAAATCAAAGGCAGTCATAAAATCAGCACTTTTGTTGCCAATTCCTGTATCCAAAGAACCTTTCACATGGGTTATGGTTAATTGTGTATTCCCCCCTTTCTAAAATAAAAGTGGAAACCAATATTTGCTGACCATAATAGATGTGTCTACCAGATTTCTGAAGGCAATTCCATTACGGAGTGTTAAGACAAAAAGGCAGGTGAAGGAGTTGGTAGCTTTCTTTACTTGCTGTGGGCTGCCCAGAGAGATTCAGTCAGACCAATGGTCTCATTTTACCGCTCAGCTGTTTAAGTAAATCATGGATAGCGTAGTCATAAGCACTTCAAATCAAGTGTGTCCTATTTTGAATCCCAGGGAGCCTTGGAAAGTTAGCATCAGACGCTGAAGACAATGTTAACAGCTTACTGTCAAGATTGCCTGAATGATTGGGATAAAGGTGTCCCTTTAAATTGTTTGCCATTGGAGATGTCCTAAATAAATCTACTCAGTTTACTTCCTTTGAGTTAATATTCGTACATGAAGTGTGAGGCCCTTTGAATTAACTAAATATAAATTGACAGGACAGAAGTTGAGGATCTCACACTTGGATTACGTATGTGAGGTGAGGAAGAGATTAGATTGAGTAGGTGAGTTAGCTAAACAGCTCCTGAAGAGGGCACAGTACAGAGTGAAGCAGGTGACAGATGAAAACTCTAAATCTTTGACGATTTCCCATGGGGATGACGCATTAGTTTTGCCAGAAGTGGTAGGAAATCACTTCAAAGCCAGGTTTCGTGGCCCCTTTCAAATTAAAAAACAAATGTTGAGTCAGTTAAACTATTTGGTAAAGATACTGGATATGACAAAAACGTTATCGAGTATGTCATGTGAATGAACAATGCAACAGCCATATTTAAGACTCAGGAACAAAATTGTGGCCAGATGTACAAATTCTGCAGCTTATCTGTCTCCCATGTTACAGCTGGCACAGCATGTTGAACGATGACAAGAAGCAAACTTAGTAAAAAAAACTTAAAGAAAACAGAATTCGCGAAGTTAGAGGTGATGTTCTTGGGACATTACAATGGGCATGGAAGGTTGATCCCATGGAACACAAAGACGAAGGACATTTAGGAATTTCCACGACCATCCTCGAAGACTGGTGTCCTTTGATTTTTGGAACTGAGTGGATTCTATCATAAGTTTGTTCCAAATGTCAGCAGCGTATTGGCACCACTGATGGATGTACGAAAGAAGAACACAGAATTGTGGTGGACAGAACAATGCCAGGAGGCATTTGAGAATTTTAAAGAAGGATTAATCACCGCACCAGTTTTAGCTCCACCAAATATTTTGAAATCTCTTGAAAATTGTGTATGATGTTAGGAATTTAGTGGTCGGAGATGTATTGACACAGAAAGATGACGATGGAATTGAATGGCTAATTGGCTACTTGTCGAAAAAACGCAATATCCACCAGAAAAAATACAAAATCTCCATTATTGAAAAAGAATGATGTAGTTTCCTACTGGTCTGACAATCTTTTAATGTTTAAATGACAAACAAATTGTCAGAGACGGTTGTGGACAACACCGACAATCCTTTCGGACTGTTTGGGATATTTAAGACCAAAATATGAGACCATTCCATTGGTGTCTGATGTTACCGACTTTAAACTTACAAAATGTACATGCCGTGGGCCCGAAAAATGTGATAGCTGATGTGTTATTGCGGATTTGAAGGAAAGAGTGCAGATAAGATTTGACTTATTGCAGTGTTATATATGTGTACAGAATGGTATAACTGAGATTAATACTTTTTTATTTCAGAATAATTGGATTAAGAGTTAGAGGAAAAGAAATGAAGCCATTCTTTCATCCTGATGGTTCATTTTATTTCTGAAGAAGGAAGGTGTTATGAATCTGAAAGCTTGTCTGTTCACGTTAAGACAGACCAGGTTTTGCTGAATAGAAAGTACAGCCACAGATGCCAGCTGAAGGTCAGGCTATTCTAAATGTAACAATTAGCTGGGAAATGGAAACCTGAGGTTTGATAATTGTTTTGACAGCAATTCAAATGCAATCAAAGATTTTAAATAATGATCGGGATACCAGAAGCCAATGGAATTTGAATATTGATGTTTGTACATATGGAAATCAATCAAATTATGAGAATTATTGTATCATGGGAAGTACATAAGCACAGCATTTTGAACACTAGAGGAAGAGTCACTGACATCCAACAGCACAGTAACTGCTATTGAGCAGGAATGCGAACTGGCTATCTCAAACACTCTCTATAAAGGTACATGTTCATGTCAAACCTACTTGCAGTCAAAAAAACATGATCCATGGAGATCAGTAGCTGGAAGAGTGAACACAGCGGGGAAGATAGAGTCTGTCTGATCTTGAAATTGTAATGTTTAATATGTGGGTTATTGGAACAGCACATCTTTATAGAGTTGGAGTCAGATAGTAAGTAGCTAAAACAAGCGAGGCTTGGATTTGCGATTAGCTGCTGTTTAGTATTCACTATTAAAGGTAAGAAACTAACTTGCTCATGTTTGATTAAATAGTGGAATGTAGGAGATCTGTGTCACTCATATTTTAACAGATTACGAGGTGAGGCGAGCTTTTTTGTGTTTGGGTTTAATTAACGAAGGGGTTCGATTATACCTTGTAAATGTCCATCCACGCTAACCCCATTTCCCTGCAGTTGGCCCATATCCTTCTCGTCCTTTCCTATCCACATATTTATCCAAATTCTTTGGAAATGTTAATAAAAAACCCCCCTCAACCACATCTGCTGGCAGCTCATCCACGTACCAGCCCTCTGTGTAAAGAAGTGGCCCCTCAGGTTCCCTTTTATTCCTTCCCCTTTAACCTTAAACTGATCATATCTCGTCCTCGATTCTCTAAACATTGGAAAACACTGAGAGCATTCACCCTATCCATATCCCTCATGGTCTTATACAGTTGTATAAGGTTCTCCCCTCAGTCTCCTACACTGTATAGAAAAGGTTCTAGCTTGTCCAACCTCTCCCTATATCTCAGACCATTGAGTCCTGTCAATGCCCTTGTAAATTTCTTCTGCACTCTTTCTAATTTCATAACTTTGTCCCAATAGCAAGGTGACAAAACCGAATACAATACACCAAGTGCGGCCTTACCAAATTCCTGTGTAATTGCAACATAAATTCTCAACTTCTATACTCAATATCCTGCCACGGTCTCTCTGACCACTATACCCCTTAAGACCCTCCCATGCATCATGAAACTCCTACCTTGATTTGAGATTCCAAAATGCAAGACCTCACATATATATATTCAATTCCATTTGCCATTTCTCGGCCCACTTGCCCACCTGATTAAGGTCCTGCTGCAATTTCTGATAATCTTCCTCACTGATCACGATACCACTTATTTTAGTGTCATCTACAAATTTACTAATCATGCCTTGTACATTCTCAATCAAATCATAGATAACAAACAGCTATGGACCCATGTCCAGTCTAACAATCATCCTTCCACTAAATCCTCTGCGTCCTACCAAAAGCCAACTGTGTATCCAATTGGCCAGTTCCCCCATTATTCTACGTGATGGAACCTTGCAGAGCAGCCTGCCATGTCGAAACTTATCAAAGGCCTTACCGAAATCCATAGAGACTACGTCTGTCACACTGCCCTCATCAAACTTGTTGATCACTTCACCAAAGAACTCTAACAAATTTGGGAAGCATGATCTCCCACTCACAAGTCTATGTTGACTGCTCTGAATCAAACCCTGTGTAAGTAATGGGTGCAGACAATGGTATGCTGTCCTTCATTGTAACATGATTCGAGTACATAAGTAAAGCCATCTTCCTGCTGTTGTCGAGCCTTGCTGAGCTCGCATTCGGGGCTCTCTCTACAGATTTGATCTCCTTTGTCAGGATGATCTCCTTACCACAGACATGGGTGATGGTATCATGAAAATAAAGTGAAAAAGCTGAGTGTTTAATCTGTAGAGCTGTGAGAGATGAAGAAATGGTGACTCTGAAACACGAGGAGTGGCAGTGATCACATATTTCTGAAAGAGACATTGCTAGAGAGAGAAATGTCATACTTTACCCGGGATTGATTGGTTTGATTTATTGTCACATGTACATCAGTACAGGGAAACACTTTATTTATGAGCAGTGGAGGCAGATCATGGTAAGCATGGCCAGACAGATCAAAGGGTGGATATAGACTTGGACAGAGTAAGGCATACAGGTTACACTGAACAGGACGTGCACTAGACAAGATCAACATGAGCAAGGGCAGCATTATTTGAACTTAGAGAGTCCATGCATCGGTCTAACATGACTTTCCTAATCGTTCATATGCCTAAATTACACATCCCCATGTTATTTTGCAGTCAGCGTGTGAAGCCGTACTGAACATCAGGTTGAACACAATCCCCAACAGCAGCCACGATACTTTCCTTCTGAAACAGGTATCCATTCCCACCAGCTTTCACCCTACATACAGAACACCAGGCTGTCTTCTCGGAGATGGAAGTTGCCTTCTTGAGACTTCACACAAAAAATATGGCTTCCCTCCTTACTTCTAGAAAACCACGCTAAAGTCCCAATTGTATATCATGAGCAATGGAGCCAGGGGCAACAACGGGGAGCAGTTCTGCTCCACTTGTTCATCATGTTAGAGCATTTATTAGGAGACAGTGAGGACTGCCGAGGCTGGAGATCAGAGTAGAGCGTCGATTGCTGGAAAAGCACAGCAAGTCAGGCAGCATCCGAGGACCAGGAGAATCGACGTATTGGGCATAAGCCGTTCATCAGGAATCAGCATCCATTACCTCATTCTGGCATCCCGTGTAAGTGCATTGAGGTGGGAATGGCCTCCTCCTGTTCCTGTGTAAGTTACTCAAGGGATTGGCTGGCTTCTTCCTCGTCCAATTGGACAGGGCCAAGGGCCTGACTGGGTTATCCTTGGTTCCTGTTTGACAGTTCGATCTGCTGACAAGTGTGACGATGCTGGAGCTTCAAGAGTTTTTTTTTGTCCAGGTTTGTTTTAAGAGGGAGATAGAACGATTGTTACCAAGCTGGCTAGTTAAGACCACTTGAGTAAACAGCGAGGGAGGCCTTGAGTTTATTTTAATGCAGCCTGAATGGGTGTGGCCAGCTCTCACAGATTAGGATCTGTGTTTTTTGGTTTCTCAGTAACATCAAAAACTATAGGGGTCTCCACATAGTTGGAAGCTTCAGGGAATGTCTCCTGGTTGCTACACTCCCTGAATTTTCTCTTGATGCTATTTTCAATTCCTGAATTTTCCGTTTTGCCAAGGGCTATGTTTATGGGAATTTCCTATGTTGGACTAGTTCATGAGTAATAGCTCCTAGATCTATTAATCTGTTAAGTTGCCCAATAGAATTACATTATTCTAAATTCCTCTTTCTTTGGTTTAATTTCATCTTTCATGTTTAAATAAATGGTGTTTACTTCACACCGAGTAGTTTGACCAGTCACATTGCATCTGGAACAGACACTTTACATTTCCTTTAAAATAAGAAAACATTAGAGTCTCGGCTACCGCCTTCAAATATTTGCGAGGGGCTCTGGTGTGGTCCATCACACTAGACTCCTTCTCTTCCTGAGTAATAGGCTGGAGGCACTGAATGGGCTGTCCCTGATGGTCACCAATTGTTTCAATGGGCTGAATAGCTTCCTCATATTCCTGTGAAGCCAGCGTGAGGTGCTGAATGAACTCTTATTTTACTGTGGCAATGCACAGTGTCAGGCAGTGCATTTACATGAATGTTATGGACTCGTTAACAGCACAAGCCTGAATGGAGCCTGGGTCTTGCTGCAAATGGACACAGACCAGTTCAGGAGCTGACGGGGGACAAAGCGTTCTGAACATTGTGGAATCTTCAGTGACCATCCCCACTTCTGATCTTATGGTGGGGAGTGGAGAGACATTGATGAAGCAGCTGAAACTGTTTGTGAAGAGGAAGGTACCCTGAGGATCTCCCACAGAGGTGACCCAGGACAGAGATATTGAACATCTTCCTTTGTGTCATGTTTGATACCAAACACTGGACAGTTTAGTCTGATTCTCATTAAGTCCAGCTCCTTGATGTCAACAGAAGTCAACTATTGCCTTGATATCAGGGTCAGTCATTTTTATCTGAACCCTTGCCTCAACCTCTTTTGTTCACATCAATAAGCCATGATATAGGAGCAACACGTGTTTTCTTCAAACAGGTGGCATTGAATGTCAGGATTTCTCTTCTCAAGAGTGTTCGGGGAGCTAGATGACTGAAGGTATTTGAAGAGGAAATAGATTGCTATTGACCTGTCAGAGAGTTGAGGGCTATGAGGAATTGGGTATGAAAGAGGATTTGAGGCCAGGAACAGATCATCCATGATCTTAGTGAAGGGCAAGGCAGGTTTGTGGAGTGAACCACATGCCCCTGTTTCTGATGTTCTCACATGTTGTTATTGGAAAGTTAGTGGGTGTTATTTTTATGAATGTTCTGGCATTGCATATTGCAGTCAGGGAGACCAGATGATTTTGTGAGCCATCGATGGGTGAGGTATGTCAGCTGTATTCACAGTGAATCTGGGTCTACAACATGACCAACAAATGGAGCACAAGCTGCAGATAGGGGAAGCTCTGTGAAGAGAGATGAGGGTCCTCTTTCATACCCAGCCTGGATTTTCCAATTACATTTCCCAAATCACCTCAAAGCTTGTGTGACAGTCTTGAGGGACAGAATGGTCTCCTCTGCTTCTATGCACCAGGTTATAGGAGTAAGTGGCCTCCAACTGCTCCTGTCTAGCAGGTATGAGGGGCTGAATGGAACACAGTAACATGGGACTGAGGAGCAGGAGTGGGTCATTAGATACTTTGAACCATCTCCACCAGGCAGTAAGATTGTGGCTAATCACGTTGGGGTCTCAGCCCCACTTTCCTGTCTGTATCCCGTTATCCGTGACTCACTTCTTTGTCAAATATTTAACTAATGCAGCTTTCAATCAATGTAAACATAGAGTCACGATAAAATTCCAGAGAAGAGAAGTATGACTTGAAAGGACCTTACAAAATTTTTCATCATCCCTCTTATAGAACCAGAGAGTCATGCAGAACGAAAGCAGACCCGTTAGTCCAATCTGTTCACTCCGATCACATATCAAATCTGATCCAGTCCCATATGCAAGCATTTGGTAAATATCCCTCCTCTTTCAGATACTTTTTAAATGTGCGATTGTAACTGCCTTCACCACTTCCTCTGACAGCACTTTCTGTACACACACCACTCTGTGTGTGAAACATTTATCTTCAGGTCCCTTCTGAAACAATACCCCTCGCCTTCAACCTATGCCCTCTTGTTCTGGACTCCCATATCCTTGGGAGCATAACGTGGCTGTTCAGAATATCCATGCCCCTGATGGTTTTATAAACCTCTATAATGTCACCCTTCAGTCTCTGACACTCCAGGGGGAAACACCTCAACCTAATAAACCTCTCCCTTAAGCTCAAACTTCCAGACCTGGAACATCTGTGTGAGTCATTTCTGCAGAAAACAGAGTTGTACACAGTATTCTTAAAGTGGCCTCACCAACGTCCTGTACAGATACAACATATCACCACAACTCCTATACTCAATGCTCTGACTGATTAAGGCAAATGTGCCAAATGTGTTCTGCACCACACTGTCTACCTGCACCACACTTTCAAGGAACAATGCACCTGCAGTCCTATGCCCCTTTGTTCCACAACATGCCCCAGGACCTGACCATGAAGTATATAATGTCTGCCCTGATTTGCCTTCCCAAAATGCAAAGCTTCATATTTATCTAAATTAAACTTCATCTATTACTCCTTGCCTCTTTGTCCCATCTAATTGCGGTCTTGTTGTACTCTGAGATAATCTACTACACCACCTTTCTGATGTCATCTCAACTAACTATTACCCCTATACTCACATCTAAATCCTTTACGTAAATGATGAAATGCAGTGAACTCAGTACTGATTCTTGCAGTACACTGCTGCTCACAAGCCTCCAGGCTGAAAAATACGTCTCTTCCTTCAAGCCAATTGTGACTAGCTTCTTCTGTATCTTATGTGACTGAAACTTACTAATCTGTCTACCAGTCAGAATGAAATACTAGCTATGAAGACAGGCTGAGTAGGTTAGGTTTATTTTCACTAGAAAAAGGGAGATTTGGGGGGGGGGGGACCTGATGGAGGTTTGCAAAATCATGAAGGGTATAGACAGGGTGGATAGAGACAAGCCTTTTCCCATGGTGAAGGATTCAATAACGAGAGGTCGAGCTTTCAAAGTGAGAGAATGAAAGTTTAAGGGGGATACACGCGGTAAGTACTTCACACAGAGGGTGGTGGGCATTTGGAACGCGTTGCCAGCAGAGGTGGTAGATGCAGGCACGGTCGATTCATTTAAGATGCGTCTGGACAGATGCATGAGTAGGTGGGGAGCAGAGGGATACAGATGCTTAGGAATTGACCGACAGATTTAGACAGTACATTTGGATCGGCTCAGGCTTGGAGGGCCGAAGGGCCTGTTCCTGCGCTGTAAATTTTCTTTGCTCTTTGTTCTTTAAATGAACACCTTGCTGAGGTCCATATAGACAATGTCTACCAAACTGCCTTCATCAATCTTCTTTGTTACCTCTTCAAAAAACTCAACCAAATTAATGACCCATGATTTCCCATGCAGAAAGACACGTTGTCTACTCCGATCATCCCTTGCCTTCCCAAATGTATGTCAATGCTATCCCTCAGAATTCCCTCCAGCAACTTACCCACCACCAACAGCAGGCTCACCGGTCTATAATTCCCCGGCTTTTTGAGGTCACTGTTTCCTTTTCTAGTCTCACTCCTCCACTACTCACAACAAATATTAAATGTAACCAGGTCGGTGATTTGGCCGATGATATCGGTCTCAGACAGGGTCGGGTCAGTTTTAGGAACAAGTCAGGCTAGTTTCTGATCTAAAAAACATGTTTATGATCCAGAGCAATGTTGCTCAAACTATGATTGGAAAAATTATTGGATTGGCCAAAACGTTATTCTGCTTCTGAAGATATTGTACTCACACAGCTGCTAGCAATGTGATTTCATCCTGGGAGAGTTTGGATTTGGCAGAATTACTTTGCTTTAAGCAGTGAGTAGATTCCAGTGAATTCTGGTCAGTGATCACACAAAGGGCAGCACGGTCGTTAGCACTGCTACCTCACAGCACTGGGGACTTGGGTTCGATTCCAGCCTTGGGTGACTGTCTGTGTGGAGTTTGCACATTCTCCCCTTGTCTGTGTGAGCTTCTAATGGGTGATCCAGTTTCCTACCACAAACTGTGTAGGTTCGGCGGATTGGTTATGCTAAATTGTCCGTAGTGTTCAGGGATTTCTAGGTAATGTGCAAAAGACAGCGGTAAATATAGGGAAATGGGTTGGGAAGGTTGGTATGGACTTGTTGGGTCGAAGGGCCTGTTTCAGCACTGCAGGGATTCTATAAAAATAAGAATGGTAACGATGACTGTGGAGGTTTTTCTTTTTTATCTCGCACACATTGCTGTGATGAGGAACAATGAAGGAGAGAGCGTGCAATAGGCCATTCCTTCTCAGGCAGATTACATTTTCTCCCTCTCTGAGCTGAATCACACAGTAATGTCATCCTCTCCCAAACTGGACCATGTCAGGTCTCCATGTACATTGTACAAACTATGTCTCCATCTCATTCCCTGTTCCATGTAGGTGCATCATTGCTGCTGTCATACACAGAGCCATACCCTTCGCAGAAAATGGTCTCGGTCGCTTTGAAGATATGTTTATATGTCCCTGCGTCATTAAAAAATAAAACAATGTTTAATTTTGTTCAGAATACCTGTGTTAAACTGAATGCATTTTTTAAAGAAATACAGAAATTGCTGGAAAAGCTCGCCAGGTCTCTCAGTACCCAGATGCTGTAGTTGTACCAGCCTCCACCACTTCTTCTGGCAGCTCATTCCATACACACACCACCCTCTGTGTGAAATGGTGCCCTTTAGGCCTCATCAAAACATTTCCCCTCTCAATTTCAACCAATGCCCTAACCAGGGGAAAAACCCTGACTACTCACCCTATCCATGGCCATTCTGATTTTATAAACCTTTACTGCTGCAAAATGTGACCCCAATCAACACGAATAGCTGTACTTTCAGTCATCCCGGGCCTAAATTCTGAAATGCAATACTGACACCTCTTCCTTCTCCATCGATCACAATTCTAAAGCCATTTTAATCAGTTTGTTCAGATGTATCCAGAGACACTTCTGTGGGCTTTATGCCTGGACCTTTGTGCCCGGAGCCAGGGATACTAGCATCACTTAGCAATACCCATAAAGCTGTAACAGTATTCTCCTGTGTGTTTGCTCATCAGACTATCCTGACATGCTGGGATATACCTCTGCAACAGGCAGTACTTCAATCCAGGCCTTCTTTCCCAGAGCTAGGGACACCGCCACACAAGTTCAGGAATTGGAATCAAATCCAGAGCTCTGGATCAGAGAAAGGAACACTACCCACCACACTAGTTCCAAAAACGCACATCCCAGATGGCCTCCTTCTTCAAGGACCGCAATTTCCCCCCCGACGTGGTCGACGATGCCCTCCACTGCATCTCTTCCACTTCCCGATCCTCCGCCCTTGAACCCCGCCCCTCCAACCGCCACCAGGACAGAACCCCACTGGTCCTCACCTACCACCCCACTAACCTCCATGTACAGCGCATCATCCGCCGCCATTTCCGCCACCTCCAAACGGACCCCACCACAAAGGATATATTTCCCTCCCCTCCCCTATCAGCATTCCGTAAAGACCACTCCCTCCGTGACTCCCTCGTCAGATCCAAACCCCCCACCAACCCAACCTCCACTCCCGGCACCTTCCCCTGCAACCGCAGGAGGTGCAAGACTTGCGCCCACACCTCCCCCCTCACCTCCCTCCAAGGCCCCAAAGGAAACTTCCATATCCGCCACAGATTCACCTGTACCTCCACACATATCATCTATTGCATCCTTTGCACCCGATGTGGCCTCCTCCATATTGGGGAGACGGGCCGCCTGCTTGCGGAGCGTTTCAGGGAACACCTCTGGAACACCCGGACCAACCAACCCAACCACCCTGTAGCTCAACATTTCAATTCCCCCTCCCACTCCACCAAGGATATGCAGGTCTTTGGACTCCTCCATCGTCAGACCACAGCGAAACGACGGTTGGGGGAAGAACGCCTCATGTTCCGGCTAGGAACCCTCCAACCACAAGGGATGAACTCGGATTTCACCAGTTTCCTCATTTCCCCTCCCCCCAGCCTGTCTCAGTCAAATCCATCAAATTCAGCACCGCCTTCCTAACCTGCAATCTTCTTCCCGACCTCTCCCCCCCTCCCCAGTCTGACCTATCACCCTCACCTTGACCTCTTTCCACCTATCACATTTCCGACGCCCCTCCCCCAAGTCCCTCCTCCCTATCTTTTATCTTAGCCTGCTGGACCAACTTTCCTCATTCCTGAAGAAGGGCTAATGCCCGAAACGTCGATTCCCCTGCTCCCTAGATGCTGCCTGACCTGCTGCGCTTTTCCAGCAACACATTTCCATCTCTGATCTCCAGCATCTGCAGACCTCACTTTCTACCCACCACACTACCATACCCAGGTTTTGGGTCATATTTTAGTGCCCACTTACAGCTTGGTGTGGATTTATTATAATCAGGTTACCATTACTGAATTACAAGCAACACTTTGTATTATTAAACAAATGCAAGATATTTGTCTCAACTGTAGGATATTGAGTGTACGTAACTATAAACATTTTTAATAGATATTATCTGTAGACTGCAATATTACGGAAAGAAATCCTGCAGACACACTCTGCCCAATGAAGAGTCTCAAACAGATGTTTATGACTGAACACCAGAGACGAAGGAAGAGCTTAATTCCTGACCCCAAAACACCGATCACTCTTACCCAACTCTCACGTGCAACTCCCCTCTTCCTAAAACCATGAAATGACACCAGGCCGCTGATTACTGTCCAGCCTCTCCTCCCCACTGACTGTATCTGCAACCTGTCCCTCCTCCCTCTAACCACACAAGGCAACCCAAGCTCAGGTTCTTTGTGAAAATCAAGGCCGGAGTGTGCAGGTCTCCTGGAGAGGGATGGGCATTTAAAAATTCAAGGGGGAGGGGGAGGTGACAGTAATATCACTCACTGGGCTGAGGGGTGGCAGGTGGAGTTTAGTTTAGATTAATGCGAGGTATTGGATTTGGTAAATCAAACAAGAGCAGGATCTATACAATTAAAAGTAGGACCTTTGGCAGTGTTGTGGAACAGAGACCTCGGCCGTCAGGTATAATTCTTTAAAATTTGCATCTCATACAGATAGTGTGGTTAAGAAGGTGTTTAACACATGTCTTCATAGGACAGACCTTTGAGTATCGGAATTGGGATGTCATGTTGAGGTTGTACAGGACATTGGTGAGACCTCTTCTGGAATACTGTGTCCAGTCTGGTCACACTTCCCGCTCTTTCCATAGGCACACCACTCTCTGGGAGAAAAAGCTGTCACTTTTAAATGTTTCCCCTCTCACTGTAATCCTATATCCTCTAGTTTTGGACTCCCGGTACCCTTATAAAACACCTTGACTATTCACTTTGATATTACTGACGTTTATATTATTAAGCTGGAGAGGGTTCAGAAGAGATTAACCTGGATGTTGTTGGGAATGGAGGGAGTGAGGTATCAGGAGAGGCTGGATAGGCTGGAACTTTTTTCACTGAAGAATATGTGATTAAGCAGTACCTTTACAGAGGTTTATAAAATAATGAGGGGTACAGAGAAGCTGAAGGGCTGATGTCTTTTCCCTAGAATTGTGGATTCAAAACTGAGGGATTTTTAAGGTGCGAGGAAAAAAGATTCACAAAAGTCATGAGAGGTATATATTTTAGACAGAAGCTGGCTTGCATGTGGAATGAACTTCCAGAGGAAGTGGTGAAAGCAGGGACAGTTACAACGTTTAAAGGACATTTAGATCAGTCCATGGATGAGACATCAGTTAGGATGGTGCTGTGAGCAGCTGCCCTCTCCCTCCCCCTCTCTGAATGAATCCCTGTTGGTTTTCACCCTCTTCCAATGCCGGTGCAGTGGCGTGTGGAGGCCAGCGGAGGGTGGCATTGCATCACTTTAAGCACCACAGAGACAGCCAGACCTGCCCCACACAGAGACACACGGATACACACACAGTAATTGTTAGGACACGGCGTGAAGCTCATCTGGTAATTTATCTAAACATAAAGAAATGCTCAATTTGTCTCGTAAACTGTTAAAATATGAATGGCAGTGAACACCCAAATTCCAATGTTTAAATAAAAACATCGATTTATTTTTTCAATCTGAAAGTGAACATTTTACATTAACTACGCACAACTCTGAGACGCCCTTTCTCTTAACTGCTTAATACACGACTCCAGCTCTACAGCAATATACTGTATCTGGGTCTGCCATCCTCTCATACCACAGGTGCTTGTAAGCTCTCAGTTCAGAGCAGCATTCACCCTATCTTAAAGGTACAGTACACACTTTCAACTTCATCCCATTATACCCTGATTAATATCGATAAGTGGAGTCTATCCGGATTCCTCTTGCTCTGTGGTTTGTCAATGTTTCATCTACTCTGTCCCGTATGTGTCAGGATTTTTGTTGCTTCATTGATAGCATGTCATTATTCGACTCTGTCCATGGGAATATATCAGTATTTCACTTGCTCACACTCGTGTATGTGGGGCAGGATTTCAGTTGTTTCATGGGGACTGTGACGCTATAACAATCTCAATGTTTGTAGATGGCACCGAACCTGGAAGAACTCTGTAGTCTATGGAGGAGAGTGTGGAACTCTGACAGGACAATCACACGTTGATGTAATGTTCAGGTTTATGGCAGATGGGGATCAATGCAGAGCAGTGTGAGGTGATACACTTTGGTAGGAAAGACAATGAAAGACAGTTTAAAACAGGCTGTATCATTATAAAGGGACTGCAGGAGCAGAGAGGGCTGGGTGGCAATGAGCACAGATTGTTGAAGATGTCAGGACAAGTGAGGAGAGCAGTTACTATCACAGATTAGTTTCAGTATCTGAGCTGTTTACTGGGGGAGGTGTAGGAGGGAGTCTCTGTGCTCCCTTCCTGGGAGGTGATGGTGACGATGTGTTGTGAGCCCACCCTCCTGCCCACCGAGACCGTGGGGATCCCATTTGCACCAGCTCGACATAAAAGGGAGATGGCATCAGGGCCATGGCTTCTAAGTTGTGCCGGGGGGATATGGAACTGCCAGTGGGTTTAAAGTGAGAATTGCCCTTCACTGAACATTGCTCCTTACTCGGTCGGTGGGACGTGGATGTTTCAGAATCTCCACACGAGGTGTCCCTGTCCTCTCCGACTCGTACGAGGGTCCTCCCCACATGGCATGGG
Source organism: Chiloscyllium plagiosum (assembly GCF_037043375.1). Lineage (NCBI taxonomy): Eukaryota > Metazoa > Chordata > Chondrichthyes > Orectolobiformes > Hemiscylliidae > Chiloscyllium > Chiloscyllium plagiosum. Next base: position 79,008,087 of record NW_028270180.1, on the reverse strand, counting down.
GAGGGGGGTTGAGGGAACGGGTATCGGGCACTCCACCACCCGGATAGGCCCTTTCTGTCCTATTCCAGGCTGTTTCTCCTGGAATGGGAGAAAGGTGTAGGGAGTGAGGGAGGGTGGGAGTGGGTGGCCCTGCTGTTAGTGCTGGTGTAGCTGGGGGACATGGTCATGGTGAGGTGTCGGAGGGAGTCAGTCCACAGTGTTGTATCCATGCAGTGTTATTAGTGTGGGGGTGAAGTGGAGAGAGGGGGAGAAAGAGAGGGAGAGAGAGACACACAGAGAGACAGAGACAGAGAGAGAAGGTGCAGCATGCGGCAGTGAGAGTGGTGGACCATGAGCCTTGTTCGGGGGTTGGTGATGTAACAGATGTACAGTGAGTGTGAGGGAGAAGAGAGAATACAGTGAGCCTTATCCTGACAGAGCAGGGAAGGTTATTCAAGCTTGTCCTGTATTACTCGGCATTTCTTCAGACCACAGATACTGCACTGAGCTGGCTGGGGAGCTCAGACCATGCTCGGTGGGTCTGGTGATGTGGCCCACTCTGGGAAGAGAATGGTCCCCCTCTGTACTAGCCCATTCACCAGGACCTCCCTGCCCTTGTCGACAAACCGTGGTGTAATTACCCCTTATCTGCCATGCTCGGGGTAAACTGTGCAGGGCAGCTCCTAACAGAGAAAGCTCAACCGTGTGCCCAATGGCCTTTTAAAGATGGCACCAGTGTCATGGATCATGGAATATCCAGGGACACCCGGGCGATGGTGAGTACCTCCAGTCATGATGGTTGGGAGAATCGGGCTGGTATTGAATGAGAGGCGCACCATGGGGTGGGCTGGGTAGTTAACGAGGTGAGTTCGATAACATAGCAACAGGAAACTAACTCGGCCTCGTGTAGATGATCCCTCTGTCACAGTCAATGGAAATTGTAACTGAGACAAATTATTGTTAGATTTAGTTCAATGAGTCAAAGACTCTGCTGACCCTACACCCAGATACAAAGCTGGAGAACAAATACTCATCCAAAACTCCGCATCATCTGAACTCACACCAATATCATGTTCACCTACCATTCCTGGACACACTTATGTTACAGGATGCTGTTAAAATGTTTGCATTCTGAAACCTGGGAACACATCCTTCCATAACACTGTCTCTCAGTCTCCCCCTCTCTGTATATTTCCTAAACCCCTCCCATTTGTTATTGTTTAAACTGATTCCCCCTCCATCTCTGTATCTCTGTGGCAGTGATGTTCACAGCCACAGCACCCCCTTGTCATGGCACAATGGATAGATGGAGCTGGAAATGGGTGGGAGCTGTACGTCCTGTCACTTTCAGCATGGGCTGCAAGTTTCCCCATACTGCGCAGGGATCTAACACAGTGTTACTGAGCAATGCACTGGGGTGGGGTACACAGTCCTACATGCTGGGAGGGTAACTGCTCCTGGGTTACAGATCAATGCTCTGGGGTAATGTACACAGTCCTACATGCTGGGAGGGTAACTGCTCCTGGGTTACAGATCAATGCACTGGGGTGGGGTACACAGTCCTACATGCTGGGAGGGTAACTGCTCCTGGGGTACAGATTAATGCACTGGGGTGGTGTACACAGCCCTACATGCTGGAAGGGTAACTGCTCCTGGGTTACAGATCAATGAACTGGGGTGGGCTACACAGTCCTACATGCTGGTGGGGTAACTGCTCCTGGGTTACAGATCAATGCACTGGGGTGGTGTACACAGTCCTACATGCTGGGAGGTTAATTGCTCCTGGTTTACAGATCAATGCACTGGAGTGGCGTACACAGTCCAACATGCTGGGAGGGTAACTGCTCCTGGTTTACAGATCAATGCACTGGGGTGGTGTACACAGTCCTACATGCTGGGAGTGTAAATTCCCCTGGGTTACAGATCAATGCACTGGGGTGGTGTACACAGTCCTACATGCTTGGAGGGTAACTGCTCCTGCGTTACAGATCAATGCACTGGGATGGGCTACACAGTCCTACATGCTGGGAGGGTAACTGCTCTGGATTACAAATCAATGCACTGGGATGGTGTACACAGCCCTACATGCTGGGAGGGTAACTGCTCCTGGGTTACAGTTCAATGCACTGGGGAGATGTACACAGTCCTACATGCTGGGAGGGCAACTGCTCCTGGTTTACAGGTCTATGCACTGGTGGGGTGTACACATGCTGGGAGTATAAATTCCCCTGGGTTACAGATCAAAGCACTGGGGTGGTGTACAGAGCCCTACATGCTGGGAGGGTAACTGCTCCTGGTTTACAGATCAATGCACTGGGGTGGTGTACACAGCCCTACATGCTGGGAGGGTAACTGCTCCTGGTTTGCAAATTAATTCACGGGTGATCACTGCACAGGTCCCTATGCTGGTCAGTCATTCTGGTTGAGATTTATAAATAATGCGCTGCTGTGGTCTGCACAGCTCCCGTGCTGGACTGATATCTAATCCGGGTTTATAGATCAATGCACTGCTGTGGTCTGCACAGCTCCCGGTGCTGGACAGACATCTAGTCCGGGTTTATAGATCAATGCACTGCTGTGGTCTGCACTTGTCCCGGTGCTAAACAGATATCGAATCCCTGTTTATAGATCAATGCACTGCACAGCTCCCCGTGCTTGATAGATATCTAGTCCGGGTTTATAGATCAATGCACTGCTGTGGTCTGCACAGCTCCCCGTGCTTGATAGATATCTAGTCCGGGTTTATAGATCAATGCACTGCGGTGGTCTGCACAGCTCCCGGTGTTGGACAGATAGCTAATCCGGGTTTTTAGATCAATGCACTGCTGTGGTCTGCACTTCTCACCGCGCTGGACAGTTATCTGGTCTGGGATTATAGATCAATGCCCTGATCTGATCTGTGCAGTGCTCCTCTCTGGCCAGATTGCTGGATTGTATTGACCAGTGCAGTGGATGAATCTGCACAGATTACTGGGTTGTACTGAGCAATACATTGGCCGGGTCTACACCGTGTTCCACGGTGAACAGATATCTCTTCTGGGTTTATGGTGTCTGTGCTGGTTCTGTGAGGTGGATTGAGAATGTGGTATATCTAACCATTTCGGTTGATCTGGCGATGCTTTTAGTTCCCATTCCTGTGGTTGGACCCTCCGTCTCTCACCCCATTAATGTTACAGTGTGCCCAGGCACAGTACATCATGTTGGTGGGGTGGGTAGGGGGGAAAGGTCATGGACAGGTCAAGGGGTTCCCCGGAATGCTCTGTTCCAAACATTCTATAACTGCCATTCCCCGGAACGTTCTGTCCCCAACATTCTATAACTGACATTCCCCGGAACGTTCTGTCCCTGACATTCTATAACTGACATTCCCTGGAACATTCTGCCCCTGACATTCTATAACTGTCATTCCCCGGAACGTTCTGACCACCACATTCTATAACTGACATTCCCCGGAACATTCTGCCCCTGACATTCTATAACTGTCATTCCCCGGAACATTCTGCCCCTGACATTCTATAACTGACATTCCCCGGAACGTTCTGTCTCTGACATTGTTTGTGAATGGCCGGACGTCAGTGAATTGAACAAACGATAAGATCCCGAGGGAAGAGATCCCGTTCCAGGGAGAAGGAGACACTGTTCCGAAGGCCCTTCAGGCAGTTAAAGGGGTGAATACGTTTTCCCTGCGTTTACATTTCTTCACGACACAGGATCGACCACAATTTAGACCAAAATACGGAAATTCCCAAACTCCGTTTGTCTTCAGAAAACTGGGAGAGAATCCTTCAGGACAGCAACGTTTCCACCCTCCGTATTAGGAACTGGGAAGGAGTGACCTGTGTCTGCTCTCGAGTGATCGATTGTGTGGGAATGTTCTAGAAACCATCTCTCCTTATGGATGTGTTCTGTGTGTTTGGGGAGGGAGGGTTTCTTGTGGTTTATGTCACAATTTTGTCAATAATTCCGACCTTCCCATTTGTTATTCCAGCTCCAATTATTTGAATAAATCACTGAATACAGGGACACATTTGAAAATCTCACTGGGTCCCCAATCAAACGGGTCCCTTTGCCTCCAGGTTGGTGGATAATTTTTTTTTTCCTTCCTCACAGTTAACGTAGTGACCATCTACGTCCTGCTTTATAAAGATTGTGGATTGAATCCATCTGTCAGACGTTACCTGGGGGCCATGGCAGCGGCGGATCTCCTGGTCATTATCCTCGACCTGATCCTGAGACACATTCCCATTATTAATCGGGAACAGTTTTATTTCCTAAGGGACTCCGTCCCCGTGTGTAATATCCACGCCGTCCTGCTTTATGCAGCCACTGACTGCTCTGTCTGGTTCACTGTCACTTTCACCTTTGATCGGTTTGTGGCCATTTGTTGTCAGAAGCTGAAACGTAAATATTGCAGTGAGAAAACGGCGGCTATGGTTCTGGGATCAGTGACTGTGCTGAGCTGTTTAAAGGACATTTCCTGGTATTTTATGTACACGGCTCGGTATTGGCTGGTGAACGCCCCCTGGTTTTGTGATGTAACAGTCGCTGGTCTATTCTCCAGTGTCTGGGGCACAATCGAGTTTCTCCACTACATTCTAACCGCGTGTGTCCCATTTCTCCTGATTTTGCTGCTCAATGTTCTCACCGTCAGACACATTTTAGTGACCAGCAGAACCCGCAGGAGACTCCGCGCTCACACCAATGGGGATGCTCAGTCTGACACAGAAATTAGAAACCGAAAAAAATCCATCATTTTCCTGTTTGTGGTCTCGGCCAATTTCATCCTGTTATGGTCAACGTTAATGCTGTATTCTATATGGAGACGGATGTGGTTTATTGGGTATCGGTCTGTGTCTCTCGATCCCTTTGTGCGGGAATTGGGCTTCATGCTGCAGCTCCTCAGTTGCTGCACAAACACTGCGATTTATGCCGTGACCCAGACTAAGTTCAGGCAGCAGTTGAAGAATGTGCTGAAATATCCCTTCACCCAAATCCATCCATCAATCAAATTCCCTCATTAATCAATCCTTCCGGGATTTTCTCATTTCAGTTCAGTGTTTCAGCGATGGAGCAGCTTGTCGCTATGGTAACAGACTGAGGGTAGCGCTGGTTTGTCCATCCTTAACCCACAGGGGGGTTTACAGGGAAACATTTCAGTGTTTCTCACAACTCAGGGGCCAGTGAGAAAAGGCACCATCCCACTGACTGTATCCATCATTTCCATTTGTGAACAATAAAAATGTACATTAAAGCGTGCCAAGCAGCAGAGTGACCGATGTTGTTGTGTGTCTTTGTGTTGGAGAAGCTGAGGTGGAGAGAGATAGACTTAGCCCCAAGTCCTGGTCCTCAGGGAAGGGGAGGGCTCCGGGCCCGGATCTCAGGAGCTGGGTTTAACTCCCTCTGTGCCCCGACTCCAACCTGGCCTCCCCATTTCCTCTCTCCTAGTCTTTCTCCTCAATTCCCTCCCCCTCTCCCTGCACACTCTCTCTTTCTCATTGGAGCGAGACGGAGAGAGGGAGCAAGATGGAGGGAGAGAGGGAGGGAGATGGAGGGAGAGAGAGAGGGGAGATGGAGGTAGAGAGCGAGATAGAGGGAGAGAGGGAGGGAGCGGAGACGAAGGGAGAAACCCAGAAGATTGGGGAAAAGTATAAATGTCAACGGAAATCCACAAAATCAACTATAAAAAGAAGTATAGTAGAACACGAGAGAAAAACACAAGTAAAGAATATAACGATAGATGATGGTATATACCATAAATATATAAAATGAAAAAAAATATGACTCGAGTAAATATCGGTCTTTCAGATGATGGGAAGGGTCATTTAGTTATAGGATACGACGAAATGATCGAGGCATTGAACAGGTGTTTTGTATCTCTCGTCATCGTGGAGGACAGTAATAACATGCTAGTAATTGCCAAAGAGACGAAGGAGATGAGGACCTTTGAAACAATCATTGTTATGGAAGACATAGTGTTGGGCAAGCTAACGGATCTGAGGATAGGCAAGTCTCCTGGCCGTGATGGAATACATCCCAGGGTTCTAGAAGAGATAGTGGGAGAAATAGTAAATGCAATTGTGGCAATTTGATAAAATTTGCTGAACTCCATGGCAGTGTCAACAGATTGGAAAACAGCAAATGTGACGTCACTGTTTAGAAAGGGAGATAAACAAAATATGGGGAATTATAGACCAGTTATCTTTTCCTGTGTAGTGGGGAAACTTCTTGGGTGTATTATCAAGGAAGAACTAGCAAGATATTTCGATAGAAATCGTCCCAGTGCACAGACGCAGCATGGGTTCATGAAGAACAGGTCATGTTTAACAAGTCTTTTGGAAATCTATTGAGACAATACGAGCAAGGTGGACAACGAGGCCCCAGTTGCTATGGTGTACTTAGATTTTCAAAATGGCTTCAACAATTTGCCGCACAAGAAGCTGCTGCATAAGAAAAAGGTGTATGGCATTACGGGTAAAGTATCAGCATATATGGACGATTGCTTGACTAACAGGAAGCAAATTGTGAGTGTAAGTGAGTGATATTCTGGCTGGCAATCAATACCTAGTGGTGTGCCTCAGGAATCAGAGTTGGGGCCACAATTATTCACATTTTATATGGATGATTTGGGGTTGCGGAGAACGTGTAGTGTGTCAAGGTTGGCAGATGACACGAAGATGCGTTTAATATCAAAGCATGCAGTGGACCGTGAGACTTCGTGGATGAACATAGATACTTTGAGTGAGTGAGTAAAGGTCTGGCAGATGGAATACAATGTTGATAAATGTGGTGTCATCCATTTTGTTGGGAGTGCCAGTAAAAAAGGATTATTACTTGAATGGTAAAACGTTGCAGCATGCTGTTATACAGAGGGACCTGCATGTCTATGTGCATGATTCACAGAAGGTTTGTCTGCAGGTACACAAATTACTGAGGAAAGCAAATGGAACGTTGCCCTTCATTGCTACATGGATTGAGGTTAAGGCAGGGAGGTTATGTTGCAGATGTCCAGGGTGCTGATGAGGCCACACCTGGAGTACTGCATGCAGTTTGGTCTCCTTACTTCTGGAAGGGTATACTGACACTGGAGGGGATGCAGAGGTGGTTTATTCGGGTGATTCCAGAGGTAAGGGGGTTGGCTTATGAGGTGTTACATAGCAAACTGGAACTATATTCATTGGAATTTAAAAGAATGAGAGGATGATCTCATGGAAACATATAAAATTATGCAGGGAGTATATAAGATCGAAGTCGAGAGGATGTTTCCACTGGCTGTTGAAGCTCGGACAAGAGGGAATGGCCTCAACACCAGAGGGAGTAGATTTAGGATTGAATTGAGAAGGAACCTCTTCACCCAGTGGTTTGCAATCTCTGGAATTCCCTGCCCAGTTAAGTAATTGGTACTACTTCAGTAAATGTATTTAAAACTAAGGTAGATACTTTTTGAATAATGAAGTAAATAAGGGATATGGTGAGAGCGCGGGAAAGTAGATCAGAGTCCACGAGTAGATCAGTCATGATCTTATTGAATGGCAGAGGACCAGACGGCCTACTCCTGCTCCTCGTCCTTCTGATTTTCTGTTCTTATGAAAGGGGAATGGCCAGTTATCCAAGTTCAGCTCCTCTGCTTTGGTTTGTTTGGTCTGATGTCCGCAGTCTGGCTGTTTACTTAAAGCAGGCAGCCAGTTGTGAAGCTACTGGACCGAAAGAAGCAGGTCCATGTTGTTCCTCCCTCTTTCTGACATCTCTCCTGTAAGAAACTGGGTTTGATTTTTCTTTCCTTTCGGTTATGCCATGGGGTGTTTATGGAGATTATATCAAGGACTTGGAACTCCATCATTAAATTGGAATAATCTGTTGGGCTAGGTGAAGTTATTCTGTATTGTATATTCTTGTGTTTGTGTCTTACGCAGTAACCTTGCAAAGACATTCTGTTTTCTTTAAAACTAAGTGCATCTTTAAAACTAGCTGCATCACTCCTGAAATACCCGCCTTACACTTGTTTAAGTCAATTAGCAAAAGTTGGGACTGTGCTACTGCCTTGAAATGATTTGAGGGGGGTCTGTCCTGGCGCAGAACAGTGTGCAACAGCGAGATCTAATATACTGGCATGGGTTGAGAATAGGAGAGCTGACAGGAAATAAATGAATCAGCATAAACCATTCCATATATTTTGCAGTAGAAAGCAAGGACTAGCGGGATAATCCAGGAATTGATGTTTGGGCCCCATCTATTCAGAAACAGATCAAACATTTTTTCATGGGTATTAAATGTAGTCTTTCCAAATCTGCTGATGGTACCAAACTGAGGTTGTGAGTGGGTGAGGAGGATATGAAAAAGTTTCAAGGTGATTGAGACAAAGTGGACGAAATGTTAAAATACGTGGCAGATGAAGAACAATGTGCATAGACATAACTTTGAGCAATTTGGTTGGAAAAATAGACGAACAGGCGAGCACTTCGAAACAAATTAATGTAAAACAGTTGATGCATGAAAATACTTTTGTGTATACTTTTGATGACTTCTTCACCAAACTCCAAGGTCCATGCATGGCATTGAGTTCTGAAGCCAGAAGTCAGTACTGGGATTGATATTGGCACACAGACCAGTATACATAGAACCACCAAGTTGGGAGCTGTATCATTGAAAAGGATCTCGATCACCTAATACACCAGTCACAGAAAGCAACACTGCTGCAACAGAAAGTAGGTAGAAAGATAAATGATGTGTTGACCTTCATTTCCGGGAGATTTGAATCCAGGTGTGCCTGACTGCAGCTACACAGGGCCTTGGTGAGCCCCCATTTCGAACATTGTGCTTATTTCGTATTGGCCTCCTTACCTAATAAAGCACAAACATGATATTCAGGGGGTGCAGTGAAGGATGACCAGACTGATCTCTGGGATGACAGGTTTGTTGTGAGAGCAGAGTTTGAGGCGACTGGGCCTGTATTTCATGGAGCTTAGGAAAATGGGTGAAGATCTCAGTGAAATATATAAAACTCTGACAGGGTGAGACAGGGTGAGCAGGGATGATAATTCCACTGGCTGGGACGTCTAAAACACGGGTCACAGTGTTAGGTACAGGCAAGCCACTCTGCATTGAGATGAGAATAAATGTCTGCACTCGCAGTCTGGTAAACCTGGGGAATTCTGACGCACATAAGACTGTGGAAACTAAGGCACTGAATATAAATAAGGATATCTTATAAAAGTTTGGTTTTAAAAGTGCTTACCGGTAGCGGGAAGCGGTGTTTTTTTCTCTCTCTTCACAGAAAGAGCGGGAGCACCAGGGGGAAGTGATGACGACCAGAGGGGCAGCCGGGAAGGAAAGCGGTGAGTATTTATACTCACCCTTCGAAGCCGTCGGTCATTTCCAGTGCGAGCAGCAGCGAAGGTAAGACCGTTTGGTTTTAAAAGTGCTTACCGGTAGCGGGCAGCGGTGTTTTTTTCTCTCTCTTCACAGAAAGAGCGGGAGCACCAGGGGGAAGTGACGACGACCAGAGGGGCAGCCGGGAAGGAAAGCGATGAGTATTTATACTCACCCTTCGAAGCCGTCGGTCATTTCCAGTGCGAGCAGCAGCGAAGGTAAGACCGTTTGGTTTTAAAAGTGCTTACCGGTAGCGGGCAGCGGTGTTTTTTTCTCTCTCTTCACAGAAAGAGCGGGAGCACCAGGGGGAAGTGACGACGACCAGAGGGGCAGCCGAGACCCGGAAGCAGTTAGTGTAAGCTTACCTGGGTAGGTTTTTCCCCCTTTAAAAGCGCGAAGGAGAGGAACCCGAGGCACTACACGGGTAGTGCCTCCCACCCGCCCTCCTCCTCCAACCTAATAATAACACCTGTTTTGGTAAGTAGGTAAGTGCTGAATTTTGCTTGTTGTATTCTTTAGACCCAGTTTTTTTTTTAAATAAAAGTTAGCTTTAGAGGGATGGCAGTGAAGGCAGTGCAATGTTCCTCCTGCAACATGTATGAGGTGAGGGATGCCATCGACGTCCCTGCCGATTACACTTGCAGGAAGTGCACCCATCTCCAGCTCCTCCAAGACCGTGTTAGGGAACTGGAGCTGGAGTTGGATGAACTTCGGATCATTCGGCAGGCAGAGGGGGTCATAGATCAGAGTTATAGGGAAGTAGTAACTCCAAAGATGGCAGATAGATGGGTGACAGTGAGGGGGACTGGGAGGAAGCAGCCAGTGCAGGGACCCCCTGCGGCCATTCCCCTCAAGAACAAGTATACCGTTTTGGATACTTGTGGGGGGGATGACTTACCAGGGGTAAGTAACGGGGCTCAGGTCTCTGGCACGGAGCCTGTCCCCGTTACTCAGAAGGGAAGGGTGAAGAAGAGCAGAGCAGTAGTAATTGGGGACTCGATAGTTAGGGGCACAGATAAGCGGTTTTGTGGGAACGAGAGAGACTCACGTTTGGTATGTTGCCTCCCAGGTGCAAGGGTACGTGATGTCTCTGATCGTGTTTTCCGGGTCCTGGAGGGGGAGGGGGAGCAGCCCGAAGTCGTGGTCCATATTGGCACCAACGACATAGGTAGGAGGAGTGCCGAGGATGTTAGACAGGCTTTCAGGGAGCTAGGTTGGAAGCTCAGAGTTAGAACGAACAGAGTTGTTGTCTCTGGTTTGTTACCCGTGCCACGTGATAGAGATTCGAGGAAAAGGGAAAGAGAACACTTAAATGCGTGGCTACAGGGATGGTGCAGGAGGGAGGGATTCCGGTTTTTGGATAACTGGGGTTCTTTCTGGGGACGATGGGACCTCTATAAACAGGATGGTCTACACCTGAACCTGAGCGGCACCAGTATCCTTGGGGGGAGGTTTGCTAGTGCTCTTGGGGGGGGGTTTAAACTAACTCTGCAGGGGCATGGGAACCCAGATTGTAGCTTCAGGGTGCAGGGCCTGGAGTGTAGGGAGGTTAGGAACATGGCATCAATTTCCAAGGAGGGTGTCTGTAAACAGGAAAGGGGCTTGAAGTGTGTATACTTCAATGCAAGAAGTATACGAAATAAGGTAGGTGAACTTGCAGCGTGGGTTGGTACCTGGGACTTCGATGTTGTGGCTATTACGGAGACATGGGTAGAACAGGGACAGGATTGGCTGTTGAAGCTTCCAGGATTTAAATGTTTTAGTAGGGTCAGAGGTGGGGGTAAAAGAGGGGGAGGTGTGGCATTGCTTGTCTAAGATAGTATTACAGTGGTGGAAAGGACGATGGATGAGGACTTGCCATCTGAGGTAGTTTGGGCTGAGGTTCGGAATAGGAAAGGTGAGGTCACCCTGTTAGGAGTCTTTTACAGGCCTCCCAATAGTCCTAGAAACGTAGAAGAAAGGATAGGGAAGGTGATTCAGGAGATGAGTGACAGTAATAGGGTGGTTGTGATGGGGGACTTTAACTTTCCTGATATTGATTGGGAAAGCTATAGCTCAAGTTCGTTAGATGGGTCAGTGTTTGTTCAATGTGTGCAGGAGAGTTTCCTGACACAATATGTCGACAGGCCAACAAGAGGTGAGGCCATACTGGATTTGGTTCTGGGTAACGAACCAGGCCAGGTGTTAGAATTAGAGGTAGGTGAGCACTTTGGGGATAGTGACCATAATTCGGTGATTTTTACTCTCGTGATGGAGAGGGATAAGTGTGTACTACAGGGCAAGAGTTATAGCTGGGGTCAGGGAAATTATGATGCGGTGAGGCATGACTTAGGATGTGTGGCTTGGAAAAGTAGACTCCAAGGCAAGAGTGTAAATGATATGTGGAGCTTGTTCAAGGAGCAACTATTGAGTGTCCTTGATAATTATGTACCTGTCAGGCAGGGAGGAAAGGGTCGTGCGAGGGAGCCGTGGTTTAATAAGGAATTGGAATCCCTTGTTAAATGGAAGAGGGCGGCCTATCTCAAGATGAGACGTGAAGGTTCAATTGGGGCGATTGAGAGTTATAGGGTAGCCAGGAAGGACCTGAAGAGACAGCTAAGAGCAGCAAGGAGGGGACATGAAAGGTCCTTAGTCGGTAGGATTAGGGAAAACCCTAAAGCTTTCTATAGGTATGTTAGGAATAAAAGAATGACTAGGGTAGGAATAGGTCCAGTCAAGGATAGTAGTGGGAAGTTGCGTGTGGAGGCGGAAGAGATTGGGGAGACACTGAATGAATACTTTTCTTCAGTATTTACTCAGGAACAGGGCATTGTCGTCGATGTGAATACTGAGTCACAAATAAGTAGAATGGATGGCTTTGAGGTATGTAGAGAAGAGGTGTTGGAAATCCTGGAAAAGGTGAAAATAGATAAGTCCCCTGGGCCTGATGGCATTTATCCTAGGATTCTCTGGGAAGCAAGGGAGGAGATTGCAGAGCCATTGGCCTTGGTTTTTATGTCTTCTTTGTCTACAGGAGTAGTGCCAGAAGACTGGAGGATAGCAAATGTGGTTCCCTTGTTCAAAAAGGGGAGTAGGGATAACCCTAGTAACTATAGGCCGGTGAGTCTCACTTCTGTTGTGGGCAAAGTCTTAGAGAGAATTGTAAGGGATAGGATTTATGCACATCTGGATAGGAATAATGTGATCAAGGATAGTCAGCATGGTTTTGTGAAGGGCAGGTCGTGCCTCACAAACCTTATTGAATTCTTTGAAAAGGTGACGAAGGAGGTTGATGAGGGGAAAGCGGTAGATGTGGTATATATGGATTTTAGTAAGGCGTTTGATAAGGTTCCCCATGGTAGGCTACTGCAGAAAATACGGAGATATGGCATTGAGGGTGAGTTGGAGGTTTGGATTAGGAATTGGCTGGATGGAAGAAGACAGAGGGTAATAGTTGATGGCAAAGTTTCTTCATGGAGTGCCGTCACTAGTGGTGTTCCGCAAGGATCTGTTTTGGGACCATTGCTGTTTGTCATTTTTATAAATGACCTGGAAGAGGGGTTAGAAGGTTGGGTGAGCAAGTTTGCGGATGATACGAAAGTCGGAGGAGTTGTTGACAGTGAGGAAGGATGTGGCAGGTTACAGCAGGATATAGAGAAGCTGCAGAGCTGGGCAGAAAGGTGGCAAATGGAATTCAATGTAGCTAAGTGTGAGGTGATTCACTTTGTGAAGAATAACAAAAAGATGGGGTACTGGGCTAATGGTCGGATACTTGGTAGTGTGGATGAGCAGAGGGATCTTGGTGTCCATGTACACAGATCTCTGAAAGTTGCCACCCAGGTAAATAGTGTGGTGAGGAAGGCATATGGCGTACTGGCTTTTATTGGTAGAGGAATTGAGTTCCGGAGTCCTGAGGTCATGATGCAGTTGTATAAGACTCTGGTGCGGCCGCATCTGGAATATTGTGTGCAGTTTTGGTCGCCATACTATAGGAAGGATGTGGAGGCACTGGAACGGGTGCAGAGGAGGTTTACCAGGATGTTGCCTGGTATGGAAGGAAGATCGTATGAGGAAAGACTGAGACACTTGGGGCTGTTTTCATTAGAGAAAAGAAGGTTTAGGGGTGACATGATTGAAGTGTACAAGATGATTAGGGGGTTAGATAGGGTTGACAGTGTGAACCTTTTCCCGCGTATGGAGTCGGGTATTACAAGGGGGCATAGCTTTAAATTAAGGGGGGGGGGTAGATATAGGACTGAAGTTAGGGGTAGGTTCTTCACTCAGCGAGTCGTAAGTTCATGGAATGCCCTGCCAGCAGCAGTGGTGGACTCTCCCTCTTTATGGGCATTTAAGCGGGCATTGGATAGGTATATGGAGGATAGTGGGTTAGTATAGGTTAGGTGGGCTTGGATCGGCGCAACATCGAGGGCCAAAGGGCCTGTACTGCGCTGTATTCTTCTATGTTCTATGTTCTATGTTCTATCTAGACACTAAAGGAGTGAAGTTGCAGCAGGAGTTTGGTGTGGAGACAGAGGATCAGCCATTGTTATATTGAGTGGGAGAGCAAAATTGACGGATCAAATTTCCTACTTCATATTTTTCTGATATATGATCACTTCAAAGGACATACAGTATATAGTGTTAGGGAAAAGTTAACTGAAGAGTTGTTTGGCCAAAACCTAGAGTAGAGAAGGCTCAATGTGTTGAAAGGTCTGCTCATTTCGCGATGTTTCTTTGCAGTCTGTGGGAAAGCTCTGTTAATATTGCCATAAGGTCTCAGATGTAAGGAAGGAGGTCTCTGCAGTGTCGACAGGACTGTGCTTCCTATTCCCTTTTCCGATACAGAGGCTGGTGCCGGGTGTTATATCATTTTTAGCCATTAAGACCTCGGAGAATTTTGATATAACGGCCTTGCATGGCCGCTTGGGAGACAATTGAAGAGTTTACCACATGTCTGTTTTTCTGGAGTCACTTTTTGGGTCGACCAGGAAAGCACTGGAGATTCACTTCCTGAATGTATATTGGGGATGGAAATTTACGACAATGGACATGCGCTTCAACGTCAATATTACTGGCACCAGATTTTAGATCTCGATATTTTATTAATTATTTCTAACTTTCACCAGCTGCCAGAGCATTATTCTAGTCTGGATTAGTAATCCAGTGACATTTCCACAGTAACACCGTCTCCACATGGGGGCCTATCGGACAAAACACTGTCCACGTTGTTTCTGTGCTGGTCGACAGCTCTGTCAAAGGAATGCTCACCAATTTGATTACTGTGATGGGACTGAGGGGGTGGTAATTGGTCAGATTGTAATTATTCTCCTCTCAGGGGACGGGATTGTGTAATTTTCCGAGTTGCCAGGGAGATGTCAGAGTTGGAGCTGGACTGAAACAGCTTCCACAGAGACACGGCTTGTTGTGCTGCACAAGTCTTTAGTTATATTGCAGGAATGGAGTCAGGGCCCAGTCCCTTTGTCGTATCTACTGTGTTCAGCTGTTTCTTCATGTTACGTGCAGCGAATCGAATTGTTTGAAGTCTGGCATCTGTGATTCTGTGGGGACCATCCAGGCAACACTTCTGGCTGAGGATGGTGTATATCTGCATCCTTGTCTTTTACACTGATGTGCAGGAAGATTCCATTTTTATGGGGAATGGTAAAGCAATAGCCGAATGTTGTTGCTGTTGATGTGTTAGTCTAACAACCCCAGTAATGTTCTGGTGACCTGAGTTCGAATCCTGTTACAGTACATGATCGAACTCCAATCCAATAAATGTTAGGGATTAAGAGTGTAATGATGATCATGAATCAATTGCTGATTGTGGGAGAAATCGATTTGATTCACTGAAGTCCTTTAGGGAAGGAAACTGCCATCCATACCTGCTCTGGCCCACATGTAGCTCCAGACATCAGAGCAATGTCATTGACTCTTAACAGTCCTCTGGGCAATAAATGCTGACATAGTCAGCGACGACCTCATCCCAATGAACATTGTTTTCAAAGAATATTTGTGGAGTCCTTTTCTCTCGTGAGTTGTTCCATGGTTCATCCTGCTTTTGTCTGGATGTGGCAGGACTGCAGATTTTCGATCTGTTCTGTTTGCTTTCTAATCAGGTTGCCCTCTTTATCATATTAGTCCTGGAATATAAGTACAGTAGGCAGTGTGATAGCTTCAAACGAATTGTCATCAGTCTTAGGTACATATGGTTCTGTCCCTGGTATATTTACCCACAATCGTCAATGAAACATTGATCCGACAATGGGAATAATAGACTGAAAGATTATACTGGGCAAAACGTTACAGCTTGTAACTGAGTACAATTCTTCTTCTGTCCAGCTGCGATCTACAGTACCACATACATTTCCAGGTTTGAGCTGCAATTTCTGTAATGCAATTCTGCTGTCTGTCCCCCAGTTCACACCGAGACCCATTCACCCATCACCCCGTGACCTACCCTGTTTACTGATGTGGTAACTCTTCCATTTTAATATTCTCATTCCTCCGAGTGTCTGTCCATGGTGTCACACCTCTTTTTGTCATGTTTCAGAAAACCCCTAAATATTTTCCATGGGGCAGCACCGTGGCTCAGTCCTTAGCGTTGCTGCCTCACAGCGCTGGGGACCCAGCTCCGATTCCATCCTCTGGCAAATGTCTTGCAGATTTTCCCTGTGTCTGTGTGAGTTTTTGTTTCGCGTTCTCCGTTTCCCTCCCACAATCCAATAATGTGCAGGTTAATGGCCTTGCAAGACTGCCTATAGTGTTTAGGAATGTGCAGGTTAGGTCCATTAGTCAGGGGTAAATATAGGATGGGGGAGTGGGTCTGGTTGGTTTGGTCTTCACAGGATCGGTGTGGACTTGTTGGGCCGAAGGGCCTGCTTCCATCTGAATCTTTTCCGTCCAGTCGTGCCACTTTCGGTTTTAACATTGTAACTGTTTCTCTCTGTTTCTCTCCATAGCCTTGATTAAGAACTTTGTAGTGTCAATGATGCCAATCTTAAGTAATTTCAGAACCAAGGAACTTGTACATCTTGCGTTATTGTTCACTTCCCAGTGTATGGTGCTCCATGTTGGACAGGGCGTTTGATCAGCTTTGATACACGTCTTTCAAGCTATTCAAAAGCAGAAATTTCTGGAGAAACTCAGCAAGTCTGGCGGCATCTGTGGAGACAGAAACAGAGGTAGTGTTTCAAGTCCAGCTTGACCCTTGTTCAGAACTGAAAAGGACGTTTTAATCCCTTGACAAAAGTGAACATTGGGATTATGGGAAATAGAGCATGTGGGGGTGCAATGTCACAGAGGAGGGGCATTTGATTGTGTTAAAGAGAAACAGATGTAAATTCGGTGTATATTGAAGTGTGAATGGGAGAAATGGTTTCTCTCTACTGAGTGCAAAAGAAACAAGACATAGACAAGGTCATAGGGAAACCAGAGAGCAGAATGTATGTAAAATGGAGAACAGCCATAATGGGTTCAGACTGTGAAGTTATGGAAATGAATGTTAGCTTCTACTTGCTGTAATGTACAATACGTAAAGTGAGGTGTTACTCGAACTTGGGTTGTGCTTCATTGGAAGATTGCAGCAGCTCAGGACCGAAATGTCAGCATGAGAGCAAAGAAGGTCATTGAAATGGGAAGCAGTTAGAAGGTCAAGGTTATTCCTTCAGACAGAGTGGGAATGTTCCTCAGTGCAGTCTCTGTTTGGTCTTACCAGTGTAAAGGAGACTGCATTGTGAGCAGCAATGACAGGAGACTGGATTGAAAGAGTACCAGTAGGTGTGATTGAGTCAGTCTCCGCTGATCATATGTTCAGCTACATGAAGAAGTTCCCCCGAATGATTGAATAAACCAGACATCTAAATTGAGGATTTCAGTCTCATATCTGGTCTGAGTCGTGATGTGAAATTGCACTCAGGGGAAGGTCATTGGATATACATGGGCAGACATGCAAGCAAATATCCCATACTGCTCAGAAATTATTGTTTCTGTTCAAAAAGAAGTACTTGAAAGAAGATGAAACATCCGTGGTTTACAAAGTCTGTCAAGCATTCTATTCAATCAGAAATTAACAAGCATTAGTGTGTGCCCAGATTTAGGACATTCATTTTAGTGACCAGAAGCAGATGCGATGCATGTATTTCAATTGTGCTTCCTAAATTACACCTTGAAACCCCTGCCATTGCTTCTCTATCCTCTTCCCTGCTTGTCTCCCCTTTCTGACTCAAGGTTCTCCCTCTCCAATTACAGAGCACATTCTCTCACATTATGGTCCCTCCCCACTACAACTGAAGTTATTTGATCAAATCTACCTTCCCTGCAGTAGCACCAAGCTCCGTTTGTGCTGCAACTTTGCCTCTGGTATCAGTGTGGTTCAGCCTCTCCATTCATGCTGTTTTACACCTCCCACTCACATCTCACACCACAAAGTTTCCTTCGTGGAGTAAACTTTATTGGAAACACCTCTTCCCCTTTGCACTGAATAATCCAAATTTCAAAAAGATATTCTCAGCCTTCATTTCACTGTGCTAAAGGCAACTGCACGCTGACCGTGTAACAATTCCCTTACTTACATAGCTCTGGCGAGAGAAACGTTTTCACTGTAGAGATCATCACCCCCTTTAGACAAAGGAATTTATTTTCTTGACGTCTTATTGGCACTAGGAAGAGTTTCACGCTGCCTCAGTATTGTAACATGGAGAAAAACAAATTACAGTATGAAGTTTGGGCTGAGTGTTGTTTACCTGTCATTTTTTAAATATTGTTTCAAATTTGCAATGCTTATTAGTGAATGCTTGTTCTTGTAGTTAGTTTCAAATGGAATGGAGGTGACATTCTGGAAGTTAATAAAATCATGGGAGGCATGGATAGGGTGAATTGCCAAGGTCTTTTCCACACGATGGGGGAGACCAACCAGAAAGCATACAGATTTAAGGTGAAAAGGGGAAGATTTAACAGGGATAAAACGGCAACGCTTCACACAGAGGAGGTGTGTGGATGGAATGAGCTGCCAGATGAGCTGATAGATGCAAGTACAGTGGCAACATTTAAAAGACCTTTGGACAAACATATGAATTGGAACCGTTTAGAGGCATGTGGACCAAATGAAATAACATGAGACTAGGATTGTTTGGAAAACATGGTCAGCATGGACAGGTTGGATGAAATGTTTGTATGCAATATGACTGTATGAATCTAGAAAGCGAGGGAAAAAGCAAGAAATTGACGGAAAAAGGATGAAAAGATATGATGTAAATAAATTGGCAAGAAATATAAAAACAACCATCACAATGTTTTCTGTGTGTATATAAAAATTTGAAGAAGAGTGTGTGACCTTTGGTAGAAAGGAAGTCAGGAAATTATATTGAGGACATTCGGAGGGTGTGACTGGGGCAGTGGCTACAGGGAACAGGCAGATAATTTACACCAGTATTTGACATCAATCCTCACAGGGAAGGCACTGTAAGTATTTCAAAATCATCAAAGAAATGGTAATCGGAGCGTTCCCGAACTGTCTCTAACAAAAAGTACAAGGTTTTTAAGAACAGATAAGTCTAAGGATAGGCACGTCAGCAGTAATTCATAATTGGTTTTAAAAGAAGTGGTTACAGAGTGACCGGTGCCACTGTGTGAAATATTTCATAATTCTCTGGATTACAGAAGTGTTCCAGCGAAATTCGTGAAGCTCCAATATGGCGCCTGTTTTCAAGGATGGAGCGACACAGAGCAGGAACCACTTAGCCTAACCATTATTGCTGGGAACCTGCGACAGTCTGTTATTAAGGAAGGAATTGCAGGACATTTAGAAAAGCTTCAGGCAGAGTCAGCATGGTTTGTGAATGGGAATCTATATTTGTAAAATCATGCAAAGTTTTTCTCGAGATGTCTGAGAATGTAACAAGCGGGCTTGATAAAGGGGAACTGGTAGACATGAGACTTTCCAGAGATTTTCCACAAGGTATCACAAACTAAAAGTTCTTCCACAGACAGAAACTCATAGTATGATGGATAATGTATTAGCATGGGATGACGGATGGTTATCGCATAGAAATTCGAGAGTCAGGATTCATCGATCTTTATGATAAAGACATATCTACTGGAGTAGCACCAATATCGGTCCAATAGCTTCAGTTATTTACACCTATACTGAGAACCTGAAGGAGGGAGCTGAGTGCAATACACATCCGAGTTTGAGGATGACACTGACAACCAAAAGGCAGGCTGTTATTTAATGAAGAGGAGTCCGAACGAAGGAGCAGTATAAAGGGATTGGAGTGTTTCTGCGCATGAAACATAAAGTCATCATGCTGATGCAGAAAGTAACTAGATTGGTACATTAGCGGGTTTCTGGGATGACAAGGTTGAATTAATGAGTACATCTAAAATGGTGAGGCAATTATTCATTGTGCTTGAATTGAATGAGCGTGATATTACTGAAATAGATCAGGTACAACGGGGGCTTGTCAAGGTATTTGTTGAGAATGTGGTTCCACATCTGAGCAGAGTGTCTCACCCGGGGACATTGATACAGAATAAGAGATATCGATTTCAAACTAAGATGTAAAGAAATGTCATCTTTCAGAAAATAGTGAATGTCTGGAATTCCCGAAACCAGAGAGTTGTGGAAGGTGGGTCACTGAATGTATTTACAGAGGGGTGGATTGGTTTCGGACATATAAGCGAGTTGAGAGATACGAGGGTGTAGCAGGAAAGTCGAGTTGAGCCAGCCTGGATTCTACAAGTACATTTTCGAAACAAGACCTTGCCATCGGAGTGATCTCGATCTGCTCCTATGTAGCTGGTCCGAAGGGCTGAATGGAACATCAGAACACAGGGTTGAGGGACCCGAGTGGGCCATTCGGCCCTTTGACACTACTCCACCGGTAAAGTAGGTTATGGTTCATCTCATTGTGCTCTCAGCTGCACTTTTCTCTCCATGCAACATTATCCCTGATACACATGTCTATGGAACATCAGACGAAGCCAGCCTCGATATAATATAAAGATTCCGCCATCACAAACTTCTGGGAAAGATAATTACCACTTGAATAAATGCCTACTTTGTGAATTCTCCTCACTCCGGTTCTGACTGTGGTTGGAGGGTGTGACTGTTACGTTTTCTATTACCGCTCCTCCACTGTTTGCAACAAATTAAAATGTAACCAGGTTGGAGATATGGCCGATGATAAAGGTCTCAGACTGGGTCACGTTCAGTGATAGGGACGTGTCAGTCAGATTTCTTTAGTCAGCCACATATAACTAATAGAAATAACGGGGCAGCATGGTGGATCTGTGGTTAGCACTGCTCCTCATATCACAAAGGAGCTGGGTTCAATTGCAACCTTCAATTCTCCCCGTGTCTGTGTGTGTTTCCTCCCGGTGATCCAGTTTCCTCCCACAGTCCAAAGATGTGCAGGTTAGAGTTAATTGGCTATGCTCAATTGCCCTTTGTGTTCAGGAATATGTAGGTTAGGTGGTTTAGTCATGGAAAATGCAGGGTTACATGGTTAAGGTAGCGGGATAAGTCTGGGTGGGATGCCGTTCAGTGGGCTAGTGTGGACTCAATGGACAGAATGTCCTGCTTCCACACTGTAGAAGTTCTATGACAATGACAAGTTTGGACTGGACAAACACCCAGTGGATATCTATCTGACCCATGCTCCTCAAAGGTCTTGCATATTTCAATTGAATCACCTCTCATTCCAAGAATAATCTATTAAAGCCTCCATAATATAAGCCCTTCATTTCTGTAATACTTGAAGGGAAACACCTCTGAACTGCTTCAAATATAATTATATCTTTTGTCACGTAAGGAGACAAAGTCACAACTTCACACCCCAGATGAAGTTATTTATTATTTTCTCAGTGTTGTGAGACTTTGGAAATCTCTTCCCGGAGAGCAGTGGAGGCAGAGATAGTGAATATTTTTGAGGCACAGACAGAAGGTTCGTAGATAACAATTGAGTCGAGGATTATTGGGCAGGAATGTGCAGTGTGGGGGAAATGCTGGCAGTAGTACAAAATGACACTGATCCAAAACACCCAGGAATATAATGCAAAATAAATGGTAACGTAGATAAATAAAACAAATGTAAAAGTGATAGAATAGAGTTCCAAAGGACCATGGGGCTGCTCTGTCATGCGAGTGAGAGACAACTTGTGGTGGTTTAACCTGAGGGTCAGCACACCTAAGGTGTTGGGGTGCGGTTGAGAGAGCGTCCTCTTCATGGCAACCTCCGTCAGTGTGCGGAATTGAACCTGCACTGGTGTCCTCCCTCTGCATCACAAACCAGCCATCCAACCAAATGAGTGGCAGACTGTGTAACTGTTATAGACAGAAACAGCCACAGGCAAAAGACGATTGAAACTTTTATAACAAGGGAAAAAGGTCCAAATTAGATAACGGTCAAGATAACGGCTGAGGATAAAAATTTTCTCGGCTAGAAGTTGTATTTTATAACGAGATATGTGTTTCGAAGCTGCTTTGGCTGAATAAAATAAGGTGAGGCAATTGAAATAGCCAGAATACTAATTGTTATTGCTTACCGATAAACCATAAAATAAGTGTAGATTTTGGTCAGTCTTTGTAAAATGAGCTTATCATTACATAAATGAATACAACTGATGGAACGTGTTGTTTGGACTGTACGTCCGCATGGGAAATGCCCTCGAACAGGCGCTTGAAGAAAACCGGGGTAAAAGTGTCTGAGTGTCGTCTAGTCAATGACAGGAACCCAGGGGGTTGAATAACTGAAAGTTCCTGCAACATGTAGCTGAGGGAACCATCAAATAAGCCGCAATCTTATTATATGCTAGAGCACATTTGAAGAGTTGATTGGCCTCGTGATGGATTATAATTGTAATGTGATTTAAATAACATACATCTCTGCTCCTTCCCTTTATATGTTACATACTGATGCATTGACATTTTCCTGAAAACGGAAATTGCTTGGAACATTTTTCTGGAACAACCCCTAATCGGCATTCTCCAGAATATTCTATCACCATGTGAGGGTATTGAAAGGCGAGAGAGAAAATTTAGAAAGAGGAAAGGCGCTGCGTGCAGCACTGAGAGAATGGAACGTGAGCCTTGTTCGGGTAGGTGCCATAACAGATATACAGTGTTTATAATGTGGTGGTAAAATGGTGAGAGAGAGAGAGAGAGAGAGAGAGAAGGTACTGCATGCAGCAGTGAGAGTGGTGGAGCATGAGTCTTGTTCGGGGGTCGATGCTATAGCAGATTTCAATGAGTGTGCGGGAGCAGAGAGAAGACGGTGACCCTTATCCTGGCAGAATGGGGAAGGTTATTGATGCTTGTCCTGTATTGCTGGACATTTCTTCAGACCGCAGATCCCGCACTGAGCTGGGTGGTGAGCTTCCACCACTGTGCAGGGCAGCTCCAAACTGAGAAATGTTGACTATTTGCCAATTGGCCTTTTAAAGATGGTACCAGTGCCAGGGATCACAGAATATCCATGCGGCATCCAAGCGATAGTGTTTACCTCCAGCACTGAAGGGGGAGAGAATTAGGCTGGCATTGAATGATAGGTACACTGTAGGGTGGGGTGGGTAGTTAATGAGGTGAGTTCGATAATATAGCAGCAGGAAACAAACTCAGCCTCGTACAGATAATCCCTCAGTCACACTCAATGAAAAAGGCACTGAGATAAATTATTGTTAGTTTCTGCCCAATGAGTTGAAGAATCTGCTGACTCCACTTCCAGTTACAAACCTGAAGAACAAATGCTCACCCAAAACTCCCCATCATCCGAACTCACACCAATATTCCATTCACCCTTCATTCCTGGAAACACTGGCTCACGTTGACGGGTGCTGTCAAAATATCTTCATTTCAGACTTCTGAAACCTGTGATCTTCCATGAAATTGTCTCTCGATCTCCCTTTCCCTTTTCTCCCCAAAATTATTTTGTTTCTTGATATTTAAACTGATTCCCCCCCCATCTCTCTCTGGCAGTGACGCTCACAACCACAACATCCCCTTGACATGGCACAGTGGACTTCTGGGGCTGCAAATGGATGGGAGGTGCGCATCCTGTCACTTCCAGCATGGGCTGCAAATTTCCTCACTCTGGGCAGTGATATAACACAGTGTTACTGAGCAATGTACTGGAGTGGTGAAAACAGCTGCTTTGACGGTAACTGCTCCAGGTTTACAGATCAATTCACTGCAAAGCTCCCCAGACTATACAAGTGCCTTGTCCACATCTCTAGAGCAAAACACTGGTGTGGGCTGCACATCACCCCATGCTGGACAGACCGTTTCATTAGTGTTTCTGTATCAATGCATCGGTGTGTACTGTACTGCTCCACGTGTTGGACAGCTAGCTAGTGGACTGGAGAGACCTGTGCTATATTCCATCCTGGACCGATTGCTGGGTTGTACTGAACCTGGTCTGCACAGTGCTCCATGTTGAGCAGATAACTCCTCTGGGCTTATACGGTCTGGGCTGGATCTGTGAGCTGGATTAGCTATGCAATATAATTCCTGATAGAGCTATCACTCCCCCAGCATGGCTCATTCCGCTGTCAAATCCTGTGCTTCTGCAACATGTAGTTCATTAAGTAATTAGCCAAATAAAACATGAATATCTGTCCCTTTTGTTATGGAACTGAGCAGACACATCTCAAAATATATGATGAAGCTAGTCTTGACCGGAACATTTTCATATTTTAAAGATAAATGTGAGGTGCTGTGTTTCAGATACAATTCGCTTCGTCAAAATATTCGACATTAAGCAAAAACAATTCATTCAACCATTGTCGACAAAACACATAAAAAGCAGAATAATAGATTGTTTAACTTCTAAACAATAACTGTTCCAATGTGGTAACATACTATAAACACACACTTGTCAAAGAACAAATTCAGGAAACAGATTGTCTCACATGCAGTTCTCTAATCCAGGAGGAAAGAACATCAGAAAGACAATTCTGAGAGAAATCTCAGAGGAAATGTAGCAGCTGAGAATTTCCAGCCCTCCAATCCTGCTGATATCCCAGCAATAACTGGCGAAACGTAAAACTAAGAATCCTGTTTCTGTGACAGCTTGACCGTCACTCCACAGGACCAGGCCGCAGCTGCAAGGGCCACAAAGAATGGACTGTATCTACACTGTTTATAGCACTGTAGGAGCCTCTCAAAAATGCCTAACCCAACCTAAGCCGTTATATCATGGTAAGATAAATGTCAAATTTAAACATAAATAAATAAAACGAAAAGACGAAGCAGGCCTTGTTATCAGACACAGCCGGCTTTGGGACCCCAGCAATTCCGACCCTGCCAAAACATATTAGGATCATCGAGCTATTGAATAGAAAGCATCATCTCTCTGCCTCACCTCTAACTTTACATTTGGAGATTATACTATTAGCCCAAAAGTCAGCGATGTCAACATCCCAACCAGATCAAGTATTATTGTGATTTATCAGGATTGTAAGTGAAATGAGCTGTTTCTGCATTGACTGTGATTACTGTCAGTCTCCATGGATCCTAAATGTGTCATTGGAGGGTTTCCCTCTTCTATTATTAAGGGGTTTCCATCAACCTGTTACTCCATAATATCAGTGGCAGTGTCATCCTCAAGGTGATTGGGCTCAGCAGCTACAGGGAGAGGGAGAGGAAGACAACCTTACACCAACAGACTGGAATGTTCCAAAAATGGATCAGAATCTGACAGCATTAGACTGGAATGTTCCAACAATGGACAATAGTTTGTCCTTGGGTCTATACTTGCTTTCTCAGGATTGGGCATGGTTAGAGCTGAGGATACGGGCAGGTTACTATCCTATCCTCGCTATTATTGGTGTTCCTGGTAAGCGTATTTCTGTTAATTGTATTAGCGACGGTGAAGGTTATTGCTATTTCTATTAGTTATATTTTATAAACACATAACCTGTTATCTTCAGTTTCAGTCACAAATTCCACTTCATTTCTATAATTTCCGAATCCTCACTCATCAACATCTAAGAAGGAACAAGTCTGTTCAGACCCTTGAGTTTTCCTTTTGCCCTGAACTGTTTTATGCCTCTATATTCTCTGTGCTTCAATCCTGCCTGCGCCCACCACTATAATATCCCCAGTCTCCAGCTCTGCCTCAGTGCTGTTGTAGAATAAGCCACCATCTGCCGCCTTGTTAACTTCAGATTTTACGGCTCCAGTTCTTTTCTGACCACTCTTTCAATTACAAATATTTTGACTACAAACTTGTACTTATCTCTCCAGTTATTTCATAATATCAGAGTAATAATGTCACTGGCAGTGTTATGACTCTAAAAGCATTGTTTCAAATTCTACCAGAAACAATGATAGAACTCAACTTCAAATGGCAACAATCGGAAAGAACCTGATTTTACACACGGCAACCATAATCCATTAGGATTTCTTTTATTATTTCACTTATAGCCTTTGGTAAAGAAACTAAGTGTGACAAACAAAGGTTGGCTCCATATTGTCTTGAGAAATGGTCTCGCAGTCAGCGGCAATTAGTGACGGATGTCAAATGCTGCCCTTGCTAGTGATGCTGGCATCTCGTGAAACAACAGAATTAAAGGTGAAATAAACCAAGGAACTGTGGATGATGGAGATCTGAAATAAAATTCCCCAGCGTCTGAAAATATTGAAGAATCACAGCAAGTATGGTAGCCTCTGTCAGGAGAAAAACAGATAAAATTTAGAATCTCGTGATCCTATATCACAACTGAAAGCAACTTTGAAGTAATGTTATTTATATCAGGGATGGCCGGATGTGTGAGGGGAAGGTTAGGTGAATGGATGTAGAAATGACCAGCGAGAAAGAGAGAGAGGGAGAGAGAGAGAGAGGGAGAGAGAGAGAGAGAGAGAGAGAGAGAGAGAGAGAGAGAGAGAGAGAGAGAGAGAGAGAGAGAGAGAGAGAGAGAGAGAGAGAGAGAGAGAGAGAGAGAGAGAGAGAGAAATGGAAAGCAAACATAGGAACTGCTGATAATGAACCAGAAGGAAAATAACATGGGAGCTTATTCTAAAATTTCCCCTTTTCCCATATTCCTGAATATCATGTCAATTTAGATGTGTCCCTGTTTAAAATGAGTTATTTCCCCTCTGTCTTTCTTCTCTGAGTGAAGATCAACTCCATTGGCAATACTGATGCCGCCCTTATAGTTGCTGAGATACAAAGAAACGGAATGTCACATTGTCAACTTTTTTTTTGGAGAAGAGAACTGTAACTGTAGGGCTGTGCAGAGATACAACTGTTTTTTTTCTGCTAAGAACATAAACATTTTCAACACTGAATTAGTCCATCGTGTGTGAGAAAATTTGACTTATTGCTGTCATTACAGATAAAGGGATGTTCTGTGGACGCTTTTCCCGGGTTTGTGTTATCAGCTGCTGCGTCCATTCAGAGAGACCCAAAGGTATTGTGACCCCACTCTGGACGAGATATTAGCAATGCATTTACACAGTGTTCTGGGTCCATGTTTAAAAAATGGAGTCGAGGTTACACAGAAGGGAAGTTCCGTACACAGGGTGGGGCAGGGCACTGCATGGTCCTACCAGGAATTTCCAGGAATATTTGTCTAAGCTGGACCCATACCAAGTGTAAAATGTGAAACCAGCCTCTTTCAAAAATGAGGTGCTCACTGAACTGTGCCCCCTCCTTCAAACTCACACCAGGGACAGGACTGTGCTAACACTCACCATGAAGTGAACTGGATTGATTCTAGAACTTTCCAGGCAAGAGTGAGTGACATATCCATCACCATGAAGTGTATTAGATTGAGTCTGGAACTTTCCAGGCAGGAGTGAGAAACATATCCGGAGTGCAGTCCTCCGATATATCACTAGCTGATAGAAGCCACCTGCCTGCTGAGAGGAATACATTGGTTCTGTCTCCACAGAAGAAGTTGCTGGAACTAACTCCCAGAAATACTAGGAAACAGGATCCCTAGTGGAAATGAGGGGCTGCACGAAATTAGAATTAATGAAGACTATGTCTTTGAAAACCTAATCGAATTGAATATTGGTATGTTGCTGGAACTGATGAGCTACATCTCCGAGTATTGAGGAGGTGGCAACAGAGCTAGTGGAAGAATTACTGACTATTCATCAAAGCTGGTTAGATTCTGGAAAGGATCCTGCAGACTGGCAAACAGCTATTGTAAACCTAAACATTTAAAACAGGACGGAGAGGGCAAACAGAAAACTAAACAGTTTGATGGCAGCTGTGAGAAAAACACAATAACCCTTTATAAGGAATGTGACAACTAGACACTTGGAAAGAATGATATGATTTGGTAGAGGCAGCCTGGATTCAGGAAAGGGAAATGGTCTTTGATAAACCTGCTGTAGTTTGTGGCGATTGTCCGTTGTGACATCGAAAATTGACAACCAGTGGGAGTCGAGGATTTGAATTTTCAGAAAACATTTGACACGGTTGAATACTGTTGAATGGGGA
This sequence comes from Chiloscyllium plagiosum, assembly GCF_037043375.1. Classification (NCBI taxonomy): domain Eukaryota; kingdom Metazoa; phylum Chordata; class Chondrichthyes; order Orectolobiformes; family Hemiscylliidae; genus Chiloscyllium; species Chiloscyllium plagiosum. The sequence continues at coordinate 78,980,314 of NW_028270180.1, read as the reverse complement.
ATTTTAGGATAGGTAGGGTTGGGACACACAGAATGGATCAAAAATTGGATAATGGGCAAAATGAAGAGAGTAGTGTTTTTCTGTGGGTGGAAGGCTTGTGGAATATCAGAAGGATCAGTGCTTGGGCAATAGCTGTTCGCAAGGTATGACATGATTCAGATGTAATACAATAATTCTCATTTAAGTTTATTAAATGGTGAGAGGTTGGGAAGTTGTGTTGTTGAAATGGACCTGAATGTTCTTGGTTATAAGTCATTAACAGGATTCAGATGGGACGATAAGTAATTATAACTGGAAATGATGTCTGGTCTTTCATGCAAAATACTTGAAGTACCACAGTAAATATACCTTACTCAATGGTAGTGTTTTGTTGAAAGAGCATTTGGGGTGTAATATACAGACTGAGTCTACTTCAAAAATAATGATCAGCACGTCACCGAGACAGTGCAAAGGAGTTTCACCAGACTGAACCCTGGCATGATGTTATCATCAGGAGAGAGAGCGGTAACTATGTAGTTAACCTGTAGCACTGTAAGAGAATACGAAGGTGAAACTTGACGGTTTTGGACGGACACTCATTTTGTCCCAAGCAGCCATTGATAAGGTGAGAAATTTTATACTTACCATAGGACGCTCGATTCCCAATAGTATACGTGCCAGTCATAGACCTCCTTTCGGTTAACAGAGAAGTACAGGTTCCGAATGAACTCTGAACACTGTAATGCACAGTTACCGTGTGACCCTCCGCTCAACGTTACATTGTCTATAATCCTGTCAGCAGCCACAATACCTTCATTCTGAAACAGTTAGCAATTCACTACCAGCTTCTGAATTCCACAGACAACATAGTCTGCTCTCTCAGCGACGGAAGATGCCTTTGAGACTCGTTAAGAAAATGGCTTCATTCCCACTGCCACAAAAGCATGCTAACATAACATGGATGCACTACGAATAATGAAGCCACGAGGAATACCATGGAACAGTCCATCTGTGCAGTTCCCTCTCCATTTGTTTGCTATGCTGAAGCATCTCTGACACTTTCCTGTTCCTGTGTTGCTGACTTGAGAAGCTGAATGGCCTCGTCCTGTTCCTTTGTAAGCGACTCCAGATGTGAAATGGTCACTTTCGGATCCCGTGTAACTGATGTGTGGGAGTGTGCAGACTTCTTGTCTTCCTATATGATGGCAGGAGGGACTGAATGTGCTGTCTCTCTTCTTGTCCAGTAGTTTCGATGGGCCGAATGACTTTCCCATATTCCTGTGAACCCAGATTGAGGTACTGAGTGAACTCCACCGTTTACTGTGGAAATGTGCAGTGCTGTATCATGAATGTTATCGACAGTTTAACAGCACAGGCTTGAACGTTGTCACAGTCTTGTTGCACATGGACACAGACTGCATCAGGCGGTCAAGGATGACGAAGCTTTCTGAATATTGTTTAACACACAGTAAGAATCCGCACTTCTGATCGATGTGGGCTCAATCGGATGAATGGCCTGCTTCCTCACAGCAGAGATTCCCTGCTGACAAACTGGGGATGCCTGGGCTGAGGTAGCTACTTTGAGGATTTCCTGCAGAGATGTACCACGGCTGAGATGATTGATGCCCACCGATGATAAACATGTTCCATTGTGCTCTGGGTGACCCCAAACACTGGAGAGTTTGCAATGGAATCTGATGAAGTGCAATTTTGCTCAGGCTTCTTGATATTAGATACTACCTTGATTTCAGGGCTAGTCGCACTTTGCAAAGTCCTTCTATTCACTTCTATTGCTCATATCAATAGGCCATCGATGTAGGAGCAGGCAGTGATTTCTTCAAACAGCGGTCGTGTGAATGTCAGGAGTTCTCTATTCCAGAGAGTCAGAGGAGCTATATCAGTAAGTGGCATCAAACTGCACCTGTCTAGCACGTTCAAGGGTCTGAATGTAACATCAGAATAGGAGCAGGGTTAGATCGTTAGACACTATTAACGTTCTCCACCAGGCACTACGATTGTGGCTGATCAGGTCGTGGTCTCAGCCCCACTTTCCTGTCTATATCCAATCATCTGTGACTCACTTCTCTGTCAAATATTTAACTAACTCAGCTTTGGATAAATGTGAACAAAGAGACACCACATACCTCTTGAGAAGAGAAGTCCCACTCAAATGGTACTTTTAAAATTTCTCCTCATCTCCCTTACAGTGTCTTGCAGCACGGAGACCTGTCCACATAACTCAGACATCCCAGTCTGATCTAGTCCAATTTGCCAGCATTAGGCACATATTCCTCTAAATCTTTCCTATTAATATGCATATCCAGATGCCTTTTAAATGTTGTAACTGTACCAGCCTCCATTACTTTGTCTGAGAGCTCATTCCATACACATTATACAACCTGTATGAAAACATTGACCCTTTACTATATTTCTCCTCTCACCTGAAGCCTTTGTCCTATAGGTTTGGACTCCCCTAACGTGGGAAAAAAGACCTTGGCTATTCAGATTATCCATGTTCCTTATGATTTTGAAGTCCTCTACAATGTCACGCCTCAACCCTCAATTCTCCAAAGTAAACAAGCCCCCGTCTGCCAGCATCTCCCTGTAGCCTAATCCCTCCATGCCCGGCAATATCCTTGTAAATCTTTTCTGCACCCTCTCAAGTTTAATAATATCCTACCTGTCACCGAGCGAAGTGAATTAAACACAGTATTCTAAATCTGGCATCACCAACATTCTGCCCAATCGCAACACGATCTCTCAACTCGCATAGTCAAAGCACTGATCAATAAAGGCAAGCATACCAAACCCCTCCTTCACTATACTATCTATCTGCAACTTCACTTTCAAGGATCTATGATCCTGCGCTCTTTTGTTCAACAACGCTCCCCAGGACCTCTCCATTAATTGTATATGTCCTGCCCTATTTTACCTTCCCAAAATGCAATACTTCACATTAATCTAAATTTAACAACATCTGTCACTCATTGACACATTGACCCATCTGATAAAGGTCTTATTGTACTCTGAGGTAAAACTTTCTGGCCACTGCACCTCCAATTTTAATGTCATGTGTAAACATAATAAGCAGGCAAATATTCACATTCAAATCATTTATATAAATAATGACAAACAGTGGATTCAGCACGGTTCCTTGTGGCACATCACTGGTAATAGGCCTCCAGTCTGAAAAGCAGTCGTTTAACACCCTCTGCCTCCTACCTTCACTCTATTTTTTTGTCGTTAATTGGCTAGCTTATCTTGGATTTATTTATGACTAACCTTACTAACTTGTCTGCCATGTGGAATCCTGTTGAATGCCTTGCTGAATCTATATGGACAGCGTCGACCACACTGCCATCATGAATCTTCTTTGTCACCTCTTCACAAAATGCAATCAACTTTGTTAGAAATGATTTCCCATGCACAAAGCCATGTTGACCATCCTTCATCAGTTGTTGCATTTGCAAATACATGTAAATCCTGCGTCTCTCAATGCACTCCAACAACATGGCAACCAATGACATCAGGCTGACTGATCGAGAGTTCAAGGCATTGTTCCCTTTGCTCGTACCACGCTTCTGCTGCTCATTGCAAATGTTAATGTAACCGGTTTGGTGATATGATCAATAATATAGGTCTCAGACGGTGTGAGGATTAGAAACAAGTCAGGCAGGATTCTTTAATCTGCTAAAATTAACACGTTTATGACCGAAACAAAGTTACTCAAACTAGGATGGAATGATGAATGACAAATAGTTTGACTATTGCAAATCTGTGCGTCGATGTTTCCCTCTCTAAAATATTGACACATGCATGCTATTGATGACAAACTGAAAAATATAATCTCTGCAGAACGTAAACTTGAAAGAACTGTGCCCACATATTACTTGAACTCATGACGAAAGGAAACATGAGTGATAGTTCCAAATAACATTCAGCTTATGAAGCTATTCTGCTCTTACAAGCTACTGGTAATGGGATTACTTCCTGGAACAGGTGGATTTCGTTGGATTGCCTTTACTTCAGGAAGTGGGGAGTTTCCAGTCAATCCTCGACAGGAATCCTCCATGAGTGGTAAAGACGACTGAGGAGTTTTCAGCTCACGTTGCGGGGAAGAGGAACACAGAGAGAGAGTGAGCAACAGGCTGTATCTTCTCAGGAAGGATGCATTTTCTGCCTCTCTGAGTTGAATCACACAATAACGTTATCCGGCCCCAAACTGGACCAACTGAGGTCTGTTTGAACAGTGTCCGTTCCCAGCACATTCCCTGCTCCATGTAGGTACATAATTGCTGCTGTTGGACACCCAGCCATTTCTTTCACAACAAATAGAGCCACTAGTTTCGAAGATGTGTTTATATGTTCACGTATACTTTTATAATACAACTTGTAATATCTTCAAAATAAGATCTTCATCTTATTCTTAAATTAGCTTCCCAGTCTTATTCTCCCATTGAAGATAAAATATTCATCTGGTATTCACCAGCTCAAAACCTTATATGGTCAATAAGAACATTTCTCATTCTCAAACCTAAACTTTTGATCGTTCATAACATAATGCCTTCATCGCAAGATGGAGTAAAGAGAAACACCTCAGAAACATTTCAAAAGCAATTTGTTTTTCACTTCAGTGGAATTGCAACCATGGACAGATGTGGTCTCAGGCCTGGACAGATACAGTAAAACATCCTTAAGATCAGCCCTAATACTCTTTGCAAGAAGAAGTAGCATTTCATTTAATTTTCAAATCATGTGCTGCCTGTACAGACTAACTTCATGTGATTTCTGTACCAGGACACACGAATCCCTTTGTACCACGGAGTTCTGCATTCTGCCTCCAGGTATATAATTTACGGTTGTTTTATGCTTCCTCCCAATCACAAACTTCCCATCACCCACATTGTACTGGTTTTTTTTTGGTGAAGATTTACTCACTGCCCTCCCCTTTCTGTATTCCATTGCATACATTCTGCCTCCACATGAAATCTTGTTGAATGACTATCCTGGTGTATGAGCAAACTGAACTCCAATTTTTCAGACCCTTTTCCAAATCATTAACCTACATTGTAAACTGTTGATGTCCTCATACTGATTCCTGAAGAATTCCACTAGTTATAGTTTTCCAAACAGAAAATAAGTAGTTATCTCGACTCTGTATTTCCTGGTGGTGGACGAGGACTTCCCTGTTCCTGTTTAACAGCCTAGAAAGGTTGCATGGCCTCCTGCTATGCTGTGTAGCTGGTTGTCGATTTGTTTCTGATCTCATCGATCCTCCATTCGGGCTATTTGTTGTCAGATGATCAGGTGGAGTTCGTACTGTCAATGATCCTGATCCCTGAGAGTTTAAAAGATGATCACAGAATATAAACTAACATTTGGGGGCATCCCTATCTTTCAGATGAAACGAAATAACCATCTGCAATGTCTATCATGTGCTCAATTTTGACCTTCAGACCCTGAGGAGGGGGGAGAGTCCCTATTAGCCTGATAAACATGCGTCCCCTTAACAACATAACCAATAATGTCCATCATTACTTTCATTTTTGGCTGTTGTGTTGAAAAATTGATGCAGGCACTACACATTAAAATGAGCGATTTTCTTTGAGAGTTGACCTTATAGGGGTTTATAAAATATGAGGGGCATGGATAGGATACACAGGCTAGGTATTTTCCCTGGGATAAGGGAGGCCAGAACGAAAGGGCATAAGTGTAGGGTGAGTGGAGAAAGATATAAAAGTGAACTAGCAGGCAACGTTTTCAAACAGAGGGTGATACGTATATGGAATGAGCTGCCAGAGGAAGTGGTGGAGGCTGGTATAATTGTAACATTTAAAAGGCATCTGCATGGATATATGAATAGGAGAGGTTTTGGAAGGATAAGGGAGGTGGGACTAGATTGAGTTGAGATATGCGGTCAGCATGGGTGAGTTGGACCAAAAGGTCTGTTTCCGTGCTGCACATCTCTTGGACTCTATGACTCTATGTCCAGTCTTCACTGTTTTCTGGGGATGAGAATACCACAAACAGCACAACCCTAAGAAGATAGGAACATCCTTATCTCAATCATAAATGGGGAAACCTCTAAATTTAAAGTATACGAACCTCATAGCAAGTCAGCTTCCCATTTTAAAAATGAGGGCACAACCAATAGGAAAGACATAGACCATTCAGCCCCTCAAACTTATCCCACATTCCCATTGCCTCTGTTCAGTAAAGTATTTATCAAATTCAGCCTCCACTGTTCTCTTGGTTAGATATTTCAGATAGCATAACCATAGAGTGTATGAAATTGGTGCAGAACTGGACTGTTTGGTCCATCCAATCTGATCTGCTATTCAATCATGGCTGACATGTTTCTCAACAAAATTTTCCTGCCTTCTCACTGTAATCTTAATCCGCTTATCAATCAAAATGTATCAATCGCTGTCTTAAAGACAGATTATGTCAGTGCCTCTATGTCTGTATGCATATGTGTGTTTCAGCTTATTGGCAGGAGACAGAGGGTGGTGGAGGAAAGTTGTCTTTTGGACTGGAGGCCTGTTACCAGTGGCGTTCCACAGGGATTGGTGCTGGATCAACTTTTGGTTGTCACTTATATCAGTAACTTAGATGAGAATTATGCAATGTATGGTGAGAAAGTTTACAGATGACACCAAATTTAGTTATATAGTGTAAGGTGAAGAAGGTTACATAAGATTACAAAGAGATCATTTTTAATTGGATCAATGAATCATAGAAATGTACAGCACAGAAACGGACGCTTTGGTCAAACTCATTCTTGCCAACCAGATGTCATAAAGTAACTTAGTTTCACTTTCCAGCATTTGTACCATATCCCTCTAAACCATTCCAATCCATGTCCCCATGCACATGCGTTTTAAATGTTGTAATTTGTACCATCCTTCACCGCTTCGCCTGGCAGCTCGTTGCATACACACACTACCTCTGTATGAAGATGGTCCCCTTCGGCCCTCTTTATATCTTGTCCATCTCACCTTAATTCTATGTCCACTAGTTTTGGGCTTCCCTACCCTGGGGTAAAGACCCTGATTAATCACTCTATCATCATTTTATAAACGTCGAGAAGGTGCAAATGTGACTCCAATCAACACGGATGGTTGTGTTTTCAGTAAACCTAGGCCTCAATTCTGAAATTCATACTGACTCCTCTTCCTTCTTCATCACACCACAATTCTAAAATCATTTTAAAAACTTGTTCAGCCACACTATGAAACACCCCGCGGCATTTTTATCTCGACTTGTGGGCTCAGAGGTAGGGGCACTACCACCACTTGGCAATAATCCCAAATACTGCAACATTATTCTCCTGTCTGATTGTTCATCAGACTGTTTTGAAATGCTGTGGCATACCTCCATGACAGGCAGGACTTGAATCCAGACCTACTGGTCCAGAGTGAGAGACACTACCACGCAAGTTCAGGTGTTGGAATCTAACCCAGAGCTCTGGCTCAGAGGCATGGGCCTTACCCACGATACAAGACTTAACCCATGCCCAGAATTTGGATCACATTTTAAATGTCAGCTTTCAGCTTTGTGTGGATTCATTAACATTTGGTTAACTTTACTGAATTACACAGCTGAAAGAATCACATTGTTAAACTGATGAAAGGTACTCAACTCAACTATAGGATGTTCAGTTTATGTGTTTTGCCTTCGAGTTAAACTATGAAGATCTTTAATTGTTTGGCTATGATTTCCACCTTCAGTGGCTATTATCTGATATCTGCAATATGAGGGAAAGACATCATGCAGACACACTCTGCACGAGAAAGAACCTGGAATACAGAGTTATTACTGAATACCAGAGACGAAGAAATAGCATACTATCTCGATCAAAAACACCAATCACTCTTTCCCACCTCTAACGTGTGACTGCCCTCTTCTGAAAACCACAAAATGATCCAAAGCAGCTGATTATTGTGCAGCCTTTCTTCCCCAATACGATCACTCACTGGGCTGAGGAGTGGCAGATGGAGTTAATTTCAATAAATACAATGTATCGCAATTTGGTGAAAGAAACAAGGAGAGGACATACACAATTCAATGTCGAGCCATTGGTACCGTTGTAGAACAGAGAGATCTAGGGGTTCTGATATATTTCTTTGAGGTTTGCATCATGGGTGGGCGGGATGGTTATGAAGGCGGTTGGCTTGCAGGCCTTCATTGCTCAGACATTTGAGAACAGGAGCTGAAACATTATCTTCAGGCTGTGCTGGATATTCGATAGGTCTCTCCTGGAGTACTGTGTAGTTCTGGTCACCTAATTCTGGCTGTTGCTGGGAATGGAGGGTTGAAGTTATAAGGACAGGCTCGATGGACTGGGACCTCTTCCACTGCAGCGTAGAAGTTTGAGACCTTATCAACCTAATAGAGGGTGAAAAAACAATGAGGGGTATAGATACTGTGGAGTGGCACGTGTCATATCGTTGGGGTGGTGGATTTAAAGGTAAGGGGGTAATTATAATATGACAGGAGAAAGTTTTACAGAAGATGTAGTTTCATAGAGCTGTCCAGCATGGAAACAGACCCTTCTATTCAACTCGACCCTGTCAAATAGACGTTCTATATTAATGTAGTTCCATTTGCCAGCATTTGGCCCACATTCCCCTAAACACTTCCTATTCATGTGTCCATCCTGGTGCCTTTTAAATGTTGTAATTGTTCCAGCCTCCACAACTTCCTCGGGCGTATCGTTAGATATAAAGCACCCTCTCTTTGAAAACGTTGACCCTTAGATCCCTTTTAAGTCTTTCCCCTCTGACAGTCAACCTATGTCCACTAACTTTGGAAAGTGATACCCTGGGGAAAAGACCTTGGCTATTGACACTATCCATTTCACTTGTGAGTATACAAGCCTCTATGATTAACTCTCAACCGCTGATGCTCTAGGAAAAATTGCTCCGGCATATTCAGCCTCTCCATGAATCTCAAAACATCCAAACCTGGCAATTTCTTTGCAAATCTTTTCCGAAAGCTTTCAGGTTTCACAAATCCTTCCTCGAAAAGCGAGACTGTGATTGCACGAAGTATTCAATATTGGCCTATCCAATGTCCTGCACAGCCGCAATATGATATTCCAACACCGACATTCAATGTACTATTCAACAACGAGAAGCATATCAAACACCATCTTCACTATCCTAAATACCTGCGACTCGACTTTCAAAGTACTATGAACCTGCACTCTAAGGTCTGTTTGTTTAGCAACACTCCCCAGAGACTTAACATTTAATGTATAGGCCAAGCCTTAATTTTCATTTCCAAAATTAAACACTTCACATTTATCTAAATTAAACTCCATCTGCAATTCCCCGGCCCATTGGTCATCTGATCAAGATCCAGTTATAATTTGAGGTAATCATTTTCTTTATCCACTGCACCTTCAATTTTGGTGTCAAATATGAACTTGCTAACCAGACCTCCTGTGTTCACATCCAAATAATTTATGTAAATGATCAACAGCAGTGGAACTAACACCAATCTTTTTGGCACACCACTGGTCACGGCCTCCAGTCTGAGCAAAACCCTCCACCACGACCCTCTGTCTTCTACCTTTGAGCCAGTTCTGTGTCCAAATGGTTAGTCTTCCTTGTATTCTATGAGATCTCACCTTGCTAACCAAACTTTCATGGGTAACCTTGTCTAATGCCATGCTGAAGTCAATATAGCTCACGTCTAATGCTCTGCCCTCATCAATGCTTTTTGTTACTTCTTCAAGAAAAGGTAATCCAGTTCGTGATACATGATCTCCCATGCACAAAGCCATGTTGACTTTCCTTTAGCAGTCCTTGTCTTTCCAAATACATGTAAATCCTGTCGTTAGGATTCTCTCCAGCAACTTGCCCACCACCGATGTCAGGCTCACTGCTCCATTGTTCCCTGGCTTTTCCTTGCCAGTTTGTTAAATAATGGCACCACGTTAGTCAGGCTCATGTCTTCCAGCACCTCACCTGTGGATATTGATGATTAGAACATCGCATCAAGATTTCAGCAATCACTTCTCGAGCTTCTCACAGAGTTCTTGTGTGGACCTGATCAGGATCTATGAAGTGCATTGTGATTACACATCATTTGGTTCGTGTGTGGCATGAACGTCCTCGGAAGTGATAGTTGTGGGTAAAGTTACAACGTTTCAAAGACGTTTTATTAAATACAAGAATAAGAGAAGCGTTGGAAAAATATGGCCCAACCAAAGGAACATGGGACTAGTTTAGTTTGAGATCATCGTTAGAATTGACTGTATGGGCTGATATGTCTGTTTTCAAACCCTCGTATAAACCCTATATGTTTGTATGTCCAAGTTTGTTTTTTGCATATTTCTGCCCGCGCTTTTCGATTTACATGTCTATTTGTGTACCTATGTGTATCTATCTCTCTGTGTGTTCTGCATTAGTGTGTGTATGTATGTTTGCATCTCTATCTCTGCATCTCTATCTCTGTCTGCATCTCTGTTTTGTTTTGGGGTGGATCATTGAATGGGGTTCAAAGCCTCCCTTCCTCCCTCCCCATCCACCTCTGTCTCTCCCTCTTTTGCGGAAAGTGATACATTGCTGGTGTGTTTTAGGACTTTTCGATCTTTCCTTACCTGTAAGATTATTTATAAGGGTAAGTCACTAAACATTTCACTTTAGAGGATGTGTGCGTGCGTGTCTATGTGTTTGTATGTCTGTATGTGGGCGCATGTCTCTGAGTGTCTCTGTGTGTTAATGTGTGTCCTTGTTCTGTTTGAGTGCATGCCTGTGTGTTTGTGTACCTCTCAGTGTGTGCACGCGTGTACATGTGTGTGTGGAGTGTAGGTGTCTGTGTATCGGTGGTTGTGGGTATCTGTCTGTTTGTGTGTGTGAGAGTCTGTTTGCGTGTGTGTGATTAGATTAGATTAGATTATTTACAGTGTGGAAACAGGCCCGTCGGCCCAACAAGTTCACACCGACCTGTCTATGCGTGTATCTATGTGCCTGCATGTGTGTGTGTGCGTCTGTGTGTATGTGTGTGTGTATTTTTTTTTGTGTGTGTCTGCATCTGTGTTGTGTGTTTCTGTTGAGTGTATATATCTGTTTGCGTGTGTCAATATTAGCGTATGTGTGCATGTGTGGGGAGTGTGGGTGTGTACGTGACTGTTTGTGTTTGTGTGTCTGTGTGTGAGCCTATGTATGCGTGTGGGGGGGGGAGTGTTGGTGTCTGTGTGTGTGGAGGGGGAGTGTAGATGTCTTCGTGGGTGGTACGTGTGGCTGTCTGTGTGTCTGTGCGTGTACAGGTATTTGTGTGTGTCCGTCTGTCTGTCTGTCTGCGTCTCTGTGTGTGTGTGTTTCTGTGTCTGTGTGCGTGCGTGTGCTGTGTTGAAAAAGTGTGGTGCTGAAAAAGCACAACCGTTCAATCAGCATCCAAGGAGCAGGAGAGTCGAAAAATCGAGCATATTCCCTTCATTAGGTATGTGGCTTGTGGGCCAAGAGGGCTGAGGGATAAATGGGGGAGGGGGGGTGCTGGGGGAGAAAGTAGCTGGGAAACCTAATGAAGGTGGCGTGAATATGATAGGTGAGAGCGGCAGGTGGAGTGGATAGGTGGGAAGGAAGATGAACTGGTTGTACAGTTTAAGGTGGAGATGCCGAGTTGAAGGGTTGGATATTGAATAAGGTAGGGGGAGGGGAAATGGCGAAATCTGTGGCTGTGTGCATTTCTGTGTGTGTGTGTGTGTGTGTGTGTGCGTGTGTGTGTGGGAGTTTCGATCGGCGTGTGTATGTTTCTGCGTGTCTGTGCGTCTGTGTATGTCTCTGTCAGGTATGTGCGTGTGTGTGTGGGTGTGTGTGTGTGTGTGTGTGTGTGGGATGGCTGTGAGTATGTGTGTGTGTGATTTCGTGTCTGTGTTGAAAGACTGTAGTGCTGACAAAGAACAACCGTTCAGGCAGCATCCAAGGGACACTGAATGTATTTACAGACAGGGTGTATCGGCCTTTGACATATCAGCGAGGTGAGGGATGCAAGGCTTTAGCAGGAAAGTTGAGGTTAGCCCTGGAGTAGATCAGCCATTCACTTATTGAATGACAGTACAAGCTTGAGGGGCCGAATTTCCTACTCCGGTGCCCATTTCGTACGTTCTCATGTTATGCTTTTGGAAAGTAACTGGTTACTTTCCTGGAAGTCATGTTGTACAATGTTGCATTCAAGGAGAGCAGAGGATTTGTTTGCGTTAATCCTGGGTGGGATATGGGAGCTGAATTCCCAACGAATCTGGGTCTGTAACATGACACATATCTGAAGCAGATGTTACAGAAAGGGGAAACCTGGAAAGAGGGATTGGGGTGGGGGTGGGGTCACTTCCTGGACTATCCAAGTACATTTCCAAACTACACCTAACCATCGGAGTGGCCACGATCTGCCCTGTGTAGCAGGTCTGAAGGGCTGAATGGAACATCAGAACATAGGGCTGGGGGACACGATCGTGCGTAAGTCTCTGTGTATCTGTTTGTGCGTCTGTGTGTCTCTCTGCATCTGGGTGTGTCTGTGTGCATTTGTGTGATTGTGTGTCTGTTTCTGTGAGTGTGGGTGCATTTGTGTGTGTATCTGTGTTTGACTGCGAGTGTGTGTGTCTGCATCTGTGTGTGTCTTTTCCTGTGAGTGTGTGTGTTTGTCTATGTCTGCGTCTGGATCTATGTGTGTGTGTGTGTATCTGCGACTTTGTGTGTCTATTTCTGTGAGTGTGTGTGCGTGTCAGTGTGTGTCTGTGTGTGTGTGTCTGTTTGTCTGTGTCTATGTATTTGTATGTGTGTGCGTCTGTGTATCTGTCTGTGTTTGGATGGTGCTGTGAGCTGCTGCCTTCTCTCTGTCCATCCCAAACTGAATCCCTGATGGGTTTCACCCTCCACTCCCACCTGAACAAAGGTTGGGAAGGCCAGCAGAGACTGACAGCAACAGAAAGCTCAGCAGGTCTGGCAGCATCTGTGGACAGAAATGAAAGGACCCTTCCTCAGATCTCCTGTCAGGGGGATATTGCATCACTTTAAGCACCATAGAGACTGCAGACTCGCCTTACACTGAAACACACAGATATACACACACTAACACAGAGACATAGAGACACTCACTAATACACAGAAACAAGAATAGACATGGTGTGTCTGTCAGTATTTCTCTTGCTCCACATTGGCTTTGTCAATATTTCACTTACTCTGGATCAATGGTGCTGGAAGAGCATAGTAGTTCAGGCAGCATTCGAGGATCTTCAGCAAAATCGACGCTTCGGGCAAAAGCCCTTCATCAGGAATAAAGGCAGAGAGCCTGAAGCGTGGAGAGATAAGCTAGAGGAGGGTGGGGTGGGGAGAAAGTAGCATAGAGTACAATGGGTGAGTGGGGGAGGAGATGATCCCTTGTACTCTATGCTACTTTCTCCCCACCCCCACCATCCTCTAGCTTATCTCTCTACGCTTCAGGCTCTCTGCCTTTATTCCTGATGAAGGGATTTTGCCTGAAACGTCGATTTTGCTGAAGCTCCTCGGATGCTGCCTGAACTGCTGTGCTCTTCCAGCACCATTGATCCAGAATCTGGTTTCCAACATCTGCAGTCATTGTTTTTACCTTGTTGATTTCACTTACTCTGTCTGTTGTGCGTCAGTATTTAAGTCTGTCCCCAGGGAATGGGTTACTGTTGCACTTGCTCACAATAGTGAGTGAGTCAGTATTTCTGTGTGGAGTGGGATTGTAGGACAATTTCAATGTTTGCAGATACCAAAACTGGGCGAATTATAAAGTGTGTGGAGGACAGTGTGCAACTCCAGCAGGACAGTGACACATTGGTGTAGTTTTCAGGTTTATGGCAGATCAGGATCAATGCAGGGCAGTGTGAGGTAATGCACCTTGGTAGGAATAACTCTGAAAGTCAAATAAAGCATTCTTAACCATTATAAAGCAGATGTAGGAGCAGAGGGCATTGGGTGTATGTGAGCACAGATCATTGAAGATATCAGGACAAGTGGGGAGAGCAGTGACTATCACAGATTAGTTTCAGTATCTGAGCTGTTTACAGGAGGAGGTGTAAGAGGGAGCCTCCGTGCTCCCTTCCTGGGAGGTGGTGGTGCCGGTGTGTTGTGAGCTCACCCTCCTGACCATTTAGACCGTGGGAATTCCACTTGTACCAGCTAGACGCAAAAGGGAGATGGCATCAGGGCCACGATTTTGTAAGTTGTGCCAGGGGGAAATGGACCTGCCATTGGGTTTAAAGTAAGAATTGTCCTTCACTGAGCATTGCTCCTTACTCGGTTGATGGGACGTGGATATTTCAGAATCTCCACTCCCGCTCCTACCAGAGTCCTCCCGACATGGCGTGTGGGGGGACGGAATGGTTATTAGACACTCCACCACCCGGCTTGGCCCTTTCTGTCCTATTACAGACTGTTTCTCCTGAAATGGGAGAAAGGGATGGAGGGAGGGTGGGGGTGGGTGGCCCTGCTGTTAGTGCTAGTGTATGTAGGGGACATGGTGAGGCATCCGGAGGGAGTCAGTGCACAATGTTGTATCTATGCTGTGTTATTGGTGTGGGGAGTGAAGTGGAGGGGGGAGGGAGAGAGAGAGAAAGAGAGACTGCATGCAATAGTGAGAGTGGTGGAGCATGAGTGGTAGGTATTATAACAGATATACAGTGAGTGGGTGGAAGCAGAGAGAATACAGTGACCCTCATCCTGACAGATCGGGGAAGGTAATTAATGCTTGTCCTGTATTGCTAGACATTTCTTCAGACCGAAGACACTGCACTGAGCTGGGTGATGAGCTCAGACCATGCTCGGTGGATCTGGTAGTGTGGCCCACTCTGGAAAGAGAATGGTCCTCCTCTGTACTAGTCCATTCACCAGTACTTCCGTGTCTCTGTTGACAAACTTTGGTGTAATTGCCGGTTATCTGCCATGCTCGGGGTAAACAGTGCAGCGCAGCTCCAAACGGATAAAGCTCAACATTGTGCCCATTGGCCTTTTGAACATGGCACCAGTGCCAGGGATCACGGAATATTTAGGGTCATGCGGGCAATGGTGATTACTTCCGATGATGAAGGAAATCGGAATGGCATTGAATGCGAGGGACGCCAAGGGGTAGGGTAGGTAGTTAATGAGGTGAGTTCGATGGGATTTCACTAGGAAACTAGCTCAGTCTTTTGCAGACATTCCTTCTGTCTTATTCAGAGAAAATGTCACTGTGAAAAATTATTGTTAGGTGCAGCCCAATGTATCGAAGATTCTACTGACCCCACTCACAGTTACAAAGCTGCCAACCAAATGTTCATCCAATACTCTCCATCATCTTAGCTCACCCCAATATCCCGTTCACACATCTTTCCTTGAAACACTGGCTTATGCTGCAGGATACCGTTGAAATGTCTTCATTTCAGCATTCTGGATCCTGGGAACAAATCCTTCCATAACATTGTCTCTCAATATCGCTCTCTCTGTCTATTCCCCAAACCCCTCCCATTTGTTGATACTTAAACTGATTCCCATGCCACTTCTCGCTGGCAGTGGTTTTCACACCCACAGCACCTCGTGTCATGGCACAATGGAGATATGGAGCTATAAATGGATGGGAACTGTATATCCTGTCACTTCCAGCATGGACTGCAAGTTTTCCCAAGCTGGGCAGTGATCTAACGTATTGTTACTGAACAATACACTGGGATGATGGACACAGTTCCACACCCTGGTCGCATATCTCATCTGGGTTTATAGATCAATGCACTACTGTAGTCTGCATATCTTCCCACTCTGCACAGTGCTCCCGGCTGAATACATGTGTCATCTGGGTTTATGGATCAATGCACAGTGTTCTTCTCTGGAGTGATTGCAGGGTGGTGTTCAGCAGTACACTCGCCTGGTCAGCGCAGTGCTCCATGCTGAACAGATATCTCCTCTGGGTTTATGGAGTCTGGTCTGGTTCGCTGAGGTGGATTGAGAATGTTATATAATAAATATTTTCAATGCCTGTATTTTTGTTCTCATTCATGTGATTGGACCCTCCAAATTCTGTTCCCATTCTTCAGTCTACCTCCATCGTTCGACAACATGTTGTTGATTTTTTAATTTTCCAGTTTCAATGTGAATATCTGTCCTGTCGATTTCCCTGGCCTTTGGCATTGCTTACCCTGGAGCATCAGGATTCATTGCGATAAACCTCAGTAAAGTCACTCCTCAGAAACAACGTTTCAGGGATCATAGCCCCAGCCAATTCATAATCTTCATGTAGCTCAACATCACTCGCCCCCATCGCCCCACCCAACGCTGTCAATATACTTGGAAATCTTTTTGGCACGCTTTCAAGTTTAACAACATCGTTCCTACAGCAGTGAGAACAAAATTAAAGGCAGTATTACAGAAGTGGCTGCACCTAGCGTGTAGGCGAAAGTGAGCATTGTAGATGCGAGAGTTTAGAGTCGCGAGTGTTGTACTGGAAAAGCACAGCTGGTCAGGCAGCATTCGAGGAGCAGGAGAACCGACGTTTCAGGCAAAAGCGCGATTCCTGGTGAAGCACTTTTTGCCCAAAACGTCGAAGTTTCCTGCTTCTCGGATGCTGCCTGACCCGCTGTGTTTTCCAGGACCACACTCTGAACACAGTGTATATCCCAGATGGATTCCTTCTTCAAAGTCAGCAATTGCCCCTCCCACATGGTTAACGATGTCATCCAACGCATGCCATCCACTTCTCACATCTCCGATTTCGAATCCCACCCCTCCAAACGCAACAGGGAAAGGACACCAATCTTCCTCACCTTCCAACCCACCAAACCTCCAGACACAATCCATTATCCTCCCCCATTTGTGCCACCTCCAACAGACTCCACCACCAGGGATACATTTCCCTCACACGCCGATCTGCGTTCCATAAAGAACATTCCCAGTGTGACTCCTTTGTCAGGTCCACGCCACCCACTAACCCCCCTCCACTGCTGTCCCCTTCCCCTGAAACCACAAGAATTAGAAAATCTGCATCCTCATCTCCCCCTCAACACCCTCTCACCTCCCTCTCACCTCCTATCTCACCTTCCCCTCACCTCCCCCTCACTTCCCCTCATCTCCCCCTCCCCCTCACCTCCATCCGAGACCACAAAGGATCTTTCCACATCCATCAGACTTTTACCTGCACTTACACAAGTCACCTACAGCATCCGTTGCTCCTGTTAATGTCTCATCGACATTGGGGAGACAGGATGCCAACGTGTGGAACACTTCAGAGAACATGGCTGTGCCACCGCACCAACCAACCCTACCACCCTGTGGCTGAACACTTCAACTCCACCTCTCACTCTGGCGTACATACGCAGGTCCTGGGCCTCCTCCATCCCAAAATCTTAATCACTCGACGCCTGGAGGAAGAAATACTCATCTTCTGTCTTGGGACCCTGCAACAACATAGGATCAGTATGGATTTCACAAGTTTCCACATTTTTCTTCCCCACACGTTATCCCAGATCCAAACTTCCAACTCAGCACCTCCTCATGATGTGTCCTACCTGTCCATCTTCCTTCCCATCTATCCGCTCCATCCTCCTCTCCAACATCTCAACTTTAAACCCAACTTTATCTACTTATCATATTCTCAGCTATCTTCCCTCAACCCCATCCCCTTTTCATTTATCTCTCAGTACCCTTGAGCCATAAGCCTCGTTCCTGGTAAAGCACTTACACAAGAAATGTCGATGCTCCTCTGATGCTGCCTGACCCGCTTTTTTTTTTGCAGCACCACGTTCTCGACTCTGATCTCCAGCATCTGCAATTCTCACTTTCTCCTTTGAGTAAATGTATCCAGAAATGTTCCTACCAGACATTTTATGCAGCTGCTCTGTTATTTTATCCCTCTCACCTATAGAAACAGAGTGGGACATTTACAGCCCTGCAGTGCTCTGGCAATACTCCCACATGCAAGATTTATAGTCCGTCGGTCATTAACCCTCATCTATTCCATCCAGACTCATTAAATATTCCCTTTTATTGTGATATGAAATGTTCTGTAAGGAAATGGTTAACGGGACATGTTTGTTCAGTGACTGTGTTTAATGTCAGTCCTCCATGGATTATAATTATCCCAATGGAAGTTTTCCATCTTCAAATGATAAATGGGCTCCATTCAAAGTATTTTGCCATAGTCTGAGCGGGAGCATCGCCGACAGCACTGACAGGGATCAGCAGCTCCAGAAAGAGGGGGAGGAAAGATCATTATCTGAGAACATTCGGCTTGAATGTTACAACAATGGATCCGAATCTGAGAATATTAGACTGTATTGTCCCTACAATGGAAGCGAATCTGAGAATGTTGAACTGGAATGTTACAAAAATGGACAGGACTTTATTCTATTATGTTTGGCTTATTTCTAAATATTATGATTGGTTGCCATTAGATTCAAGGATCTATTATGCACTTCGCATTATTCAACATTTTTATTATCCTCTCCTGTCTATCGTTGGTGTCTTTGGTAAGTCTCAGCGTCCAGATATTTTTTTCTATAAACCAACTGTGACTGCAATACTGTTCTTTCATATAGTCTTCACTTCTTGTCACTATTATTGTTTCATGTTGAGACTCTGAATCCAGATATTCACTCTGCAGATCACGACGAAATGAATCAGGGAACTTGATCATATACTTTCTCCTTCCTTGCTTCTGGCAGTGTTACTCATGGGTCTCTATGTTGACGTACTCAGTTTCAGATGTGAACCATTGTCTCCCTGCCCTTGTTATTTAAATATTGGGAGCGTGGAGGTCATTGCCCACTATTATGTTTACAAACTCCAATTCTTTCCTGGGACTCCATCTCATTCCTGGCCAATATTTTTTTCATTCATTTGTGGGACTTGAACATTGCTGGCTGGCCAGCCTTGATAACCCATTCCTACGTGCCCTTGAGAAGATGGTGGTGAGCTTCCTTCTTTAATCGCTGCAGTCCACTTGCTGTCGGTTGACCCATAATGCCAAAAGGGAAGGAATTCCAGGATTTTAACCCAACGAATGTATATTTCCAAGTCAGGGTATGAGTGGCTTGGAGGTGAATTTACAGGTGGTGGTTAAAGCAGACTAATCACAACTTTGGTGAAGCTGATTCCTGACACAATGCCCTGACCATTCTTACCTTTGACTACACAATGCTCCAGATTGTACTTCATTGGCTTAACTCATCTGCTGTTTGAAACTTGAGCTGTGAAGTACAGACTGTATGATGACAACAATCTGCTGCTAACACTGTCAGCTTGAAACCTGTAGAAACAAATCTGATTCGAACTCATACCAAACTCCTATATATCTGACATTCCTGTGCACGCTGATCTATCTCGCTATGGTGTCTACCAATGCCTTTATTTTAATATTCTCAAGCACTTTAACTCATCTGTCCATGAAACTTACCTCAGTCTTTCTATCTTGATTGTCCCTTCAAGTGTATTTTCTCTCAAACACACACAACACACACACACACACACAACACACACACACACACACACACACACCTTCTTCTGGTCCAATGGAGATAGAAACCTTCCCCTGCTGTGTGTATCGTCCCCATATGATAATAAATGGTAGCAATGCTCCTCCTGCTGGGCAGATAATCCAGGTTACTGAGTAATGCACCAGCACAGTCTGCACAGCTCTCCGTGTTAGTCATCTTGTCCTTGCTTATGTTGTTTGAAGTGTTCTGTGAAGCAAATGCAGAAACAATTCATTTAAGCTGATGTGAAAATACCTTTATTCAATGTTCTCATTCTTGTAATATTTGCTCTCTAAGGGGTCAATTCTCCAGTTAGTCCCACTTTTTCTCCATATTTCCACAACATGTTCTCAGTTATTTAACTATCTGTGTCTGTCTTTAATGTGAATCTTTCTGTCCCTTTGTATCTTTCCTGGCCTTGGTTTTTAGCTCCCTCGTGTATTGAGTGCTGACATTGTGAAACGCAGAAGCAATAAAATGGTGTGTCTTGGGCTGTTGTTCACGTCGTGGTGTGTCTCATGTGGTGTTCCATGGGAGGGGGAGCGGGGGCGAAAGTTGGAGTGTGCCGGGCTGTTGTTCACTTTCCGGTGTGCCCCATGTGGTGCTCCATGTTGGAAGGTGATTCAGCAGCTTGACTCACGTTTTTGAAACTTAGTCTGTACCAATCCACTTAACGTCTGACGTCTGTGTTTGTCCCTCTGAGCTGATCATGTGGTCAGTAACACGAGGACACCCCTTGTAAAGGACCAGGTATCTAACATCTCTCACAATGCTGCCCCTTTAAAAAAAAGGTTATTTGCTCCTTTTCTTTAAAGACAGCACTTAAATGCCGAACTGCCTTCTGCAAACGGCTGAAGTAAATAATTTAAGAGGCTTTTAGGTTTTTCTTAAATAATGATAACAATGGCCAGCTCTCACAAATCAGGCTTTCCAGTTTTTCTGAGCTGTAACAGTCACCAGGTGCTTGGGTTCGGCAAAGGGTTGCATCATTCAGTAAATGACCCCTTGCTGCTATTCTCCCTAAAATCTCTCTTGATCCTGAATTGGAGAACTGCATGCAAGACTGATTGGCCTTGGATGTGTCTTTTTGCCAAGGGATGCGTTTATGGGATGTTTCTACATTGGAACAGTTCATTCGTGGAAGGTACTGTATTTATTATTCTGTTAAGGTTTCCAATAGTTAAGTCATTCTTAATTCCTCTTCTTTTTGTGTGTGTTTTTATTAGAGTGTTTAATTAAATTGTGTTTTGCTTGAAGTTGAGTGGTTTGACCAGCCATATCACATCTGGAACACCCATTTCACATCTACATTGTCAGACAAGCTGGAGTTTGTTTTGTGAGAAAAGGAGAGATAATTGCAGCTAGAGCTTGGCATTTAAATTTTGGTTGAAACACCAACAGAATTTTGGAAATGGCTAGACTTCAATTGCAGATGAGGCAGCTTGAATATGAAAATGTATTGAAACAGTTTGAAAAATTATTAAAAGTAGAATTAAAAGAAAAGGCAAGGACGAAGAAAGACAGTAAACGAAAGAAGAAAAACAGGAAGAGAGAGTTTCAACTTTAAAAGTTAGCAATTAGAGAGGACAGTCGACTTAGCAGGATGGAGATCAAGGTAGATGGTAGGCTGAATGAGGAGGATAGTGAGAATGAGAAACCCTATGGGAGTCAAAGGCCTGATGGGGATCTGTTTAAATACATTCAAGCATTGTCGACGTTTGATGAGAAGGACGTAGAAGCCTTTATAATTTTATTTGAGAAAGTGGCTAACGAATGCAGTGGACAGTGACTATGTGGATTTAGTTGATCCAAACAAAGCTGGTCGATGTAAGGAGTGAGGTATTTGCATTCCTTTCGGAAGAGGTATCTGGCCAGTATGAGGAGGTGAAGAAAGCCATCAAATTGCATATGAGCTTGGGTCAGAAGGCTACAGACAGTGTTTCAGGAATCTAAAAAAGCGTCCCTGGTTAAATGTACATTGAGTTTGAAAGAATCAAACAAAGTAATTTTGAAAGGTGGGTAAGGGTATTAAAAAGAGAGCAACCTATGGCACTGTTAGAAAGATTCTTATTTTGGAGATGTTCAAGAATTCACTTCCTTCAGTCGTGAGAACTCGTGTGGAAGAGCAGAGAGTTAAAATGGCAAGATGAGAACTGAAATGGCTGATGATTTTCAGTTGGCCTATAAATCAAAGTTTGGTTTCTGTGAGGGATTGAGAAGAATGTGCGAGACCTTCTTAAAACATATACTTGTGCGAGTAAGGTTTACTGGCATAGGCCAGGAGTAGGAGGAGAAGAGGTTGCAGCATTAAGAGGTACCCAAGTATGTAAATGTTTTTAAGCTGAGACATGAGGAGACATGTCATTCAGAAGGACTGTGAGAGAGATGTAAGCTGCTCCATTATGTAACGTGTGGTTGGAGTGTCCGGGGAAACCATCAACAAAAATATTTCACAATTGGGTAGGAGGCCTTGAGCTTGCTGTTGGCGTTGCAACATTTCAGCATTTAACTTGGAATTAACATGCCTGATACAAATCTATATGCGATCATAACGCCTAAACATTATTGGAGAAATTTAGGGAGAAAACTTCCGGTCTGTTCAGATAGAGGTTATTATTGTTGGCATTCAATCTGGAAGTTATACAGGTGACAGGACGAGAAACCGTACTTGCTGACAAGTTGCTGAGGCTTGGATGAAGAAATGCAGAGGCGTTCTTAGGCGCAATTAAACTGACTGAAATAGAATGGAGTTGTGAATGTTCACACGCTTAGTGTCAATGCAATATATATGTATTGTAGTCTACTAAAACAGTTAGAATAAAGGATTTAAAATGAGGCAATATTTGTATATGGATGGTTCATTTTGTTTTAAACGGGGAGTTGTTATGATACTGTCACTTTAAAAAAGTTATTTTCTCTTAGGTTTTTTTAAAGAGAGGTCTTAAAGGCAGAGGTGGAGAACTGCCTACTGAAAACGGCTAAATTAAATAACTGAGGAGACCTTTTATTAAACCGGTCGTAACAATGGAAGGGCAGTGGCCAGCTCTCCCAGACCAGGTTTCCTCGTTTTGTTCTTAGCTGCAGCATTCAGAAACTGCTCGGGGTCCCAGAAGGGGTGGAAGCTTCAATACATTATCCACCGCTGCTCTTCTCTGTGAGATCTCTCTTGAAGCGGCTTCCTCCTGGATTGGGGAACTGCACGAAAGATTCTGTGCTTGAATTTACCTATTTGCCAAGGGGTATGTTTGTGGGATGTTCCTGTATCAGCACAGTTAATTAGTAGAAGGCATTGCATCTATTGTTTGCATAAGTGTTCCAATAAAGAAGCAATCCTAAATTGTTCATCTCGGTGATTTTGTTTTAACTAGAGTGGTTGAATGCTTTGAGCTTAACATTGAGTGGTTTGACCAGTCACAACACATCTGGAACATCCAATTCATGTCTCCATTTAATATAAGGAAATTGTAGGGTTGAGGTTGCCTTCTTAAAACACTTGTAGCTGAGGGGCTTGTGGCTGACTCCTGTTATTGAAATGTTAGTGGAGGTGCTGGGGATAGTTTGCTGGAGGTTGTGCTGTGAGTTGCCTGAGACATTCAGGGAGTCCTGAGGATTTGGTGATCCAAATCTGCATGGAGCATGGGGACTGTAGTTAGAGCTTCTGGGTCTGCAATGTGAACATCAAATGGAGCAGAGGCTGCAGAGACGATAAGCTCTGAAACCACGGAGAGAGCATCTGTGAGGAAAAGAATCTGTCGTATCTATCTTTGTCTTATCCTGGAGAAGCACACACTGTCACTCTCCTCATTGCATACACCGGTGCACACTCACCCTATCTGCTCCACGCACACATTGACACTCTCCCATCTCACATGCGCACATACATATACACACCCTCTCTCCCTCTCAATTCCACACTCACACATACACTTGCCCTCACTCTCTCACGCATACACATACTGTCTCTCTCTCTCCCCTTCACAGAAACACACACACACTCCTCTCTCTTTCACACGCACAACCACACAAACACATATAGACGCATACGTATGCATATAAATTTGTAGGGTGAATTTACACTTGCACAATTGTATTTGCATACATAATCTTTTTTATTCAAAAACATACAATTTGTAGTCAGTTGGACAATGTGGTATTCATCACCTCCTACGTTGGAAATAAACCTAGTCCAACTCCAGGTGAAGACGCAGTCAGACTCTAAACAAGACCTCATGCCTAAAATACATTGTCTGACCGGAGGTGTCAACTTCTTTCCATCGATAATACCAGAAGCTATCTCGAGGCAGCGACTTGAAAAAAAAACGCAGAGACTTGCATATTAATCAAGCTAAACCAGCCTTCCCGTTCGAAAAAAATAAAGATTTAAGAGCCATCTTCGGTGTGTTCAATTCATGTGCAAGAGTTGTACACACTTTGATCTTTTCCTCATATATCCTGTCTCTAAGGTCTTCTTCTCTCCCTAACACCTGGTGCAGAAGCAGCTCACAGTAAGCTAGTGTTTTTAAATAAACCTGTTGGACTATAATCTGGTGTCGTGTGGATTTTGACCTTGTCCAACCCAGTCCAAAACCAGCATCTTCGTATCATGGTTTCTATTAGTTAGCCAGTCCTTTCTCATAGCATTTTTTTTCTAACACAATGTGCTCTTGTCTTGCCTATTAGTCTTTTGTGAGGCACGTTTTGCAATTGCTTCTGGAAGTCCAGATATAATATATCTGTAGTATCTCCTTTATCCACATTGCTTGTCACATTTTTAAAATGTTAGTCAAATCATTGAAACATGATTTATCCTTAGTAATACTATATTAACTGTCACGGATCGTGGCGTGACTTTGAAAATCTCCCGTTATTAATTCCTTCATACTAGATTCTAACAATTTGTCTTCAATCCCAATAATTTGCCCAATACTTTCCATTCCCTAGTGAAGTTGGTTATTCTAAGTTCTTCCCTATCTATAACCTGCACATTCCCTTTCAATTCCTGTGAAACAGGCACAAAACTGCAAA
Organism: Chiloscyllium plagiosum; assembly: GCF_037043375.1. Lineage (NCBI taxonomy): Eukaryota > Metazoa > Chordata > Chondrichthyes > Orectolobiformes > Hemiscylliidae > Chiloscyllium > Chiloscyllium plagiosum. Next base: position 78,955,839 of record NW_028270180.1, on the reverse strand, counting down.
AGATCTACTCCAATTGCTGTGTAAGAGGAATGAATGGCTGAGTGTATTAATTCTGTACAATGTTTGATCAGGGATCGTCAGCGTGAAGCCATCAGAGGGAAGTCATACTGAACGAATTTTATTGACTTTTGTTCGAAGAGGTCATTTAAATGGTTTTTCAGCCATGCCTTTGACAAAGCCGCACGGGAGAAACTGATAAAGAAAGTAAAATCTCACGCTATCAAGGGTGTCTTGGCAATTGGTATTCAAATTGTCTTAGTGGCAGGAGACAGAGGATGGTGGGAGAAGGCTGTTTGTGCGTCTGGAGACCAAAGTCCCCTGGTGTACCACAGGTATCAATACTGTGACCCTGATTATTTGTGGTATTCATAAATTATGTAGATGTGAAAGTGGAGGGGGGGGGGGGAGTGTAATAAATAATTATATGTTCGAAACAAAGATTTGACAGGTGGTCGTCAGCTCGGAGGAAGGTCTTATGTTACAGGAAGATGCAAATGGAATGGTCAGATGAGCAGATCGATGGCAGATGGAATGCAATCCTGATAAATATGAGGTGACGCACTTTGGAAGAAGGAACCAGATAGGGGAGAACTTAATGAATGGCAGCACACTAGGAAACTCAGAGGGTGCTTCTCCACACATCCCTGAATGTGATGGACAGGGTAGTAGGTTCGCTAAGTAGTTACTTGCGACTGTTGGCATAGCTTTTATTCAACGAGACATAGATTGTAAGAGTTATACAGGATTTTGGTTAGGCCAAGATGGAATACTATGTGTAGTTCTGGGATTGTAGGAAGGATGTAATTGCACTCAAGGGCTGCAGAGAAGATTCACCAGGATGGAGCATATCAGCTATGGAGAGAGGCTAAATAAGCTCGGGTTGTTTACTTTGGAGCTGAGAAGGCTGAGGTGACGTGATTTAGAAGGATAAGATTACGAGGGGCATGGACATGATGGTTGGACAGCAGTTGTCCCTTTTCGTCAAAGGACCAAGAACAAGCAGCAGACTTTTGAACTGAAGGGTTTGAGGTTTAGAGAGGATTATAGGGTTGTTTTTCACCGAGAAGGTGTTGGGGTCATGAATAAACTACCTGAGAAGGTAGTTGTGATGGGTAATCTCGCAACCATTAAACAGTAATTGGACCAAAACTTGAAGTGTCATAACATTTATGGCTATGGATCGCATGCAAGAAAGTAAGACTAATATAGATCATGCTTTTTTTGATAGAACAGAGTCTACGCTTCTGTGACGGTTTCATTGTGGAAGAAGAAGCACTTAGGAAGATATATGGTTTGTTGACTTTCATTTTGGAGGATTTGTGTACAGGAGTACGGGTGTGTCACTGAAGCTGTACAGAATTTTTGTTTATCATCAGGTTTAGGTACACATAGTTGTGACTCTGGCATGTTCAGCCACACTTGTCACTGAACCATAGATTGGCTTGATGGTAATGGTAGACTGAGGGATTATCCTGAGGGCGGAGTTACAGATTACGATTGAATACAATTCTGCTGCTGCTACTGTGAGCTACAGCACCACATGAATGCCCCGTTTGAGTTGCAATATCTGCAATTAAATTCTACTGACTGTTCCACAGTTCGCACCGAGCCCCATTCACCAATCAGCCCTGTACTAAGTGACCTGCTCTGGTTTGTGATGTAGGAACACTTCCATTTTCATATTCTCATTCCACTGAGGGTCTATCCTTGATGTCATGGCCTCCAATGTATTACCTTCCTAAAACCCTTTAAAATATTCATTTGATTACTTTCAATTCCCATAATGCCATCATCTGTGTTGATGCGAAAACCTTATTTAGTGGCAGTGGCAATGAACGTGTGCACCTAGTGCTATTGTCCACTTTCTGGTTACAACGATCCATGTCGGACAGGGCGTTCGAGCAGCTTTGACACACGTCTGTGGAACTTGTTCAAAAACAGAAATTGCTGAAGAAACTAAGCGGGTCTGGCAGCGTCTTGTGGAGTGAATGTAAAGTTGATCTTTCAGGTCCAGTCACCCTTCTACAAAGCTCGCAGTGTCTCCCTTAAAACTTGCATTTTTATTCCCAGTATCCGTCGGTATTTGTTTAATTGAAAATGTGTTCTGTGCCTATTTATTTCAGGAGAAACTCAACAGGAGGGGCAGCATCTGCAGAGACTATGAAACAGAGTTATAGTTACAAATCTAGTGTGACACTTCTTCAGAGCTGGAAAGGATTGGAACCTGAGCTTTTTAATCCGTTGACAGAAATGAGGGGGTCGGTGACGGGGAAAAGAGGGCATGGCAAAATATAACCGGATTTTTATCAGTGGTGAACGAGAAGATGATGTGAAATAGCTTTCAATTAAGATGCGAATGGGGGAAAGGGGTTCTCTCTATTGAGTGCAAGATAAAGAAGACACAATCACACAAGGTCATAGAAATAGAGAATGGCCATATTGGGGTTAGGCTGTGAAGTTATGGGATTGAATATTAACTCCTACAGGCTGTAACGTTCCAAAGTGCAAACTGAGGTGTGACTCGAGCTTGGGTTGTGTTTCATTGAGACATTGCATCTGCCCAGGACTGAAATGTTAGCATCAGAGCACGGTAGATTATTAAAATTGGAAACAATGAGAAGGTCAGGATTATTCCTCCAGAGTGGGAATATTCCTCAATGCAGTCTCTGTTTGGTCTCCCCAATGTAAAGGAGACTGCATTGTGAGCAGCAATGATTGGAGATTGGATTGAAACTGTACAAGTGAAATGCTGCTTCACCTGGAAGGTGTGATTGTGACCTTGGACAGTGAAGAGGGAAGAGGTGATGGGCAAGTGTCGCAGTTTCTGCAATTGCATGGGAAGGTGCCATGGGGGAGTGGGGAAGTGTTCGGAATGATGGGGGGTGTCACAGAGGGAATGGTCCCTGTGAATTGCTGACAGTGGACAGGAGGCGAAGATGTGTTTCATGGTGCTGTCCTGCTGGAGGGTGGTGGAAGTGGGGAAGTATGATTCTGTGATTCTAGTGCAGTAAGAAGTGAGGACAAGGGGAGGTCTATCATTGTTCTGGGAAGTAGTGGACGGAGTGAGGGCAGGAGTGAGGGAGACGGGATAGTCACAGCTGAAGGCTCAGTCTACCGGAGTTTGGGGATTTCAGGTTTGAAGGAAAAGGAGCTCACGTCAGCGGCTGCCCACTGGTATATGGCATCATTAACCAAAAACAACAGAGATGGAGAAACTGGGAGAATGGAGTCAGCCTCCGCTGATCATGTGTTTAGCCACATGCAGAAGTTCCTCCTGAATATTTGAAAAGAACCAAGCATACAAATTGCGGATTTCTGTCTCACATCTAGTTTGAATTGCGATGTGGAAATACACCCAGGGGAAGGTCAGTGGGTATACATGGGCAGACATTCAAGGAGATATCACATAATGCTCAGAAATAATTGTTTCTGTTCAAAAAGAAGGACTCGATAAGAAGGTGACCACACAAAAGCTGTCAAGGATACTATTAATTTGCTAATTGATAAGCAGTAGTGAAGGGCCAGATTGAGAATGTTTATTCCAGGGACCATGAGCAGATACTGGACATGAATTTCAGCTGTGCTTCCTGAACTACCCCCAGAAATGCCTGCCATTGCTACTCCAATCATTCCCTGCTCGTCTCCCCTTCCTGCTGCCAGGTTATCCCTATCACATTACAGAGCACATTTTCTCACATTATGGTCCCAACCCCCTTCACCTGAAGCTCTTTGATCCAGTCCACCTTCCCTGCCCAAACATCAATCTACGTTTTGTGCTGTCACTTTGCCTCTAGTCTCAGTGTGGTTCGGCCTCCCCATTCATGCTGTTTTACACCTCCCACTCACATCTCATTCCGGAAAGTTTCCTTCTTGGAGTAAACCATATTGAAAACACCTCTTCCCCTTTGCACTGAATTCACACTGTGATCCAAATTTCCAAAAGTATACTCAGCCTTCATCTCACTCTGCTAAAGGCAACTGCATGTTGACCGTCTAGTATAAGAATTTCTTTTCTAACATAGATCTGGCCAGAGATACGTTTTCACTGTGGAGATCATCAGCCCCTTTAGACAAAAGAATTCAGGTACTTGATGTCTTATTGGCGCTAGTACGAGTTTCACGCTACCTTAGTATTGTAACATGGAGAAAAACAAATCACAGTATGAACTTTGGGCTGAGTGTTGTTTACCTGTCATTTTGAATACTGTATCAAATTAGTATTGCTTACTTTAAAATGCTTGTTCTTGAAGCTCGTATCAGATGGAGTGTAGGAGGTTGAGGGGTGACATTCTAGAAGTTTATAATATCATGGAGGCATGGATAGGGTGACTAGCCAAGGTCTTTTCGACGGGATAGTAGAGTCTAAATTTAGAGGACGTAGCTTTAAGGTGAAATGGAAAATATTTAAAGGAGACGAAGGGATAATGTTTTCACACAGAAGGTGATGTGTGTATAGAAGGAGCTGCCAGATGAAGAGTAGTAGATGCAAGTACAGCTACAACATTTCAAAGACATTTGGACAAACATATGAATGGGAAAGGTTCAGAAGCATATGGGCCACATGCAAGCAGATGGGACTAGGTTAGATTGGAAAGCCTGGTCCGCGTGATCAAGTTGGACCAAAGAGTCTGTTTGTGCGCTATATGACTGTATGAATCTAGAAAGCGACGAAAAAGGAAGAAAAGATATGATGTAAGCAAATTGGCAAAAAATATAACAACAAACAGCACGAGCTTTTCTATGTATATAAAGAAAGTTCAAGATGAATGAGGACGTTTGGAGGGTGTGCCCAGAGGGAGCAGATAGATAATCAACACCAGAATTTTACGTCATTCCTCACAGTATTTCAATGATGTAATCAAAATGATGCTCGGAGGGAATGCCCTGAAGAAGGGCTTATGCCCGAAACGTTGATTCTCCTGTTCCTTGGATGCTGCCTGACCTGCTGCACTTTTCCAGCAACACATTTTCAGCTCTGATCTCCAGCATCTGCAGTCCTCACTTTCTCCTCGAAGCAGTAATTCATTGTTGGTTTTAAAAGCAGTGATTCCAGAATGACTGGAGGTACTGTGTGAAATATTCCATAACTCTCTGGATTACAGGAGTGTTCCAGCGAAACTGGAAACCCTCTATTGTGGCGCCTGTCTTCGAGAAAGGAGCGAGACTGAAAGCAGGAACTATTTAGCCTCACCATTATTGCTGGGAATATGCGAGACTCTGCTATTAAGGAACACATTGCAGGGCATTTAGAAAATCTTCACACTGTGGCAGCATGGTTTTGTGAAAGGGGATCTATATTTTACCTGCAAAATCATGCAGAGCTTTTCTGGAGATCCATGAGAATGGAACAAGAGGGCGTGATAAAGGGGTACTGGCAGACATGAGGCTTTCCAGACATTTTCCACAAAGTATCACAAAATAAAAATTGTTATATAAGACAGAAGCTCATAGTATGACAGATAAAATATTAACATGGGATAACGGTTGTTTAACACATAGAAATCAGAGAGTCAGGGGTAATGGATCTCCCTGGTAAAATGTATCAGCTGGAGTATCACAAATATCAGTCCAATGGTAACATTTATTTGCAGTCTATACTGATAGCCTGACGGCAGGAGCTGAGTGAAATGTACTTCCGAGGTTGAGGATGACACTGAGAACCAAAAGGCAGATGTTATTTAAAGGAGAAGACTTCCACAAAAGGAGCAGTGCAAAGGGATGGAATTGTTCTTGTATCTGAAGCATAACGTCAGCATGCTGATGCAGCAAGTAAATACGCTGATTCGTTAGGCAGGTTCCTGAAATGATCGTGTTGAATTATTGAGTACATCTAAAATGGTGAGGCATTATTCATTCTGGTTGAAATGAATGAAGATAATATTACTGAAATGCAGAAGACACAGAGGGGGCTTGACAAGGTAGCTTTTGAGAATGTGGATCCATTTCAGGACAGAATCCCGAACACAGGAATGTTAATACAGAATAAAGGATATCGATTTCAAACTGAAATGCAAATAAATGTCTTCTTTAAGAAGGTAGTGAATGTCTTGAAATCCCTAACCCAGAGAGTGTGGCGATTGGGTCACTGAATGTATTTACAGACGGGGTGGATTGGGTTTTGACATATCAACGAGTGAGGGGTAATAGGGGGTAACACGAAATTGAAGTTGAGCCCTGAAGTAGATCAGCCGTGTTCTGGTTAAATGATAGTGCAGGCTTGAGGGGACGAATATCCTGCTCTTGTTCGTATTTCTTACGTTCTTTTGGAAACTAACTCATTGTGTCCTGAAAATGGTGTTGTACGATGCTGCATTCAGGGAGAGAAGAGGATTTGTTTGAGTTAACATTGGATGCGGGTAGATGGCTGTATTCACACCGAATCTGGATCTGTAACATGACCCACATCTGGAGCAGAAGATGCAGAGAGGGGAGGCCTGGAGAGAGGGATTGGGGTGAAGGGGTCACTTCCTGACCCAGCCTGGATTTTCCAAGTACTTTTCTGAAACTACACCTAACAATCGGAAGTGGCCTTGATCTGCCCCTGTCCGAAGGTCCGAAGGGCTGAATGGAACATCAGAACACAGGGCTGAGGGACACGAGTGGGCTATACGGGCCTTTGACACTACTCCACCAGTAAATAAGGTCGTGGCTCATCTCATTGTGGACCCTGCTGCACTTTTCTCTCCATGCACCATTATCACTGATTCACCTGTCTATGGAAAATCAGACGAAGCCAGCCTTGATATAATATAAAGGTTCAGCCATCCCAAACTTATGGAAAAGAGAATTCCCACTTGAATGAAATCCCACTTGGTGAATTTCTCCTCACTCCGGTTCTGAATGGGGTTGGAAAATGTCACTGTTTCTATTTCTCGTCCCACTCCTTCACTGTTCCTAACAAATCTTACATGTAAACAGGTTGGTGATATGGCCGATGATAAAGTTTTCAGACAGGGTCAAACACAGTGCTAGGAACATGTCAGGCAGATTTCATTGGTCAGCCACTTGTAATTAATAGAGCTAACGGAGCAGCATGGTGGATCTGTTGTCAGCACTGCTACCTCACATCACCAAGGAGCTGGGTTCAATTCCAACGTCAGGTGACACTCTATGTGGTGTTTGAACATTCTCCATGTATCTATGTGGGTTTCCTTGCAATGTTCCAGTTTCCTGCCACAGTCCAATGATGTGCAGCTTCGAGTAGATTGGCCATGCTATATTGCCCATAGTGCTCAGGGATGTGTCAGTTAGGTGGGTTAGTCATGGGAAATGCAGGATTACATGGATAGGGTAGGGGGTTATGTCTGGGTGGGACGCTGGTCGGTGGGTCAGTGCAGATTTGATCGACAGAATGAATGCTTCCACACGGTCGAGATTCTATAATAATGACAACAGGTTTAGTCCATAAAAATACCCAGTGGGTATCGACCTGATCCACTCTCCTCAAGGTGTTGTATATTTCAATAAGAGAAACCTGTTAAAGACTCCATAATATAAGGTGTTCTACCTTGGAATACATGAAGTGAAACATCTCTGAACCGCTTCCAAAGTAATTATATCCTTTCTCGGATAAGTAGACAGAAAGTAACCACATGCCCCAGATGATTTTTTTGTTTGTTTGTTTTCTCAGTGTGGTGAGTCTTTGGAACTCTCTTCTCCACAGCGCTATAAAGGCAGAGATATTGAATAGTTTTGAGGCGCAGACAAAAGGTTCATAAAGTAATAATATAGTCAACGATTATCTGGGAATGGGCAGGAATGTGCAGCATGGGGAAACGCTGACAGTGGTACAAAATGGCACTGCTCCAGAACGTATGGCAAAACGAAATGATAATCTAGAAAACATTTTAAAAAGCTAACAGTGATATAATAGCGTTCCAAAGGACCATGGGACTGCTCTGCCATTAGAGTGAGACCACTCGTGGTGATTTATCCTGAGGGTCACCACACCTCGGGTGATGGGTTGAGGGTGAGAGAGCTTCCCCTTCATGGTAACCTCTGTCAGTGTGGGGAAATTGAACCTGCGCTGTTGGCATCCCTCTGCATCACAAACCAGCCGTTCAGCCAACCTGAGTGGGAGACTGTATAACTGTCACAGACAGAAACAGTCACAGAAAAAGGGCAAGAAAAACCTTTACAACAAGGATAAAAGTACAATTCTGATAATGGTCAAGATAACGACTGAGGATAAAAACGTTCTCTGCCAGAAATTGTATTTTACAATGAGACAAGTGATTAGCAGCTGTCTTTCACTGAATACAATAAGGTGAGATAAGTGAAATAACCAGAATGACCAAATGTGATTGGATATCGATAACCATAATATAAGCGCCTGTTTTTGATTGGTCCGGGTAAAGCATACTTACCATTACATAAAAGTACAAAGCTGATGGAATATATTGATAGGAGAGTGCGTTCCCATGGAAAATGCCCTCGAACAGGGGCTTGAAGAAAACCGGGATAAAAGTGGCCAAGTGTCGTCTGCTCAGTGACAGGAAGCCGTGGGTAAATGACTGAAAGATCCTACAAAATGGAGCTGAGAAAACCTTCAGATCAGCCCTGATCTTATTAAATGCCAGAATGCGTTTGAAGGAAAGAATGGCCTCGTGGTGGATTTGAATTGTATGTGATTTGAAAACTGTACACCTTTACTCCTTCCCCTTCTGTGTTACATGCTGGGGCATTGACATTTTCCTGAATGTGGGAATTATTTGGAACACTAGCTGGAACATTCCAAAATCAGCATTTTTCAGAATATTCTATCAACATGTGGGGATATTGCAAAGGCGAGAGTGTGTATATTTCTGTGTGAGAGAGAAGGTTTTGCATGCAGTTAAGAGTGGTGGAGCATGAGCCTTGATCGGGGGTACGTGCTATAACAGATATACAGTGAGAGTGAGGGAGCAGAGAGATACGGTGACCCTTATCCTGACAGAGCGGGGAAGGTTATTGAAGCTTGTCCTGTATTGCTGGACATTTCTTCAGACCCCAGAAACTGCACTGAGCTGGGTGGTGAGGTCAGACCATGCTCGGTGGGCATGGTGGTGTGGCGCCCTCTGGGAAGAGAATAATCCTCTTCTGTACTAGCCCATCCACTAGGACCTCTGTATCCCTGTCGACAAACTGTGGCGCAATTGCCGGTTATCTGTCATGCTCTGGGTTAACTGTGCAGGGAAGCTCCAAACAGAGAAAGCTCAATCGCATGCCGATTGGCATTTTGAAAATGGCACGAGCGCCAGGGATCACGGAATATCCAGGGGTACCCGGGCGATGGGTTCATCTAGGTTACTGAATCAACGCACCGCTGTGATCTGTGCTGGTCCCCATGTTGGACAGATAGCTAGTGGCCTGGTGAGACCTGCGCAGTATTCCATCCTGGATAGATTGTTGGGTTGTACTGAGCCTGATCTGCACAGTATTCCATCCTGGACAGATTACTGGATTGTACTGAACCTGGTCTGCATTGTATTCCATCTTGGACAGATTGCTGGGTTGCACTGAGCCTGCTCTGCATAGTGCTCCATTCTAGAAAGATTGCTTGGTTGTACTTAGCCAGGTCTGCACAGTGCTCCATCCTGGACAGATTGCTGGGTTGTACTGGGCTTGGTCTGCATAGTGCTCCATTCTAGAGAGCTCCACGGAGCTCCACGCTAAGTAGATATCTCACCTAGGCTTATATGTGCCTGGGCTGCATCTGTGAGGAGGATTGAGTATCCGGGATAATTCCTGATAGAGCTACCACTCCCCCAGCTTGGCGCATTCCACTGACAAACCCCATATTTCTGCAACATGTTGTCCATTAAGTAATTATCCAATAAAAACATGAATATCTGTCCTTCTGGCGATGCACACGAGCAGAAGTACCTGAACATATATGATGAAGGTAGTGTTGACACAAACATTTTCCTAATTTAAAGGTAAATGTGAGGTGCTCTGTTTCAGATGCAATTCGATTGGTGAAAATATTCAACATTAAGCAAAATACAATATATTCAATCACAGTAGACAAAATACAACAAAAATAAGAGTAACTTGGAATAACTTCATTCTATTGGTAAACATAACAGAATAATAGATTACTTAACTACTACGCAGTAACTGCTCCAATATGGTAACATCCTTGAAACACACACTTTTCACAAAAAAAATTCAGGAAACAGATTGTTTCACATGCAGTTCTCCAATCCAGGAGGAAAGTTAATCAAAAGACAATTCTGAGAAAAATCTCAGAGAGAGTGTGTGGCAGCCGGGAGATATTTCCAGCCTTCCAATCCAGCAATAAATGGCGAAAGGTAAAACTAAGAATCCTGGTTCTGGGAAAGCTTGACCGTCACTCCCCAGGACCAGGCCGCGGCTGCAAGAACCACAAGGAATTGACTGTATCTACACCGTCTATGGCACTGTAGGTGCCTCTCAAAAATGCCTAACCCCACCTAAGCCGTTAAATGATGGTAAGATATATGTCAAAGTTAAACATAAATAAATCAATCAAAAGATGCAGCAGGCCTGTTGATCAGCCACAGATGGCCTCATGAGCCCAGCCATTCCTACCTTGCCAAAACACTGTAGAATCATCGAGCTTGTGAAGAGAAAGGATCATCTCGCTCCGTCACCTCTCACTTTACAATTGGAGTTGTATCGTTAATATCCCACCCAGAACAAGCATTTTTGTGGCATATAACGGATGCCGTGAAATGGGTTAACTGAAGCTGTTTGTTCAGTGACTATGATTGATGTCAGTCTCCGTGGACTCTAACTGTGTCATTGGAGGGTTTCCCTCTTTCATAGTCAAGGGGCTTCTTTGAACCTGTTATCCTGTGGTATTAGGGACAGCGTCATCCTCAACATGATAGGGATCAGCAGCTCCAGAGAGAAGGAAAGGAAGTGAATCAGAACAAAAGACTGAAATGATCTAGCAATGGATCCGAATCTGAGAATATTAGATTGGAATGTTACAACAATGAACAGGAGTTTATCTTTGGGTCTTTACTGGCTTTCTCAGGATTGGCCATGGTTAGAGTTGCGGATCGAAGCCATACTGAGGATTATTCAAGCTGGTTACTACCCCATCCTCGCTATTATTGGTGTTCCTAGTAAATCTATACCTGTCAATTCTATAATCTATGGTGAAGATCATTTCTAATTCCGATCTGGACTAAGGACGACTTCAGATCCACAACAAAATAGTTGGCTCCATTTTGTCTTGACAGATGGCCTCACAGTCAAGGGCAATTTGAATGGACAACACATGCTGCCCTTGCCAGTGATGCTGACATACCATGAAACAACAACATTAATGGTGAAATAAACCAAGGAACTGTGGATAATGGAGATCTGAAATAAAATTCTCCAGTGACCAGAGAGAGAGAGAGAGAGAGAGAGAGAAAGGAAAAGCAAACAAAAGGATTGCTGACGATGGACTGGAAGGAAAATAGAATGACAAGTTATTCTTACATTCCTGTCTTTCCCATATTCCCGAATATCACGTCCATTTAGGTATGTCCCTGATTAAAGTGAGTTATGTTCCCTCCGTCTCTCTTCTCTGAATGTGATTATCTATTCCATTGGCAATACTGATGCTGCCCTTACAGTTGCTGGAGATACAGACAGAGGTAATGTTGCAATATCAACTGCTTCTTTGGAGAGAGGAACTGTTACTGTGGGACTGTACAGAGATGCAATGTCTTTCTCAGCCAGGAAGAGAAACTGAGGAGAGGGAGGCATTTTCAACACTGAATGGGTGCACCATATGTGTGGGGCATTAACTTGCTGCTGTCATTAGAAAGTCAGTGGAGTTTCTGTGGGTGGTGTTCTCAGGTTTGTTTTGTCAGCTGCTGAGTTTATTCATGGAGACCCGAGGGTCTGGTGACCGCACTCTGGACACTGCATTTACAGAGCGGCTGTGTCCATGGTAAACAAATAGAGCGAAGACGACACAGAAGGGAAGCTCTGGAAACAAGGAGGAGCAAAAAAATGCAATTTCCTTCCTGGGATTTCCAGGAACATTTGTCTAAGCTGGGCCCATTCAGGTATAAAGTGTGAAACCAGTTTGTTACAAAAATGAGGTGCTCACTGAGCTGTGTCCCTCCTTCAATATAACCTGTAGCCTCACACCAGGGGCAGGACTGTGCTAACTCTCACCATGAATTGAGCTGTTTTAATCGTGGGATTTTCCAGGCAGGAGTGGGAAATGTATCTGCCATCTCTGCATTGTAGTCCTCCGATGTATCACAAGCTGACAGAAGCCACCTGCCTGCTGAGAGGAATGCATCGGTTCCATCTCCACAGTGGAAGGTACAGAAACCACCTTCCAGAAATACTAGAGAGAAGGGGGACGGGTGAAAATGTGGAAAGGCAGGAAATTAGAATTAATGAGGGGTACCCTTTTGGAAATCTAATTGAACTGAAGTTTTATAAGTTGCTGAATCTGATGAGCTACATCCCAGATTATTGAGGAGATGAAAACAGAGCTAGTGAAAAAATTATTGATTATTTTTCAAAGCTGGTTAGATTCTGGAAAGGATCCTGCAGACTGGAAAGCAGCTATTGTAAACGTAAATATTTAAAACAGGATGGAGTAGGAAAACAGAAAACTAAATAGCTTGATGTTACCTGTGAGAAAAAAAAGGAACCTTTTGTAAGGAACCTGACAACTAGACACTTGGAAAACAATGATATGATTTGGTAGAGTCGGCCTAGATTCAGGAAAGGGTAATGATCGTTGATAAAACTTTTTGTGGAGATTGTGCATTGTGACATCGACAATTGAGAACCAATGGGAGTGGATTATTTGAGATTTTAGAGGACGCTTGACCTGGTTGAATACAGATTGAGTGGGGAATGTGAGAATCCATGGGTATGTAGGGGTGGAATATATACCATATGGATTAAAAATTGGTAATGGAGATACGAGAAGAATGTTGTTTTGTTTCTCTGGACTGAAGGCTTGATGGATGGCAGCAGGATCAGTGTTTGGTCAATATCTGTTCACAAGGTATAAAAATAATTCAGATGAGAGCAATAAATATCATAATGTACACTTACATTTATTAAATGGTGAGCGATTGGGAAGTGCTATTGTTGAAAAGGACTTGGAAGTTCTTGGTCATAATTCGCAAACAGAATTCTTAAGGGGCAGGAAGTAAGTCATATGTGGCCCTTCATGCAAAATGACTGAAGCACCAGAGTTAGAACATCTTTCCCATTGATCGTGTTTTGTTGAGAGATTATTTGTTTGGTCTGCGTTATAGATAATGATCTCTTTATCACCGAGACAGCGGAAAGGAGTTTTACCAGACTAAACCCTGGCATGACGGGACCATGAGGAGTGAGTGCAGCGACTATGTGTTTAATCTGTAGGGCTCTGAGAAAATAAGAAAGTGAAACTTGATATAAATGGACGGACATTCATTATGTCCCAAACAGCTGAATAGTGTGAAACATCCATACTTTTCATTGGATGATTGATTCCCGATAGTTTACATCCATCTGCAGAGCCCCATGTCGATTGAAAGAGAACTACAGGCTCTGAATGAACTCGGGACACTTGAATACGCAGTTAGTGTTTGACCCTGCATTGAATGTCACTTTTTGCACAATCCTGTCAGCAGCTACTTTAACTTCATTTTGAAAGAGTTAGTCATTCCCCACCAGCTTCTGACCTCCATGGAGACCTTGGGTCTGCCTTCTTGGAGATTGAAAACAATTATGTGGACAATACTTTAAAAAGGTTGGCTTCATTTCGAATGCCAGAAAACCATGTTAAAGTAACACTTCTGTACTGTGAGTAATAAAGTCATGTGGATCAATTTGGAGCAGTCTATCTGTGCAAGTCCTGCTCCATTTGTTTGCAACGTTAGAACATCTCTGACCCTTTCCTGTTCCTGTGTTAATGGTTTGAGAAGCTGAATGACCTCTTCCTGTTCCTTATTAATGACACCGGGAGTGAAATGGTCTCTTTCTGATCCTTTGTAAGTGGGTGTGGGAGTGAGCAGATTCCTTCTCTTCCTGTTTTATAGGTGGGAGGGACTGAATGGGCTATCTCTCTTTTTTCCTAATCATTTTGATGGGTTGAATGGCTTCCCCATACTCTAGTGAAACCAGATTGAAGTGTGAATGTGCTCCTCGTTTTACTGTGGAAACGTACAGTGCTGTAACATGAATGTTATCCAGACTTTAACAGCCCAATCTTGAATGTTGTCCAGGTCTAGTTGCATATGGACACAGACTGCTTCAAGAGCTGAAGAGGGCCAAATTGTTCTAAACATTATGTAAACTTCAGTGGATATCCCCACTTCTGCTCAGTTTTGGCTCAATGGGCTGAAAGGCCCCCTTCCAAACTGCAGGGATTCCCCACTGACAAACAGAAGATGCCTGGGCTGAGGGAGCTACCTTGAGGATCTCCTGCAGAGTTGCCCCATGGCCGAGATGTTTGATGCCCAACAATGATAGTCATCTTCCCTTCTGCAGTGAATGACTCCAAACAGTGGAGATGTCAAAATCGATTCTCATTAAGTGTGATTTTGCTCAGGCTCCTTGATCCCATCCTCAGTCAAATACTGCCTTGATTTCAAGACCAGTCTCTCTTACCTGAGCCCCTGTGTTCCCTCTTTTCTTCATACCAATAGGTCATGTTGTAGAACCAGATAATGTTTTCTTCGAACAGAGGGTAGTGAATGTCAGGAATTCTCTTACACAGAGTTAGGGGAGCTAGATCATGAAATGGACCAGTGGTGTTCTGCCAGAATCGTCTCTGGGACCACTACTCTTTGTTATTTGTATAAATGACTTGGATGGAGATGTTGAATAGTTGGCTAGCACGTTTGCCAATGACACAAAGGTTGTTGGAGTGGTACAGAATGTGGAGGGCTTTTGTAGGCTGCAACGGGACATTGACAGGATGCAGAACTGGGCTGAGAAGTGGCAGATGGAGTTCAAACTGGAAACGTGTGAAGTGAATCCCTTTACACGCTCTAATGTGAATGCAGAATACATGTTTAAAGACAGGATTCTTTGCAGTGTGGAGGAACAGAGCGAGCTTGGGGTCCGTGCCCACAGATCCCTCACATTTGCTCCCTAAGTTGATGGTGTGATTAAGAAGGCATATGATGTGTTGGCTTTCATTAGCAGGGGGATTGAGTTTAAGAGCCGTGAGGTTATGCTGAAGCTCTATAGAGCCCTGGTTAGACCACACTTGGAATATTGTGTTCAGTTCTGGTCACCCCATTATAGGAAGGGTGTGGAAGCTTTAGACCGGGTGCAAAGGAAATTTACCAAGATGCTGCCTGGTATGGAGGGCAAGTTTTATGAAGAAAGCTTGAGGGAGCGAGGGCTTTTCTCATTGGAGTAAAGGAAGATGACAGGTGACTTGATAGAGGTGTGTAAGATGATGAGAGGCACAGATAGAGTGAATTGCTAGCGACTGTTTCCTAGGGCAGAAATATCTATCACAAGGGTTCGTAATTTTAAGGTAATTGGAGGAAGTTTTAGGGGAGATATCAGAGGTAGGTTCTTTAGACAGAGAGTGGTGGCTGTGTGGAATGCACTGCCAGCAGTGGAAGTAGAGTCAAATACCTGAAGGAAACTTAAGAGAATCTTGGATAGGCATATGGAAGAAAGTGAACTGAAGCATGTAGGTTAGTCTGATCATAGAGTAAGATCAACGGACGAACAGCATCGAGTGACGAAAGTCCTGCACTGTGCTCTACTGTTCTTTGTTTTGTGTTCTATGGAAGTACTCATAGAGGCTGGAGATGTATTTTGATGTGTCAGAGAGGTGAGGGCTATGAAGCCATGGTCTTAGTGAAAGGCAAGACAGGCTTGGGAGGTGAACGACCTGCGTTTGTTCTTGATATTTTCACATTCTGTTATTGGAAAATTAGATTAGATTAGATTAGATTACTTCCAGTAAGGTACCTGGAAGGTCTGTTATGGAATGTTGCAGTCAAGGAGCCCAGAGGACTTTGTGAGACATCTCTGGGTGAGGTATGGGGGCTGTATTCACAGTGAATCTGGGTCTACCAACAAATGGAGCACAAGTTGCAGAGAAGGGAACTCTGTAAAGAGAAATGAGGGACCGCTTTCGTATCCAGCCTGGGTTATCCAATTACATTTTCCAAATTTCCCAAACCGTGTGTGACAGTCACGAGGGAGTGAATGTTCTCCTCTGTTTCTGTGCCCCGGTGATAGTAATAAGTGGCCTCCAACTGCTCCTATTCAGCAGGTTTGCGGGCCTGAATGGAACACAGAAACAGGGGACTGAGGAGTAGGAGTGGGTCATGAGGTACTTCGAGCCTTCTCCACCAGTTTTACACAGAGAATGGTACACAAAGGGAATGAGCTGCCAGCGGAAGTGGTTGAAGCATTCATATTAACAATATTTAAACGGCATTTGGACAAGTACATGGACAGGAAATGAGGAGAAATGACATGTGCTGGGAAAAGAGGTTAATGTGGATGGATATTTTGCATCCAATTGTTTAGCCTTTCCTGAATTCCATATGACCTAACCTTAGTATTCTGTCTACGATGAGGAACCTTATTAAATGCCTTGCTGAAGTTGTGTAAACAATGTACACCACAGTGCCTTCCTCAATCTTCTTCGTCACCTTTTCAAAATACCAATCACATTTATGAGACATGATTTCCATCGTACAAAGCCATGTTGACTATTCCTAATCAGTCCTCGTCTTTCTAAATGCATGTAAATCCTATCCCTTAGAATCCCCTCCAACAATCTCCTCGACACTGACGTTAGGCTGACTGAGTCGATAATTTCCTGTGTTTTTGGATAGCTGTTGCCTTTTCTAGTCCCATTCGTCCAATAGGCACAAAAATATATATAACTAGGTTGGTGAAATGGCCAATGATATAGTTCTCAGAGTGTGTCAGGGTCAGTGTCAGGAACAAAACAGACAGAATTCTTTAATCTGTTAAAACAACATGTATGTGATCGAATCAAAGTTAATCAAACTATGATTGAAAGAAGAATAACGATTGGATATTGCAAATATGTACATTGATATTTCCCTTTGAAAAATACTGTGGAACACACACACACACGCACGCAAACACACACACACACAGACACACAGACACACACACACACACTCATACATACACACATATGCACACACACACACATATGTTTGATATCAAACTGAAAAACAAAATCTCTGCAAAGTTATCTTGAAAAAGCTTTGTACAAGTATTATTCGAACTCATGACCAAAGGACAAATGAGAATTTGACCCAAATGCTATTCTATTTATAGCGTCATCAAGTCCTACAGCATGGAGAGAGGACCTTTGACCCAAACTGGTCCATGCTGACCCAAATATCCATCCACATTAACCTCTTTTCCCAGCACATGTCATTTCTCCTCATTTCCTGTCCATGTACTTGTCCAAATGCCGTTTAAATATTGTTAATATGAATGCTTCAACCACTTCCGCTGGCAGCTCATTCCCTTTGTGTACCATTCTCTGTGTAAAACAGTCTCCATTCAATTTCCCTTTTATTCTTTCCCCTCTCACCTTACACTGATGCTCTCTAGTCCTCAATTCCACAACACTGGGAAAAAAAAAAGGATCAGTCCATTCACCCTATCCATGCCTCTCAGAATCTTGTACACTTCTATAAGATCCAAATCAGTCTCCTATGCTCTAAAGAAAAAATGTTCTCGCTTGTCTAACATCTTCCTATAATTCATACTATTGAGTCCTGGCAACATCTTGGTAAATTCCGTCTGCACACATTTCAATTTAAAAACATCCTTATTATCGCAATGTGACCAAAACTGAGCACAACACTAAAAGTGCAGTCTCACTGACATCCTGTATAACTGCAACATAACTTACCAACTTCTCTCCTCCATGTCCTGACCGTTGACTGCCAGTGTACCAAAAGCCTTCTTCACTGCCATGTCTACCTGTGACTCCACTTTCAGAGAACGGTGGATCTGAACTTCATGGTCCGTTTGCTCAACGATACTGCTTAAGGCCTTATACCATTCACCATGACATTTCTACATTGATCTAAATTTGAAAAAAAATATTCCTCAGCCCACTTCTCCAGTTGATCAACTTTCTGCTGCAATTTCTGATAACCTTCCTCACTGACCACGATACCACCTAATTTAGTTTCATCTTCAAATTTACTAATCATGCGTTGCATATTCTCAAGAATATCATTGATATAGATAATAATCAACAATGTGCCCAGCACTAACCCCTGAGGCACTTCATGTGTCACAGGCCTCCAGTCCGAGAGCATCCTTGCACTATTACCCTCTGCTTACTACCATCAAGCCAATTGTGTGCACAATTTGCCAGCTCCCTCTGGATTCCATGCGATTATAACCTTCCAGACCAGCCTACCAAGGGTAACCTTGTCAAAGGCCTTACTGAAAACCATACAGGCTACGTCTGCCGCCCTACCCTCATCAATATTCCTGGTCACTTCATCAAAGTACTCAAAGAAATTTGTGAGGCATGATCTCCCACTCACAAAGCTATGGAATCTTTTCACTATAAAAACAACTATTAATAATTATTATTAAAATTGCTAATAACAAACAATAACAAATAATAATAAGACGACATTTTCAGTGGAGAATAAATTATCCATGGTATGTGATGATGGAACATAATTATGGGTCAAGGGCAGAATAGATTTAATTACTGCGTCATTGAACTGTATTGAAAAAAGCAAGGGTGGTATGGTGGCTCAGTGGTTTGCACAACTGCCTCATAGTGTCATGGATCCAGGTTTGGTTCCAGCCTCGGGTGAGTCTCTGTGTGGAGTTTGCACATTCTTCCCGTGTTTGTGTGGGTTTCCTCCGGGTGCTCCATTTTCCTCCCACAATCCAAAGTTATACAGGTTAGTTGAATTGGCCATGGTAAGTTACACATAGTGTTATGTGCATTAGTCGGGGTAAACATAGGGTAGGAGAATGGGACCGGGTGGGTTGCTGTTCAGAGGGTCGGTGTGGCCTTGTTGGGCCAACTGGCCTGTTTCAATACAGTAGGGAATCGGCAAAAAAACTATGCCGAATCAAACCCTGTCCTTCCAAAAGCATGCATATCGTATCCCCTAGAATCTTCTCAAGTAACCTACCAACCACAGATATTAGACTTTCTGGTCTATAGTTCCCAGGTTTTTCTTTGCTTACCTTCTTGAATAATGGCACAACACTTCCTACCCTCCAATATTCTGGACCCTAATCTGTGGTTAACGATGATACAAAAATATCACCCTGGTCCCCGTAGTTTCTTCTGTAGCCTCTTGCAGTATTCTTGGATGCATCTGTTTAGGACCAGGAGATTTATCCACCTTCATACATTCTAATGCCTCCTTTTTGCTGGTCAAAGCCTCAATATCTACTGACATCCAGGGTTCCCTACTACTGCCTACCTTGCATTTTACCCTCACAGGAACATAGAGAATTTGAACTCTTGCCATTTCACTTTTAAAGGCCTCCCATTTGCCGGAGGTTCCTTTGCCTGCAAGCAAACTACTCCAACCAACCCCGACAAGCTCCTGTCTAATTCCGTCAAAATTCACCTTGCCTGACATTAGAAGTTTAACTTGTGGAATAGTTTCGTCCTTCTCCATAACTATTTTAAAATTAATGGGACTATAGTTACTGGTCCCAGAGTGCTCTCCCACTGTCACCTCAATCACGTGTCCTGCCCTATTTCTTAGAGTAGGTCAAGTCTTACCCCCTACCGAATTGCTCCCTCTGCATACTGCTTGAGGAAACTTTCCTGAGCATACTAAATAGATACACCCCATCTCAGTCCTTTATTCTGTGTCTTTCCCAGTCTATGTTCAGAAAATTAAAATCTCCTACTATGGCAATCCTATTGGCCCTGCAAGTCTCCCCAATATCTCCAAATATTTTTGTTCCTCTAATTCCCCGTTTACTATTTGGAGGCCTATAATATAACTCCAATAATATCACCATTCTCTTCTTATTTTTAGCTCCCACGACAAATCCTAACTGGATGATCCTTCAGTTATTTTTTCCCTGAAAACTGCTGTGATACTCGCCTTAATCAAAAATGCAACACCCTTCCCCTCCTTCCCCTCCTTCCAACGTCTCTGTATCTCCGAAAGCACCTATACCCTGGTATATAAAGCTACCAGTCTTTAGCCATGCTTCTGTAACGGCTATACTATCCCTGTCCCACGTACCTATCCACGCCCTAAATTCATCTGCCTTACCTGTCAGCCATCTTGAATTGAAACAGATGCAATTTAATCCACCAGGCATTGCTTGCCCCCTGCCGAGTTCCAGCCGAACCTGTCTCTTCATTTTACAGTTTCTGATTACTGTATCTCCTTCCAGCCTCGCACTGTGTCCCATTTCAGACGCTCTGCCCTCCCCCTGTCTGTATCCCATTGTTGATGCTCTGCCCTCCCCCTCTCTGTATCCCATTGCAGATGTTCTGCCCTCCCCCGTCTGTATCCCATTGCAGACGCTCTGCCCCTCCCCCGTCTGTATCCCATTGCAGGTGCTCTGCCCTCCCACGTCTGTATCCCATTGCAGACGCTCTGCCCTCCCTAGATTTGTATTCCATTACAGACACTCTGCCCTCCCCCTGTCTGTATCCCATTGCAGACGCTCGTCCCTCCCCTGTCGGTATCCCATTGCAGACGCTTTGCCCTACCTGTCTCTGTTTCCCTTTGCAGACGCTCTCACTCCCTCGTCTGTATCCCATTGCAGACGCTATGCCCTCCCCCCGTCTGTGTCCCATTGCAGACACTCTCCCTCCCCGTCTGTATCCCATTGCAGACACTCTCTCGCCCCCGTCTGTATCCCATTGCAGACGCTCTGCCTCTCTCCTGTCTGTATCCAATTTCAAACGCTCTGCCCACCCCCTGTCTGTATCCCATTGCAGACACTTTGCCCTCCCCCTGTCTGTATCCCATTGCAGACGCTCTGCCTCTCTCCTGTCTGTATCCCATTGCAAACGCTCTGCCCTCCCCCTGTCTGTATCCCATTGCAGACGCTCTTCCCTCCCCTGTCTGTATCCCATTGCAGACGCTCTCCCTCCCTCGTCTGTATCCCATTGCAGACGCTATGCCCTCCCCTGTCTGTATCCCATTGCAGACACTCTCCCTCCCCGTCTGTATCCCATTGCAGACACTCTCTATCCCCCGTCTGTATCCCATTGCAGACGCTCTGCCTCTCTCCTGTCTGTATCCAATTTCAAACGCTCTGCCCATCCCCTGTCTGTATCCCATTGCAGACGCTCTGCCTCTCTCCTGTCTGTATCCAATTTCAAACGCTCTGCCTCTCTCCTGTCTGTATCCCATTGCAAACGCTCGGCCCACCCCCTGTCTGTGTCCCATTGCAGACACTCTCTCTCCCCCGTCTGTAATCCATTGCAGACGCTCTGCCTCTCTCCTGTCTGTATCCAATTTCAAACGCTCTGCCCACCCCCTGTCTGTATCCCATTGCAGACACTCTCCCTCCCCGTCTGTATCCCATTGCAGACACTCTCCCTCCCCGTCTGTATCCCATTGCAGACACTCTCTCTCCTCCGTCTGTATCCCATTGCAGACGCACTGCCTCTCTCCTGTCTGTATCCAATTTCAAACGCTCTGCCCTCCCCGTCTGTATTCCATTGCATACGCTATGCCCTCCCCCTGTCTGTATCCCATTGCACGCACTCTCCCTCCACGTCTGTATCCCATTGCAGACACTCTCCCTCCCCCTGTTTGTGTCCCATTGCAGACACTCTCCCTCCCCGTCTGTATCCCATTGCAGACACTCTGCCCTCCCCCTGTCTGTATCCCATTGCAGACACTCTGCCCTCCCCCGTCTGTATCCCATTGCAGACGCTCTGCCTCCCCTGTCTGTATCCCATTGCAGACGCTCTGACTCTCTCCTGTCTGTATCCCATTGCAAACGCTCTGCCCGCTCCCACTATATCCCATTGCAGACGTTCTGCCCTCCCCCTGTCTGTATCCTATTGCAGACACTCTGCCCTCCCCCTGCCTGTATCCCACTGCAGACGCTCTGTCCTCCTCCTGTCTGTATCCCATTGCACACACACTCCCTCCCCCATCTGTATCCCATTGCAGACGCTCTGCCCTCCACCTGTCTGTATCCCATTGCAGACACTCTGCCCTCCCCCGTCTGTATCCCATTGCAGACGCTCTGACTCTCTCCTGTCTGTATCCCATTTCAAACGCTCTGCCCGCCCCCGTCTGTATCCCATTGCAGGGGCTCTGCCCTCCCCCTGTCTTTGACCGATTGCAGACGCTCCGTCTAGATTTGACATCTTATTGCATGACTATCCTTGTGTATGAGCAAACCGAGCTCCATCCCCTTCAGCCAATTCATTGGTATAGATTGGTATAGATCACATAGATCCCTGAAGAATTCCACGACTTATCGCTTTCCAGACAAGAAAAGAGTAATGATTTCTACTCTATATTTCCTAATAGCTACCCAAGGCTCCCCTGCTCCGACATTACAGCCTGTGATTTTTACATGGCGTCCTCCTGTCCTGCGTAATTTACTGAAGTGACTGAACACTTCATTCTATTCCTGCCTAATCCCATGAAGGGACAGAATGGCCTCCCCTGCTGTATTGTCACGATGCTGACTAGCTGAATGGTATCTTGCTCGACCTCTATAGCAGCCTCGAGGGATGAATTGAGAGGAAAACACATGGGATCTGTGCAGCAATTGACCATTAGGCCCCTCCAGGTTGCTACTCAATTTAGAAACATCATGGCTGGTCTGATTGTGGCTGAACACCCCCTCTTCTGTCTGTTCCCAATAAACATTGACTTCCCTGTCCAACAAAGACCAGTCAAGGCCAGCTTTGAATGTCTTCAATGACCCAGTCTTCACTGTTCCATGGGGATGACAGCGCCACGATCACACAGTCTGAAGGAGAAAGGAGCAATCTTATCTCAAACGGAAATGGGAGTCTGCTTTAATTTTATAGTGAGTTAACCTCACAGCAAGTCGCTTCCTCTTTTCAGAAACAAGGGCACAGCAAATAGGAACAGACGTAGACTATTCAGCCACTCAAACCTATCCCACAGTCCCATTGACTGTTCAGTCAAGTATTTATCAAACTTAGCTTCTACTTCACTCTTTGGAAAATAATCCCAATACCTTGAGGCCATAGAGCCTAGGAAATTGGAGTTAGGCCATTTGACCAATCATAAATGCTTTGCTTTTTGATCCTGCCTGGTGTGTATCTCAACATAATTCTCCCGCCACTCTAACTCTTGATTGTTGTTTTAATCAAAATTGCGTATCGCTGTCTTAAAACCATGACAGTGTCTGTGTCTCTATATGTATGTTCGTGTGAGAGTGTGCGTGTATATGTGTGCGTGTACATATGTGTGTGTGTGTGTGTGTGTGTGTTGTTTCTGTGCATATCTGTTCCAAGGCAGGAGACAGGGTAGTCGTGGATGGTTGTTTTTCGAACTAGAGGTCTGTGAACAGCGATGATCCACAGGCAAAATTGTCGAGTCCACTTCTGTTTGTCATTTATATAAATGATTTAGATGAGAATTAAAGAAGGTATATTTAGCAAATTTGCGGATGACATCAAGTTTTGGTGTATAGTGGACAGTGTTTATAGAATGGTGAACAATTAAAGATTAAAAAGAGACCTTCATTAAGTAAATCAACGATTCATAGAGATGTACAACAGGGAAACAGACGCTTCAACTCGTTCATGCCAACCAACTAGTCTAGATTAATGTAGTCCCATTTGCCAGCATTTGGCCCATATCCTACTATTCATATAGCCATTCAGTTGCCTTTTAAATGCTGTAATTGCTCCAGCCTCCACCAGTTCCGCTGGCAGCTTCTTCCAGAGACGCACCACCCTCTGCAGGAAAAAAACGTTGCCCTTAATTGTCATTCAAATTCTTCTTTTCCAACTTTAAAACTATGCCTTCTAGTTTTAGACTCTCCTACCCTGGGGAA
Organism: Chiloscyllium plagiosum; assembly: GCF_037043375.1. NCBI lineage: Eukaryota > Metazoa > Chordata > Chondrichthyes > Orectolobiformes > Hemiscylliidae > Chiloscyllium > Chiloscyllium plagiosum. The sequence goes on along the minus strand of NW_028270180.1, from coordinate 78,931,875 downwards.
GAAAAAAACCTTTACCACTCACCCTTTCCATGCCCTTCATAATTTTATAAACCTCGAGACAGTGCAAGTGTAACTCCAATCAAGATGAATGGCTGTGCTTTCAGTCATCCTGGGCCTAAATTCTCAAATTCAATAGCGGCACCTCTTCCTTCTCCGTCAAGGCACGATACTAAAGTCAGTTTAATCAACTTGTTCAGACATATTATGAAACAGCTCTGTGGAATTTGAAACTAGAATTTTCGGTGCAGTGATAGGGACATTACCATCATTCAGCATTAACCTCTAAAGGTGTAATATTATTCTCCTGTGTGTTTGTTCATCAGCCTGTTGTAATATCCCGTGACATACCTCCACTGGGCATGAATAAACACCACCATCTCTAGAGATAGGGGCCCTACCACGCGTTCATGGACTGGAATGGAATCCAGACTTCCGGCTCAGAAACGAAGGCACCATCCACTACACAAGGCCGAAACCGTGCCCATATTTTGGGTCTTATTTTAAGTTTTTACATTTATTAACTTCTGGTTAACATTACCAAATTATACAGGGGACATTTCTCATGGAAAAATAAGTACAATTTATTATCCTCAACTATAGGGTGTTGAGTGCATACGATGTGCCATTGAGATAAACAATGAACATCTTCAATTGCTTGGCTATGATTTCCGGTTTAAATGGCGATTATCAGTCGTCTGCTATATCAGGGAAAGAAATCCTGCAGACACTCTCTGCACTATGGAGGATCTCGAGTAGATATCAATATTGATCACTGGAGATGAGGAAAGATCACAATTCTGGCCAAAAAAACACCAGTGACTATTTCCAACCTCGAGCATGTAGCTTCCCTCTTCCTCAGATCATTCATTGATACACGGCAACTGTTTACTTTCCAGCTTCTCTTTACCCAGTCCTCCGTCTGCCTGCGCAAGGCAAACCAAGCTCTGCGTCTTTGGGAAACTCAAGCCTGGTGTATGCCGGCCTTCTGGAGAGAGGATGGTGGTTCTAATCCAAGGGGGAGTTGAGGGGGTAGTAATATCACTGGGATGAGGTGTGGCAGATGGAGATTGACTTGGATACACGTGAGGAATTGCACTTTGGTAAAACAAACAAGGGGAAAGCTTAGGAGAAAATGAGGACTGCAGATGCTGGAGATCAGAGCTTAAAAAGGTGTGGCTGGAAAAGCGCAGCAGTTCAGGCAGCATCAAAGGAGAAGGAGAATCGATGTTTTGGGCAATAGCCTTTCTTCAGGAATGAGGTGGGTGTGCCAAGCAGGCTAAGATAAAAGGTAGGGATAAGGGACTTGGGAGAGGGGCATTGGGAATGCGATAGGTAGAAGTAGGTTAAGGTGAGGGTGGTAGGCCGGAGAGGGGGTGGGGGCGGAAAGGTCGGGAAGAAGATTACAGGTCAAGAAGGCGGTGCTGAGTCTGAGGCCTGGGACTGAGAAAAGGTGGGGCGAGGGGAAATGAGGAAGCTGGAGAAATCTGCATTCATCCCCTGTGGCTGGAGGGTTTCGAGGCAGAAGATGAGTCGCTCTTCCTCCAGGCGTCGTGTTGCCATGGTCTGGCGATGGAGGAGGCCAAGGACCTGCATGTCCTTGGCGGAGTGGGAGGGGGAGTTAAAGTGTTCAGCCACGGGGCAGTTGGGTTGGTTGGTGCGGGTGTGCCAGAGGTGTTCTCTGAAACGTTCCGCAAGTAGGCGGCCTATCTCCCCAATGTATAGGAGGCCACATCGGGTGCAGCAGATGCAGTGAATGATGTGTGTGGAGGTGCAGGTGAATTTCTGTGGATATTGAAGAGTCTGTTTGGGCCTTGGAGGGAAGTGAGGTGGGAGGTGTGGGTGCAGGTTTTGCATTTTGTACGGTTGCAGGGGAAGGTGCCAGCAGTAGTGGCTGAGTTGGTGGGGGGTGTGGATCGGACAAGGGAGTCGCGGAGGGAGTGGTCTTTCCAGAACACTGATGGGGTGGGGAGGGAAATATATCTTTGGTGGTGGCGTCCATTTGGAGGTGGCGGAAATAACGAAGGATGATCCGATGCATCTGGAGGTTGGTGGGATGGTAGGTGAGGACTAGTGGGGTTCTGTCCTGGTGGGAGTTGGAGGGGCGGGGTTCAAGGGCGGAGGAGCGGGAAGTGGAGGAGATGCGATGGAAAGTATCGTCAACCATGTCTGATGGAAAATTGCAGTCTTTGAAGAAGGAGGCCTTCTGGGATGTTCGGTATTGGAATTGGTCCTCCTGGGAGCAGATGCAGCGAAGGCGAAGGAATTGGTAATATGGGATGGCGTTTGTACGGGGGCAGGGTGGGAAGAGGTGTAATCTAGGTAGCTGTTGGAGTCAGTCGGTTTATAACATACGTCCGTGTTGAGTCGGTCGTCCGAGATAGAGATGGAGAGGTCTAGGAAGGGGAGGGAGGAGTCTGAGACGGTCCAGGTAAATTTGAGGTTGGGGTGGATGGTGTTAGCAAAGTGGATGAACTGTTCAACCTCCTTGTGGGAGCACGAGGTAGCGCTGATACAGTAATCAATGTAGCGGAGGAAAAGGTTGGGGGTTCGTGCCAGTGTAGCTGCGGAAGATCTGAAATTGTGTTGCTGGAAAAGCGCAGCAGGTCAGGCAGCATCCAAGGAGCAGGAAAATCGACGTTTTTGGCATGAGCCCTTCTTCAGGAATGAGCTCTTTTTCTATTCCCGAAACGTCGATTCTCCTGCTCCTTGGATGTTGCCTGACCTGCTGCGCTTTTCCAGCAACCCTTTTTCAGCTCTGATCTCCAGCATCTGCAGTCCTCACTTTCTCCTCGAAGTCATTCTGTCTGTTCATTAAGCCAGGTTAAACTGAATTGCTGTTCATATTATTTAAAATGTAGTAAGATGGACGTCAACATTTTCAATTCCAATGAAATATTTCATTCCTCACAAATTATAACGAGCAAGTTAGTCACAACAAATATCTCACCAATATGCGCGGAGGAACCAGACTGTTCTAAACTCCATAGTTCTTCTAGCCCTGCAGAGATCTACATTTCTATATTCTCCCCAATCAATAATCCTGTCCAATACAAACATGATATCCCCGTCTCCTCCTCAGCCTTAGTGCAACTTCTGAATAAACCATCAACTGTGCCTTTGTTAAATCTGGATACAACTTATCAAGTCCCTTCTAACCATGTGTCAATTACAGAACATTTGCACTTGAGTATGTTGAACTTATACACTGCACAGATTCTGTCAGACAGGCAGACACTGCATACTGCTTAAGTCATTGACACATAATCTAGATGCACAGAATAATAATCTGTCGATATCTCATAAAGAAAACTGATGTAATTGAAATGGAACTCACATCATTTGTAAGAAAAAGCCCATCTGCTTGCTTCGTGTCCTTCAGAGAAGTCAATGGGTTATCCTTTCCCAGTCACGTCTGTGCAAACCCACATCAATGTATTTTAATCTTTACTGTCCTGTGGAATAGTTCAAACAGTCACTCAGTTCAAGATTGGCACAATATGCTAGCCTGACTAGCGTTGCACATATCCCATAAGGGAAGAACTAAAGTAAAGTTAGCTCCCTTCTTTTGCCTGTTTTCTTTATTCCTACATTTCATTTCCATTCAGGTAGGTGACCATTTCTTATTTCAAGTGCAATCTTTCGGACTGAGTCTCTCCACAAGAGTGATGCTCGTTTTTGTGGTTCTGTTCGCCGAGCTGGGAATTTGTGTTGCAGACCTTTCGTCCCCTGTCTGGGTGACATCCTCAGTCTTGGGAGCCTCCTGTGAAACGCTTCTATGATGTTTCCTCCAGCATTTATTATGATTTGTACCTGCCGCTTCCGGTTGTGAGTTCCAGCTGTCCGCTGCAGTGGTCATAATATTGTATCCAGGTTGATGTGCGTATTGATTGAATCTGTGGATGAGTGCCATGCCTCTAGGAATTCCCTGGCTGTTCACTGTTTGGCTTGTCCCATAATAGTAGTGTTGTCCCTGTCGAACTCATGTTGCTTGTCATATGAGTGTGTGGCTACTAAGTATAGCTGGTCATGTCGTTTTTTGGCTAGTTGGTGTTCATGGATCCGGATCGTTAGCTGTCTTCCTGTTTGTCCTATACACCAGTCTCAGAGAGGAGACACTCTGTAAAGAGGTGGGAGGCCTCTTTCGTACCCATCCTGGATTTCACATCACATTTTCAAACCCACACCAAACCACACAGTGTTGAGGGACTGAATGATATCCTGTGTTACTGCAGGCCAGGTATTTTGAGCAAGTGGTCTCTATCTGCTCCTGTTCAGGTGGTTATAAAGGCTGAATAGAACATAGGAACAGAGACCTGAGGAGCAGGAGTGGGTCATTAGACGCTTTGTCATTGCTCGGCCAGACAGTAAGATCATGGCTGATCTGAGTGTGGTCTCCGCAGCACTTTTCTGTCTGTCCACAATGTTCCTCCATTCACATGTCTGTCAAATGTTGAACAAACCCAACTTTGAATAAATGCAAGCATCCAGGCACAATACTAGGAAACTGCACAAAGCCAAAATACACAGGCAGCACAATTCTGGAAGGCGACAGGCTTTTATCTATCAGTCTTGCTCCCATTCAATTAATTTTGCTGCAGTTTATCATTTTTGATTTGTATATGGAATGCGGGTGCTGTTGATAGGCCAACATTTATGGACCATATCTAATTACTCTGGAAGTGGTGGTGTTGAGCTGCCCCCTTGGGATGACTCTCTGGGGAAGAGAATTCCCATTTGAACAGCCCGTGAGAATTTCTCGTTCCTGCTCCGACCAATGTTGGAGGGTCAATGTTTAATTTTCCAGCCTCACTTCTCCACTGGTTACAACAAATTTTAAGTGTAACGTAAGTCAGTTTCTTGAAAAATGTGAGGCACAGAGTCACACACGTGTACCAATGCACATGTCTTAAGACAAAAAAACACTAAAGGAAGGTTTCCAGAATTTCATAGTAGTTCAACTCATAACAAAAGGAAATGTGATAATGTGTCCCAATTGCTATTTTGTCTCCGACGTTATACTACTCAAAAAAGCTGCTGCTGTGAGATTTAATCCTGGAACAGTTGGTTTGGCAGAATTTCCTTTCCTTCAATCAGTGGAGCGATTCTCATGAATCCTCAACAGGAATCCTCAACGTTTGGTAAAGATGACTCAGGGATTTTTTACTCTCACATTTTGATGTCAGGAGGGACAAAGTAAGAGAGAGGGGAGCAATAGACTGAGACTTACGACAATAAGATCATCGGACAGAGGAACAGAAATTAGGCAATTCAGCCTATCGAGTCTGATCCACCATTCAATTATGGCTGACAGGTTTCTCAACCATATTCTCCTGCTTTCTCCATGTAACCCTTGATCCCTCTGATACTCAAAACCTAACTATCTTTGCCTTAAATATACTCAATGACCTGACATTTAATGCCTTCTGTAGAAAAGAATTCCATAGATTCTCCACTCTCTGGCTGAAAACACATCTCCTTATCTCCGTTCTAAAGGGGGTTCCCTTTACTCTAAGGCTGTGTCCTCAGGTCCGAGAGTCTCCTACCAATGGAAGTCTTCTCAACATACACACTGTCCAGGCCATTCAGTATTCTGTATATTTCAATTAGATACCCCCACCCCACCCAATCCCTCTGAAATCCATCAAGAACAGACTCAGACTCCACAAGGGGTCTCATATTTTAAGCTTTTCATTCCTGGGACCATTCTTGTGAACATCCTCTGAACCAATTCGAAGGCCAGCACATCCTTTCTGAGATAAAGAGCTCAAAACAGTGCACAATACTCCAAATGTGGTCTGACCAGAGCCTTATAGAGACTCAGAATTACTTCCCTGCTTTTACATTAAAATCCTTTCAAAATAAATGTCATCACTGCATTTGCCTTCCTAACTACTGACTCAACCTGTAAGTTTACATTGAGAGAATCCTGGAGTAGAATTCCCAAGTACCTTTGCACTCCAGACATCTGAATTGTTTGCCCATTTAGAAAGTAGTCCATATTTGAGTTCTTCCTATCAAAGTGCATGTTCCTAAAATTTCCACTTTGTACTGCATTTACCACTTCTTTGCCATTTATACTAACCTGTCCAAATCCTTCATGAGCCTCATTGCTTCTTCGTCGTCACTTGTCTCTATACCTATCTTTGTAACATCATAAAACGTAGCCAGAATGCCTTCAGTTCCTTCATTTGAATCGTTAATGTATAAAGTAAAAATTGTGGTCCCAGCACTGAGCCTTAAGGAACCCCACTTGTCACCGATTGTCATCCTGGGATGGACACTTTTATCGACACTCTCTGCTTCCTGCCAGACAGCCAAACCTCTGTCCATGCCAGCACCTTGCCTATAACACCATGGGCCCTTGCCTTACACTGTAGCCTCCTGTCGGCACGTTGTCAAAGACGTTCTGGAGGTCCAGGTGGATGACATCCATTGGCTCTCCTTTTTCGAAGCTGCTCGTTACGTCCTCAAGGTTTACCAACAGATTTTTTCAGGCACGACTTCCCTTAATGAAGCCATGCTAACTTTGTTATACTTTATCATCCACATTCAAGTATTCAGAAATCTCTTCCTTCACAATGGATTCCAGGATCTTATCCATAGCTAAGTTTAAATTAATCAGTCTATAATTTTGCATCTTATGCCTTACTCCTTTTTTAAACAGGGGTATCACTTTAGCGATTTTCCATTTCTCTGGGAATCTCCCTGATTCGAGAGATTCCTGAAAGATCACCACTAACGCTTCCACTGTCTCAGCAGCTATCTCCCATAGAACTCTAGAGTATAGTCCATCTAGTCCAGGTGATTTACTTACCTTCAGACCATGCAATTTTTCCAGCACCTTCTCCTAGGTGATGTCCACCTTACCCAGCTTTGTCCACTCACTCTTTTCAAATTTAGGGATATTGCTCGTGTCTTCCACCGTGAAGACTGACCCGACGTAATTATTCAGCTCCTCAGCCATTTCCTTGTTCCACACTATTATCTCTCCTGTGTCAATTTCTAGCGATCAAGTACACATTTTTTGCCTCTCGTTAGCCCTTTATATTTCGAAATAAGCTCCTACAGTCTTTCTTTATATGACTGGCTTACTTACTTTCATGTTTAATCTTCTCACTCCTTCTTTCTTTTTTTTGTTGCTCTCTGTTGGTCTTTACAAATGTTATGACATGGCGGTGAACATGGCCGTTAATTAAACCAAACACCCAGGAAAGCTCACCTCACCTCGTAATTAATTAGAATATGAATGACAGAGAACTGCCGAATTTCACTTTTTAAAGAAAATAACATCAATTTATTTCTTTAACTCTAAACGTGAACATCACACTTTTCGCCACTCTACACCCCCCCCACACACACACACACAACTGCTAATTATCTGCCTCCAAATCTATAACAATATGCTGTTACATTAAGACAATTATGAAGATTACATCAACTTAATTTCAAAACCTCACAGCTGCTGCCGTCCTCTGTGACGTCACTCTACTGGCTGATGAATTCCCAGGGTCATCATATTTCTGTTTATTGTGAATATGTTTCATATGAAAAAAAAACTTTGATGGAGAGTATTTCCTAATTTCTTGCAGAGCAAATTGCTTGATCCCCAGGCTTCTTCCGTCTCGATGGCATCTGCTCTTACCCCAATTTTCAAAATATCTTCATTTTTATATCCCCAGCATCAGATCGTCTCACTGGTTGGATGTTGGCAAAACAATACATTCAAACTCAATTTGCTTTCAGTGACAGAGAGAGTGAAGGAAAGAGAGTGTTGCATGAAATAGTGACAGTGGTGGATCAAGAGCCTTGTTTCTGGCTAGGTGCTATAACAGATATACAGACAGTGTGAGGAAGTAGAGAGAATACGGAGACACTTATCCTGGCAGAGCGGGGAAGGTTATTGATGCGTGTCCTATATTGATCGGTCATCTCAGCGTCGGGGTATGCCTCCCCAATGTCTTGTCCACGTCTATCACTAATAACTCCACAGAGCACATCCCTTCACTTATTCAGAATCAGTTTGCATGGATCTTGCCAACAGCAAGGAGGAACAAACATTGGTACCTTACATATCTGAACCAAATCTGTTGTGCAAATTTTGGGCGTCCTATGCTTTGCAAATTAGATATGCAAATATTGTTGTGCTGCAGTAAGACTGGATGATCTCAAATCGCATCTAAACTGCGTTAAGTAAATCATTGCTAATGCTAGAAAAATAAATTCCATAAGTGCATATGAGATTGGTTGAAGAGTATGTTGTGAACAAAACTAGAGAGCAGGTTATTTCGGATTTGGTGTTGTGTGGTCAGAAGGACTAATTACTAACCTTGCTCTGCAGCAGCTTTTGAGGATAAGTGACATTAATATGTTGCATTTTACAGGGCGTCTGCATACAATATACAATTTTGGAACATTACGCTCAAATATCATGGTAGCCCGGAGGCTAGAGGATCAAGTGAATTGGAAAAATACAATATGACATTTAGTGTCAGACAAACAATGGTTGTTATTGATAGAAATACTGCAAAGTCTGAAAAATACATACACATCAAAAAGTTACAAACAGCAAAGAAGTTACATTGTTGGGGCTATGCTATAGGCCTCCCAACAGTGAGCATGAGGTAGAAGAACAAATAGGTAAACAGATTATGACTATTTTGCAAAGCATAGTGTGATTAAAGGCAGTCAGCATGGCTTTGTGAGAAGCAGGTCATGCCTCATGAATCTAATTGAGTTCTTTGGTGTTTATGGATTTCAACAAGACACGTGGGCGTGCGGCACAGTGGCACAGTGGTTAGCACTACTGCCTCACAGCGTCGAAGACCAGGGTTCAATTCTCGACTGAGTCTTTGTTTTTTTCACACAAAGATGTGCAGGTCAGGTGAATTGGCCATGCTAAATTGCCCGTAGTGTTAGGCAAGGGGTAAATGTACGGATATGGGTGGGTTGCGCTTCGGCGGGTCGGTGTGGACTTGTTGGGCCGAAGGGCCTGTTTCCACACCTTAATGAAATCTACTCTAATCTAATTCTACACGTATGTCAAGTGGATTAGAACAACCAGGAAACAAGTAGGATATATCAGTGACTTGCCAGGTTGCAAGCAAACTCAACTTCGTGGTAGAAGGCTGTTTGTATGACTGGTGGTCAATGTCCCCTGGTGTATCGCAGAGATCAGTGCTGTGTCCCTTATTATTTGTGGTACTCATAAGTGATATGAATGTGAAGTGGGTAGGGGGAGTGTGATTAGCACGTGTGATAAGCACCGGGTAGTTGGCAGTGAGGTGGAAGGTCTTATGTTATAGGAAGATACAGATGAAATTGTCAGATGGGCAGGTCAATGGAAGATGGAATGTGACCCTGATAAATATGATGTGATGTACTTTGGAAGAAGGAACCAGACAGGTGAGTACTCACTGAATGGCAGCACACTAAGAAGGTGATTGAGACAAATTGAGTGAATGAGTAAATATATGACAGATGTAGAGCAGTGTGGATAGATGTGATGTTGTCTTCTTTGTTGGGAACAATATAATGCCAGCAGAACATTTTAAAAGGGAGTGATTGAGAAATGTCTATCTATAAAAGGAACCAAAGGGTTATTTTTTGTTTTTAATTGGACAGGCCTCCACGTTACATGCAGGGCAGTGTGTTCTGAAGACAGGAGCCAATACTGGGAATACATTGTCACGCTGACCAATGTACACAGACCCATCAAGTGGAGAGCTGTAACATTGAAAAGCATCTGGATCTCCCTGTACACCAGTCACTGAAAGCAATACTGCAGGGGCAGAAAGATTAGGAAGATAAATGGTGTGCTGACCTTCATTTCAGGGGGATGTGAGTCCAGGAGTAAGAGTGTCTTACTGCAGTTGGACAGGGCCTTGGTGAGATCCCTTCGCAAACATTGTGCAGTGTTGTGTGTAATTTTGTTCTCCCTACTTAATAAAGGAATAGCCTGACATTGGGGGTTGCAGCAAAGAATGACCAGACTGATCTCTGCGATGACAGGCTTGTTGTGGGAGCAGAGTTTGGGGCAACTGGACCTGTATTACATGGAATTTAGGCAAGTGAGTGGAGATATCATTGAAATATATAAAACCCTGACAGTGTGAGACAGATTGGAAGCAGGAATGATAATTCACCTGACTGGGATGTCTCATGTAAGGGGCGACAATATTCGGTACAGGCAGGTGACACTTCATTGAGATGAGAATAAAAGACTGCACTCAGACTGGTGAACCTGGGGAATTATATCCCACGTAACGTGGTGGGAGAAAAGGCACTAAAGACTAATAAGAACGTCTAGACGCTGAAGGGATGGGGGAGAGAGCAGGAATACGGTGTGGAAATAAAGGAGCAGCGGTCATTCTATTGAATTGGGTAGCAAATTCGACACACCAAAGGAACTACTGCTGTTCCTATTTTAGAGCTTCACAAAGTTAATCACATTAAGAGATGTGTACAGTCTGTGGGGAAAGTGCATTGAGGAGATGTTCAGCCATGAACGAGAATTGGGCGGCTCAATGGAGTACGGCCTTCTCCATTCCCGATGTGTCTGTGCAATCCGTGGGAAGGCTCTGTAAATGTTGTCACAAACTCTCAGATGTTAGGTAGGAGGTCTCTGCAGGGTCGACAGAACTGTGTTTCCCATTCTCTTTTCCGATATCGAGGCTCGTGCTGTGTGATCTGTCCGTGTTTATCCTTTAAGACCTCGGAGCAATTTTATACAATACAATATCTTGCTTGACTGTTTCAGAAACCCTTGAAGAGTTTATCACGTGTCTATTTGTCTGGAATCACTTTTAGGCCAGAAAGCACAGGGTATTTGTTTCTTGAAAGTACATCGGGGAAACATATTGGTGTGTAAAATCGACATTGGCTTCAAGGTCATGTCACTGGCACCAGATTAGAGATCTAGATATTTAATTAATTGTTTTTAACATTCCCCAGCTGCCAGACAATTAGCCTGGTCTGGATTAGTAATCCAGTGACATTTCCACAACAGCCCATCACGACATGGGGACCTATCTGAAACCACACTTAGCAGGTTATTTCTGGGCTGCGTGACAGCTCTGTCAAAAATAATTCACACCAATTTGGCTATCGTGATGAAACGGAGGGAGTTGTAGTTGGTTAGATTGTAATTATGCCCCTCTTCAGGGACTGGAAATAGCTGAGTAATTTTCCACATTGCCAGGGAGATGTCAGAGTTGGAGCTGGAATAATACAGATTTCCCAGGGGCACGGCTTGTTGTGCAGCACGTCCTCAGTCCTATTGCAGGAATGGCGTCAGTCGTATCTCCTGTGTTCAGCTGTATCTTCATGTCACGTGCAGCGAATCGAGTTGGTTGAAAACTGATCTGTGATTCTGTGGGCATCATGATGAGGGTGAGTTGAATCATCGACTCAACACTCCTGGCTGAGGATGGTAAAGATACTATTTCCTTGTTTTTCACACTGATGTGCAGAGCTAATCCATTGATAAGATGGGGATAATTGTGGAGCCCACTCCACCAGTTTGTTGGTTAATTGTCCATCACGAGTTTTGGCTGGATGCGGCAGGCTGCAGAGCTTCAATCTGGGTGTGTTAACCTTGCGATAATTTCTCCCTCTCTTTCATATGATTTGGTTTAATTACATTTGGTAGGATTTATTGACGCATGTATCTAAATAGAGTGAAACTCTTTGTTTATACACAGTTCTGGCAGATCATTATGGGTGTTGGAGCGGCCTTTTTTTTTAGAGACATGGAGTAGCCGAAATTTAAAAGTCTACTTCAACTTCTGTTTTTGAACAAAATAGCCAGAATTTAAAATAGATTGTTTCAGCATAAGTGAAAAAAGGGCTTTTGAGACGGGAATTATTCCAAGGCAAAACAAAGAATAATCTGATTCGCAAGATTCTGAAACATGCTAACGTAGTGATAAAGACGGTAATTATTTTTTAAATTGATGATTTGTAACAGAACGCGGATGAATTAATGAAATTGTAGCAGACAAATGTTGAAGAATCACTACAAAAGGTAACTTATTCTGATTTCAATAAGCATGTGTTCAGCGACAAAAAACAGCAACTTAAATTATCTTTACGAAGCTAGCTGTGCATCTGAAGCTATTTACAATAGCAATAGGTTCCAGTTAAAGATTTGGTGAATAACCATGGAGACAAATTTCAACGTAATTATAAAATCTTAAAGAGATGCCTAGGGCTGTCCATGGGAGTGTCCATCATTGATCAGTTGTTTTACAAGATTGGTTCTGCAGAAGGGGTGAGAAGTGGACACTGACTACGTTGAGTATGATTGTTTTTTTGCTGTAAAACCCAAAGTGTACCCTTGATCTCTCTTGTGATCTGAGCTGAGGATTAAGGAAACCATTGTCTTCTCATGTCAAATCCAGATTCGAGGAAGATCCTTTGGTAAGCTCCCTGCATTAACCTGTCATACACCTGTCCTTTTCCATCGCTAAAGTAAACATAACTGAACTGAGGTCACTATCACCAAAGTGTTCACCTCCCTCCAAATCAAACATCTGATCTGGTTCATTACCAATACCAAATCCAATTTAGCCTCATCACTTGTTGGCCTATCTACATATTCTGTCAGGAAACCATTCTGCACACATTGGACAAAAACTGACCCGTATAAAGTACTTGAACTGTAGCGTTTCCGGTCAATATTTGGAAAGTTTAAGTCCTCCATAACACCTACTCTGTTACTTACGCTCCTATCCAGTATCATCTTTGTAGTCCTTCCCTCTACATCTCTGGAACTTTTCCGAGGTCTATAGAAAAGTCTCAACAGGGTGATCTCTCCTTTCCTGTTTCTACCCCTTCCCATACAAGCTCAGTGGACGAGTCCTTATCAACCATCCTTGCTGCCACTGTAATAGATTAGATTACTTACAGTGTGGAAACAGGCCCTTCGGCCCAACAAGTCCACACCGACGCGCCGAAGCGTAACGCACCCAGACCCATTCTCCTACATTTACCCCTTCACCTAACATCAAGGGCAATGGCCAATTCACCTAACCTGCACATTTTTGGACTGTGGGAGGAAATCGGATGTTGTGGTTTCCCGGATGAAACCCACGCAGACACGGGGAGAATGTGCAAACTCCACACAGAGATTCGCCTGAGGCGGGAATTGAACCCGGGTCTCTGGTGCGGTGAGGCAGCAGTGCTAACCACTGTGCCACCGTGCCGCCCAAAAATGCCACCCTCCCCCTTTTAGTACCTTCCCTGTTCTTAATGAAGGATCTATACCCCAGAACATACAACAACCATTCCTGTCCATTTCTCCAAAATGGCCACAACATCAAGCTGTACAACTGCACAATTTGGAAACAGGGAGTGATTGGAGAGGTGTTAAACGAGGGTGAGTCGGATAGATCAGAAGACAGTATGAGGGGTGAGAGACAGGAAAAGACAGAAAATGGAAGTTTTATTGAGAAATTCGCACGGACTGCGTGGCCTTTGTCTTGTGCCATACCCTGTGAACACTGGGTTGACACTGGCTGTGGTCTCAGATCATTTATCACCAATAATATCACAGGGTTGAGTTGCTGACAGTAAAGAGAGTGCAAAAGGCCAAGCGATTTTTTTTTTTTACAGGGAGAAGGTGGATTATTTTAAATAGACTGGGTGAAAAGCCACCGAAATGGAGAAACCCCCTCGCTACTGTGATACTGCGCCAGAGCAACTCAGTGAGGTGGATCATGACAGTGGGGAAATCAGCATCTCAGCTGCGCGTCAAATAATGATTGATAAAGTTTGTACACCACGTCCATGGTTTTGTAATACACATTTCAACTTATGTAGCGCAATATCATGAGTGTATTTTAACTATCTTATCACTTTGTACTTTCCATACTTTAGTATGGAGAGAAAATATTTTGTCCCTGTATTTTGAGTTCATGAACAGATTTTAGTCCTCATTCGTCACTTTAAATGTATCCTTGAATCTGTTCTTCATATGAGTTATAAAGGGTAACATTCCAATACTGATGACTGGGGAATATTATTGCCCCTCCCTCCAGTCTGAACTGCAATGTCCCCCAATTCTCTCTGTTTTCTGTCTCCTCCACAATGCCACAATCACACTGTAATTGAAGTCCAGTAAATGACATTTCATCACAGTACATTGATATCGATAACATCAATAGCACATGCCTCATCTGCCCTCTCTGATCATGGAATAACAATCTGAATTCCACTTGACACGTACAATTCTCTGTTAACATATCCATGCCATTTGTCTGTTATACCCCTGCGTTTCTCAGGCACACATTCCCCTCAGATCATGGACTATAAAAATTGTCTCAGTGTTTTATTGAAGTTATAATGCTTGGTCAGTAGTTACAGAATGTATGTTTCCATTTTTAAATAGAGAAGCATGTTTACATTCTGATAAACCTCCAGCATTACTCCCATATCCAAGGCAGATTGAATGGTTACACTCAATTGATCTACTAGCCTCAACATTTGCTCCATCAGTCACCCTCACAGACCCCATCCAGAATGTCAAATCTTGAATCATTGTTTTGAATATTAATAAAACAGTATTGAATTGAAAGGCGTTGGCTGGAGCTATTTATTCAGCGTCTGTGATCGCTGTCAGTCTCCATGGACTGAAGGGTTTGCTTCTTCTATTAATTCGAGACTCGGTTCAATGTGTCATCCCATAATATGGGCGGGAGCATCACCGACAGCACTAACAGTGAACAACAGCTCGAGAGATGGGGGAGGAGAGATCAGACGCTGAGAACAATAGACTGGAATGTTCCAATAATGTATCAGCATCTGAGAACATTAGACGAGAATATTACAACAGACAGGAGTTTATCCTTGGGTCTGGACTACCTTTCTCAGCCTTGGATATCATTAACATCACGAATCGAAGATATCCTTTGGATTATACAAGGAGGTTACTATCCCATCCTCGCTATAGTTGGTGTTCCTGGTAAGTCATTCCATCTGACCATTAAACTGAGTTGAACTGCATTGCTGTTCATAATTAAATTTAGAATTTGGAAGTCATCATTTTCAGATCCAGTCAAAAATTTTATTCCTTGCAAATTATAACTAGCAAATTACTATTCACAACTTATGCAACAATGCGCGAGGAGAAACCAGACTGTTCCTAATCTCCATGATCTGTTTTCTTCATTCAGGTTTACGTTTCTACATATTCTCCCGACTCACCAATCCTGCCCAGGACCACTATCAAGATATTTCAGTCTCCTTCTCAGCCTCAGTGCAACTGCTGAATAACCCATCGTTTGTGCCTTTGTTAAATCCAGATGTAACCGTTTCAAATCACTTCTAACTATGCTTCCATCATAAAATATTTGCACTTGAGATGGTTCGTCTGTTCTCTCCACAGAATCTGTCAGATGGGCAGACAGTGCAGAATAATAATCTTTTGATGTCCCATGAAGGAAGTTGATGGAACGCAAATGAAATCATCACCACTTGCTTTAAACAGAAGCCTATCTGCTTGCCATTCCTGATTAAACCCAATACCCGTTGCCACAAACTTCCAAATCACCTGTTACATCTGCAGACAGACTTCATATGATTCATGTACCAGGAATATGAAAAACATCTGCATCACAGAGTTTTTAGATTTAGATTAGATTACATTACAGTGTGGAAACAGGCCCTTCGGCCCAACAACTCCACACCGACCCGCCGAAGCGCAACCCACCCATACCCGTACATTTACCCCTTATCTAACACTACGGGCAATTTAGCATGGTCAATTCACCTGACCTACACATCTTTGTGACTGTGGGAGGAAACCGGAGCACCCGGAGGAAACCCACGCATACACGGGGGGAACGGGCAAACTCCACACAGTCAGTCACCTGAGGCGGGAATTAAACCCGGGTCTCCGGCGCTGTGAGGCAGCAGTGCTAACCACTATAACACCATACCGCCCACGTGTTTTGTTGAAATCCATAAACACCACATCCACTGCTCGACACATCCTCAAAGAACTCAATTAGATTCATGAGGCATGACCTGCTCCTCACAAAGCCATGCTGACTGACTTTAATCACACTATGCTTTGACAAATAGTCATAATCTGTTTACCTATTTGTTCTTCTACCTCATGCTCACTATTGGGAGGCCTATAGCATAGCCCCAACAATGTAACTTCTTTGCTGTTTGTAACTTTTTGATGTATTTTACCCAGTCTGATACCTATTTCATTGGCCACAGCACTCAAGTGGTTACATTTAAAGTTTGCTTTCAGGAATATAGAAATAAGTAAATCAGCTCGTTGAGTACATTGCACAGCCCAGGAGGAGGCCATTCAACTGAACTGCAGCAGAGGAACAGAGTTGCTGTCGCTAACAGAAAATAGACAGTGGAGATAAATGCATATTTTTGCAAAACAGTAACTAGTTTTGCCTCAGAGATCACTCTGGGGTCATCATTGATCAATAATCTATGTTAAATATCTGGATGAAGGGACTGAGTGGATCAAAACTGAATTACCTTTTCCACCAATATGATCATTCAATATATCTTCGAATGGAGGTAGTGAATCTGCATTGTGATATAGACAGGAAAGGTTCGTGAGCAGACCTTCAGCAGAAATAATATACAGTGAGTTGTCTATTGTGGTAGGAAGGATAGAACAGTAGGAAACAATTTAAATGGAGAGTGATCGCAGAACCTCCACACAATCCCCCCGGTCCTTTCCAGTTCTTTCAAGGATCCTCCCCACATGTCGGGGTAGGGGGATGAGGGAACGGATATCGGCACTTCACCACCCGGCTTGGACCTTGCTGTCCAATTCCAGGCTGTTTCTCCAGAAATGGGAGAAGGGAGCGAAGGAGTGAGTCTGGGAGTGGGTGTCCCTGCTTTTAGTGCTGGATGGGGTAAGGGTGATATGTCCGGAGGGAGTCTGACCACAATGTTTTATCCATGCAGTGTTATTAGTGTGCGGGGCTATTGCGTCAGTGACAGAGAAAGTGGGGGAGGGAAGGTGCTGAATTCAATAGTGAGAGTGGTCGTGCTTGAGCCTTATTTGGAGATAGAGTGTGAGCCTTGTTCGGGGGTAGGTGATTTAACAGATAAACAGTGAGTGTGAGGGAGCAGAGAGAATATGATGACTCTTATCCTGACAGAGCGGGGAGGATATTGATGCTTGTCCTGTATTTCTGACCAATTCTTCAGATCATCTAAATGTCGAGGTGAGACTCCCCAAACATCCCGTCCAAGTCTATCACTAATAACTTCACAGACCCTGTCCCTCAGATTCCACAGAATCAGCTTGGGTGGATCTTACAAATAGCAAGCAGAAGTAAACATTAATGTTTTATATATCGAGACCAAAACTGTTGCGCAAATACTTTGCATGATATGCTCTGGAAATTGGATATGCAAGTATATGCAAGGGGAAGCAATGACATAGTGATATTACCGCTGGTATCTTCGCCCAGAGACCCAGGTAATGTTCTGAGTACCCGAGTTCGAATCCTGCCAGTGCAGATGATGGAATGTGAATTCAATAAGTATCTGGAATCAAGGGTTTATGATGACCAGTAACCCATTGTCGATTGTTGGAAAAATTCATCTGGTTCACTAATGTCCTTTAGGGAAGAAAACTACTGTCCTTCCCTGGTTTGGCCTGCATGCGACTCCAGACCCAAGGCAACACTGTTGACTCTTACCTACCCTCTGCCATGGGCAATAAATGCTGGTTATAAATGCGAAGCCCTCCTCCTGTGAATGAGTAACAAATAATCGTGGGTGCTGCAGTAATAATGGATGGTGTCAAGTTGCATCGAAACTGCGTTAACTGAGTGTCTGCTCATGTTGTGAAAAATAAATTCCGTAGGTGTATATCAGGTAGTTTGAGACTATGTTGTGAACTAATATGGAGAGCAGGTTAGCTCGGATTTGGTGTTGTGTGGTCTGGAGAACTAATTACTAACCGTGCGCTGAAGCAGCTTTGAGGAATTGTGACGCAATATAGAAAATTTGAACATTATAATCAAGCATCGAGGAAGCCGGGAGGCTAGAGCATCAAGTTAGCTCCAGTGAATAATAAAAGTACAATATAACATTCAGTGAGAGACAAGCAATGGTTGTTTGAGTCATAGAGTCGTACAGTACAAAAATATTCCCTTCGTCCCAAAGTGGTCCATTCTGAACAAAATGTCCATTCACACTTATCCCATTTCCCTGCTATTGTCCGGTATCCTTCTAATCCTTTCCTATCCAAGTATTTGTCCAAATACCTGTTAAATATTAATGTACACACCTCAACCAATTCCACTGGCAGCTCATTCCATATTCTACCACCCTGTGTGTAAAAACATTGCTCCTCAGGTTCCCTTTTATTCTTTCTCCTTTGACCTTAAAGTAATGCCCTCTAGTCCGGGATTGCCCCACCTTTGGGAAAAAAGACTGAGTGCATTCACTCTGTTCATGCCTCCCATTCACTTCTATCAGATCCCTATCAGTCTCATACACTCTAAAGTTAAAAAAATCCTAGCTTGTCCAACCTCTCCTTAAAATCCAGACCATAGAGTTCTTCGCAACATCCATGTAAATTTCTTGAGCATTCTTTCCAGTTTAATAAGATCATTCCTAGAATAAAGTGAACAAAACTGATTAAGAGGCGACAAGTATGGCCTCACCACCATCCTGTATAACTGCAACACAACTCCCCAACTTCGATATTCAATGCCCAGATTGATGAAAGCCAGTGTGACAAAAGCCTTCTTCACTGCCCTGACTATCTCTGAATCAACTTTCGGAGAACCATGCTCCTGCATTCCAGAGTCCGACTGTTCCACTGCACTCCTTACGACCCAACGATTCACCATGAAACTCCGACCTTGAATTGACTTTGCAAAATGCAAGAGCTCACATTTATCCACATTCAAATCCATTTGCCATTTCTTGGTCCACGTCTCCAAATGATCAAGGTCCTGCTGCAATGTCTGACAATCTTCCTCACTGTCCACGAGACCACATCGTTTAGTGTCATCTTCGATCTTACTAATCATGCCTTGTACATTATAAACTAAATCATTATACATAAGACAAACAGTAATAGTCCCAGCACCGAACACTGAGGCACTCCACTAGTGACAGGCCTCCAGTCCGACAAGCATCCTTCCACTTTTACTCTCTGCTTCCTACCATCAAGACAATTTTGTATCTAATTTGCCATGTTCCCATTCCATTCCATACAATCTAACCTTCCATAGCAGCATACCATGTGAACCCTTATTGCAGGCCTTAAAAAAATCAATTGGACTACGTATACCACCCTGCTCTCGTCAATGTTGCTGGTCTCTTCATCAAAGAACTCTAAAAGATTTCTGAGCCATGCTCTCACATACACAAAGCCATGCTGACTGTTCCTAATCACACCCTGCCTTTCCAAATGTATGTATATCTTATCTCTCAGATTCTTCTCAAGTACCTTACCTACTCCAGATGTCCGGTTTACTGGTTTATAGTTCCCAAGTTTTTTTTTTTTGTCGCCCTTCTTGAATAAGGACACAGCATTCCCTGTCCTCCAGTCATTCGGGATATCATCCGTGGCCAGCGATGATGTAACAATATCAGCCAGACCCCCTGCAATCTCTTCTCTGTCTTCTTGCAATGTTCGTCGATATATTTGTTTATGGAAAAACTGCAAAGTTAGAAACAAAAGTCTATTTCTTTAAGGTAAAAACACCAAAGAGTGATAAAGTGACTTAATGATGGTTAAGATAACAAATTGAAGATTATTTTAATGATAAGAAGTGACTTCAGAAGAATTCTAGACATTGTGGAAACCTGCGAAATGTCAGAAATATGCAATACAGAAAAGGAGGGCGATGAAAATGATAAGGAAATCAAAAAGCGAAGCTGCATGCTCACACACAGGAATACGAGGACTGCACAAATCTACAATCTGTATTTCAAAGGAAACAAAACAAAAATAAGGTCAAATGTGGAAATTTGTAATCGTGAGAGGAGCGTTTATTGTGGAGAACAGGGAAATGGCCGATTAAATAACCATTACTCTGCATCTGTCATCATGGAGAAAGACCCAGAAAATCATCCAGAAATACCAAGTAATCTTATAGGGCTTTTGGAACTAAAGAAACAAAGTCAATAGACAATAGACAATAGGTGCAGGAGTAGGCCATTCAGCCCTTCGAGCCTGCATCGCCATTCAATATAATCATGGCTGATCATTCCAAATCAGTATCCTGTTCCTGCCTTATCGCCATAACCCTTGATTCCACTATCTTTGAGAGCTCTATCCAACTCCTTCTTTAATGAATCCAGAGAGTGGGCCTCCACTGCCCCCTGTGGCAGAGCATTCCACACAGCCACCATTCTCTGGGTGAAGAAGTTTCTCCTGAGCTCTGTCCTAAATGGTCGACCCCGTATTTTTAAGCTGTGTTCTCTGGTTCGGCACTCATCCATCAGTGGAAATATGTTTCCTACTGCCAGAGTGTCCAATCCTTTCATAATCTTATACGTCTCAATCAGATCCCCTCTCAAACTTCGAAACTCAAGGGTAGACAAGCCAGTCGCTTCAGTCTTTCAGTGTAAGGTAATCCTGCCATTCCAGGAATTGACCTCGTGAACTTACGCTGCACTCCCTCAATAGCCAGAATGTCTTTTGTCAAATTTGGAGACCAGAACTGCACACAGTACTCCAGGTGTGGTCTCACCAGGGCCCTGTACAGCTGCTGAAGCACCTCTTTGCTTCGATACTCAATTCCTCTTGTTATGAAGGCCAGCATGCTATTAGCCTTCTTCACTATCTGCTACACCTGTATGCTTGCCTTCATTGACTGGTGTAAAAAAAACCCAGATCTCTCTGTACTGCCCCTTAACATAAATTGAGTCCATTGAGGTAGTAGTCTGCCTTCCTGTTCT
Organism: Chiloscyllium plagiosum; assembly: GCF_037043375.1. NCBI lineage: Eukaryota > Metazoa > Chordata > Chondrichthyes > Orectolobiformes > Hemiscylliidae > Chiloscyllium > Chiloscyllium plagiosum. The sequence goes on along the minus strand of NW_028270180.1, from coordinate 78,910,968 downwards.
TGCTACCAAAGTGGATAACCATACATTTATCCACATGAAACTGCATCTGCCATGCATCTGACCACTCACCTAAGTTGTCCAGGTCACCCTGTAATCTCCTAACATCCTCATCACTTTTCACCCTGCCACCCAACTTTGTATCATCAGCAATCTTGCTAATGTTATTGCTGATACCATCTTCTATATCATTAACATATATTGTAAAATGCTGTGGTCCCAGCACGGATCCCTGTGGTATCCCACTGGTCACTGCCTGCCATTCCGAAATGGAGCCGTTTATCACTACCCTTTGTTTCCTATCAGCCAACCAATTTTCAATCCAATCTAGTACTTTGCCCCCAATACCATGCACCCTAATTTTACTCACTAACCTCCTGTGTGGGACTTTATCAAAAGCTTTCTGAAAGTCCAGGTACACTACATCTACTGGACTTCCCTCGTCCAACTTCATAGTTACATCATCAAAAAATTCAAGAAGATTAGTCAAGCATGATTTCCCCTTCATAAATCCATGCTGACTCTGACCTATCCTGTTACTACTATCCAGATGTGCAGTAATTTCATCCTTTATAATAGACTCCAGCCTCTTTCCCACCACTGAGATCAGACTGACTGGTCTATGATTACCTGCTTTCTCTCGCCCACCTTTCTTAAAAAGTGGTGTAACATTAGCCACCCTCCAATCCTCAGGAACCGACCCCGAATCTATTGAACTCTGGAAAATAATCACCAACGCATCCACGATTTCCCGAGCCACCTCCTTCAGTACCCTGGGATGCAGACCATCAGGCCCCGGAGGCTTATCAAACTTCAGACGTAACAGCTTCTCCAACACCAAATCCTGGCAAATATAAATTCCCTTAAGTTCAGGTCCTTCAGCCACTGTTACCTCAGGGAGATTGCTTGTGTCTTCCCAAGTGAACACAGATCTGAAGTACCCATTTAATTCCTCTGCCATTTCTTTGTTCCTAGTAATATATTCCCCTGTTTCTGTCTTCAAGGACCCAATTTTTGTCCTAACCATTTTTTTGCCTTGCACATACCTAAAAAAAGCTTTTACTATCCTCCTTAATATTCTTGGCCAGTTTACCTTCATACCTCATTTTTCCTCTACGTATTTCCTTCTTAGTAATCCTCTGTTGCTCGTTAAAAGCTTCCCAGTCCTCAGTTTTCCCACTTATCTTTGCTATGTTATACTTTTTCTCTTTTACCTTCATATGTTTCTTTACTTCCCTCGTCAGCCACGGCCGCCCATACCTCCTCCTGGGATCTTTCTTCCTTTTAGGAATGAACTAATCCTGCAACTGCTGCATTATACACAGAAATATCCGCCATTGTTCCTCCACGGTCATCCCTGCTAAGGTATTGCACCATTGAACTTTGGCCAGCTCCTCCCTCATAGCTCCATAATTCCCTTTATTCAACAGAAGTACTGTCACTTCCAACTGTACCCTCTACCACTCAAATTGCAGATTGAAGCTTATTGTATTATGGTCACTACTTCCCAATGGCTCCTTCACTTCGAGGTCTCTGACCAATTCTGGTTCGTTACACAATACCAGATCCAGAATTGCCTTCTCCCTGGTCGGCTCCAGCACCAGCTGCTCTAAGAATCCATCTCTGAGGCACTCCCCAAAGTCTCTTTCTTGTGGCCCAATGCCATCCTGATTCTCCCAGTCTACCTGCATGTTAAAAACCCCCATAACAACTGTAGTGACATCTTTGCGACATTTCAGCTCCTGATTTAACTTTCATCCGACATCCAGACTACTGTTTGGGGGCCTGTAGATGACTTCAAAGAGTGTCTTTTTACCCTTGGTATTTCGAAGCTCTATCCACACTGACTCTACATCTCCTGACTCTAGGTCCCCCTGCGCAAGGGACTGAATATCATCCCTTACTAACAAGGCCACCCCACCCCCTCTGCCCGTCAGTCTGTCCTTACGATAACACGTGTATCCTTGAATATTCATTTCCCAGGCCCTGTCCACTTGAAGCCACGTCTCAGTTATCCCCACAATATCTTATCTGCCAATTTCCAAAAGAGCCTCAAGCTCATCCATCTTATGTCTAATGCTTCGTGCACTCATGTATAAGTCAATTCATATCAGTAACAAGGTAGTACTTGAACATATAGCTGGATTAATCATTGCCATGTCTAACGAAACAAATGTAACTCATTTCAAAGTGACAGAAATAAATCAGCATTGAAGTATTAATTGCACTGTCAATGACTGTGTTTTATTTTCCTGTATATTCCAGAGAGGCTGGAAAGCCATTGTAGATAAATGGAAGGTAATAAACGTGATCCAAGCATGGTAGATAGATGAATGGAATGGATCTAGAAAGGAAAAAGTGATAGCGTGAAGAAATGCAGGCCAATTAGCATGACATCTGTAGAGAAACGTTTGGAATCTGAGACAGGAAGCGATATTGGATATTTAGAAATTAACAGCAATATTGAAGAGAATCAGTATACATTTTTGAAAGAGAAATTATACTTGATAATTCGGAATTTTTTGAAGGGTATTAGGAAGAATGTATGTTAGAGGCAAGTTAAAGTTGGGTTCACCTTCAATTAAAGGAGTCAGCATTTCGATGCAACGACATGTTGAAATAGTTTCACAGCGCCTTGGTGAGACTGTACCTAGAGTATTGTGTACAAGGTTGGTGAGACTGTCCCTGGAGCATTGTGTACAGGGTTGGTGAGACTGTACCTGGAGTAATGTGTACAGGGATGGTGAGGCTGCACCTGGAGTATTGTATACAGGGTGGGTGAGACTGTACCTGGAGTATTGTGATCAGGGTTGGTAAGACTGTACCTGGAGTATTGTGTACAGTGTTGGTGAGACTGTACCTGGAGTATTGTGTACAGGGTTGTTGAGAATGTACCTGGACTATTGTGTACAGGGTTGGTGAGAATGTACCTGGAGTATTGTGTCCAGGGTCGGTGAGACTGTACCTGCAGTATTTTGTACAATGTCGGTGAGACTGTACCTGGAGTTGTGTACAGGGTTGGTGAGACTGTGCCTGGAGTATTGTGTACAGGGTCGGTGAGACTGTACCTGGAGTATAGTGTACAGGGTTGGCCAGGCTATATCTGGAGTATTGTGTACAGGGTTTGTAAGGCTGTAACGTGAGTATTGTGTACAGGGTTGGTGAGGCTGTACCTGGATTATTGTGTACAGGGTTGGTGAGACTGTACCTGGAGTATTGTGTACAGGGTTGGTGAGACTGCATCTGGAGTATTGTGTACAGGGTTGGTGAGTCTGTACCTGGAATATTGTGTACAGGGTTGGTGAGACTGCATCTGGAGTATTGTGTACAGGGTTGGTGAGTCTGTACCTGGAATATTGTGTACAGGGTTGGTGAGATTGCATCTGGAGTATTGTGTACAGGGTTGGTGAGACTGTACCTGGAGTATTGTATACAGGGTTGGTGAGACTGTACCTGGAGTATTGTGTATAGGGTTGGTGTACAATTTCCTTTGTCGTATCTACTGCGTTCAGCTGTTTCTTCATGTCAGTTGCAGCGGATCGACTTGGTTGAAGGCTGGCATCTTTGATTCTGTGAGCCTCAAGGCGAGGGTGAGTTGGATCATCGGCTCAACACTTCTGGCTGAAGATAGTGCAGATACTAAATCCTTCTCTTTTACACTGAGGCTGCAGGTCTATTTGATTATTTAGGATGGGGATGCTTGTAGAGCGCTGTCCTCTGTCGTTTGTTTAATCGTCCATTACCATTTATGACTGAATGTGGCAGGACTGCAGAGCTTCAATCAAATCTGTTGGTAAAGTGCGATAGCTTTAATGTGTTAGCATCAGGTTTATGTTCACGTGGTTCTGACCCTGACATGTTCATCCACACTCGTCACTGAGCCATAGATCGTGTTGATAGTACGTGTTGATGGCAGACTGAAGGATAATCCCTCGGTAGAAATGTTGCAGGTTGTGGTTGAATGCAGGTTGTGATTGAACGCAGTTCTGCTTCCCCTGCTGCTGTAGTCTGCAGCACTACATGAATACATAGTTTAGAGCTGCACTATCTGCAATGCAATTCTGCTGGCTGTTCCAAAGTTCACATCGAGACCCATTCACCCATCAGCCCTCTACTCAATGACTTACTCTGGTTTCTGATATGATAGTGCTTCCGTTTGCAAATTTTCGTTCTGCTGAGGGTCTCTCCCGGGTCATGCTTTCAATCTGATACATTCCACAAAAGCATTTAACTGATTTTTATTCAATTGCTTAATTCATCTAAATCTTTTCATTGAGTAATGCCATTTTCTGTGTTTAAAGTAAATGTGTTTCCCTCTGTTTCTGTCCCTGACTATAATTAAGAGCTCTGTAGTGTCAGTCATACCAGCCTGGTGTAGCTTCAGAGCCAATGAATTCCCTGGATTCCCAAAAATCTTCATCACATTGTATGTTTTCTCTTTTGGTTTAATGCTGTCCCTGACTTGTCTTATCGCTCATGGCTACCTGGTCCTCCCATGTGTATGTTTCATCTTCTTTAGGATGAATTTTATTATCTTCTGAATTATCCCCAGATGGTCATTCCTGCTCGGCTCCCCTTCCAATTAACAGTGACCAGCTCCTCCCAAATGTCTTTGTAGTTTCATTGCTCAATTATAATCACATTACCATCAAGAAGAGAGCAACAGATATAAACCGAAAGAAGGAGTTTTGAGAGAAGGGACACGAAGAATAATTGGGGGATTTCTTAACTAGATACAAAGAGAGAAGGAGAGAGAGGATGTGAGATATGGAGATGTGAGAAATTCGAAAACTAGATTATCGAAAGAAGTAGATGTATATCCCTCAATGTTTTGTCAATTCCTGTGTGCTGTGGTCCTTTGTACAGTGCATGTACAACAGAGTAATATGTTCAAATGCTGGGTCTGATGCCAGAATTTTTCACTCCAATAATATGACAGACACTAGCTTTGGAAAGAACCCAACAGGCCAATATATTTAATTCCTGATAGAAAGGGGATGAACTGAAATAAGCTGGGACACCATAAGCAAGATTTATAACACACATCCTGATAATAATGAGAGACAGGAGTAGGGAATGCCAGAAAAGGGGGATCTTTGAGAGAAGGGGAATATATCACTGCAGATGAGGATCAAATAATGTTTCAATGAATTATAAATGTTATACATCATGTGCACCAGTTTTTATTAACTGTGTCTCCGTTGTCCAATCAGAGTGTGTTGTACACATATGATCAATCTTCCTTACCTGAACACACTCTGATTAAACAGTGTACATAAAATCAGTTTTCCTCCATTTCAACTCTCCTGTTGTCATGCTACCAGGATACATGAACACAAGCTGGCCACTAAAAGACATGACCCACTATCACGATTTTCCATACATACAGACAAAGAAGGACACCACTTTGACTGGGACTACACACACATCCTAGGACAGACGAAACCAAGACATGCACGGAAGTTCTGAGAGGCATGCAATCTAACCAGAAGTGCATTAATAAACACAGCAATTTAGATCCTATCTACCTTCCCTTCAAAAAAAGAAATGGAAATGACATCACCTACCTGAAGAAATCAAAACCTATAAACAGAGAGATGGGACATACCACCATGGTATACCGGAGACTTTCACTGATGATGTCACCCAGTCATGGTGATGAATCATCTAAAAACAAACCTTCAAGCCCAGCGAATTAACTCACATACATATAAATTGTTATTTTTCTTTTAATAGTGGAATTTGAGACTTCTCTGTCACTCATATTTGAACAGATTACGAGACGAGGTGAGCTTTTCTGGTTGTGTGGTTTTAATTAACAGAGGGGTTCGACATCAACATCATAACGGTTTGAGGGATTGTCGTATGGGATTTAGAGACATTTGGGGTACAAAAGGTCCCAGCAGACTCCATCACTTGACTGTTAAATAAAACAGGTGAGAAAATTCATTTAATCTTGTTTCCTTGTATTTGGTTAAATTAAAAGAAATGGCTTTTAACATTGCGAAAGAGGTTCTGGGGTTTGAAAATGATTCCCAAGTTTGCCAAGAAAGTTTAGAAAGACAGAGGAAGGGCATGCTTTTAGAATTAACAAATAGATTAGAATTGGGTTTCACCAGGGAGAAAAGGAAAGCTGAAGTTGTAATGGAATTGGCCAAGGACTTTGATGTATCAGACAAACAGGCAACTGCAGTCGAGTGAGAAAAACTTAAATTGCAAATATGGCAACTGGAGTTAGAAGATAAAGAAAGAGACAGTAAGTGTGAGAGAGTTAAAAAGAGTAAGAGAAAGAGACGAAAAAGAGAGAGAATTTGAAATTCAGAAGTTGGGAATTAGGTAAGAAAGTTAAATTAACAGGATGAAGATGAAGGGAGGACGTAGGGATGTATACAACTATGTTAATACATTGCCATATTTGAGTGAGAATAATGTCAAAATCTTTTTTATTACTTTGGTAATATTGGCTTGGCAGATGGTGTGTCCAGTGAACTTGTGGGTAACGCTAGTTTAGACTAAGCTGGTGGGCACAACTAGTGAGATATGTGCAGCGCTAACAGATGAGGGGTCAAGAGATTATGCAGATGCCGAACAGGGCATTTTGAGTGCTTATGAATTGGTACTAGAAGCATATAGACAGAGGTTCAGAAATATAGAGAGGGAACGTGGTCAGAGTTATGCTGAGTTTGAAAGGATTAAATACAGATATTTTGAAACATGGGTGTGGGCCTTAAAAATGGGGCTCGAAGGGAGATTATTCTGCTGGAGAAGTTTAAAGACTCACTTCCAGAGATGTGAAGAATTCATGTAAATGAACAGAGAGTTCAAGCAGTGAGGAGCGCGGAAGAAATGGCAGGAAAATATGCATCGGTGCATGAGATGAAATTTAGCTTCTGGGAGGATTTTCATCATGTGAAGAATAGAAATTGGGAGAAGGGGAGATCCTACGCTAAATGACATAGAGTAAATCACAGTGGCAATACTTCACCACAGGTGAGAAAAGAAGCCCAAGGGGGTTGAAAGGTGCTGAAAGGTCTCAGGTGTTCTCACTATAACGGAGTGGAACACGTAAAATTACAGTGGCGATGGTTTTAGAAGGGCACTAGGAATAGGTATTTTCACTGCAGTAAGCTGGGACACGCCGTGTTGGGCGTTGAAGGAAGTCACTTTGGGAAAAGGTGTGGTAAAATAGGTTAAGCAAGTGACATTAGTGAAACCGGTAAAAGAGACCCCAAGCGGAGCCAAGGAGCTGCAGGAGAGTGTACATCCTAGGCAGGGGCTGGGTATGGAGTCAGTGCCTGATCTCGACAAAGAATTCGCCTCTATGGATGAAGTTTACTCAGAAAGGTGAGGTGGGGGAGGGAGGGAGGCGTGGATAAGAAATTATAATTTGTGAGATACGGGATCTGCTCAGTCTCTAACAGTTGAGAAGTGAGGTGCCAGAAAAGCATAACAGATTGGGGAGCATTCGAAAAGTGGAACAATCGACATATCAGGCATAAACCCATCATCAGGAATGTGGTGGAGGGACAAGGGGGCTGATAGAGAAATAAGACAAGAGGAGCTGGGCTGGCCAGAGCGTCACTGGGAAGGTAATCGGATGATGTAGTTGGGAGTGATAGTGATCTGTTGAAGGGGAACGTGGACTAGATAGGTGGGAAGGAAGAGGGAAAGTTGGGACGGTTCAAGAGGGTGGTGCTAATTTGAACGGTTGGATCTATGCTGAGGTTGGGAGAGGGGAGATTTGGAATTTGGTGAAGTCAACGTTGATGCTGTATATCTTGAGGGTTCCAGCTGTCCTACCACCTATCCACTTCATCTTGCTCTCCGACCTATCACTGTCACAACCCACCTGAATCTACCTATTGCCTTCCAAGCTACCTTCCACCAGCTCCAACACCTCCTCCTATTTATTTCTCAACCTCCTCCCCCCTCCCTTGCCCCCCACTTTCCTGATGAAAGATTTGTACCTGAAGCGTCAACTCTCTTGATCCTCGGATGCTGCCTGAACTGCTGTGATTTTCCAACCACAGTTTTCAGACTGCATCTGTAGTCCTGACAAGATTGTCTGAATGTTTGGGATAAAGGTGCCCCATTAAATTGCTTGCCATCGGAGATGCCCAAATAAATCTACTCACTTTACTTCCTTTGAGTTAATGTTCGTACATGAAGTGAGAGGTCCTTTGAAATTAATTAAATATTAATTGACAAGATCGAAGTCGGAGATCTCACACTTGGATTATGTATGTGAGGTGAGGAAACATTAGATGGAGTAGGTGAGTTAGCTAAACAGCACCTGAAGAGGACACAGCAAAGAGTGAAGCAGGTGGAAGGTAAAACATCTGAAACTTTGACGATTACCCGTGGGGACGATGTATTAGTATTGCCACCAGTGGTAGGAAATCCCTTCAAAACCAGGTTTAGTCGCTCCTTTCAAATGAAATAAAAAAGAGTCAGTTAACCTGTCTGGTAAAGATACTCGATATGACAAAATCGTTATCGTGTATGCCATGCAAATGAATAATGCACCACCACATTTAAGACTCAGGGACAGAGTTGTGGCCAGATGAACAAATTGTGCAGGTTATCTGTATGATGTGGTAATCTTTAGCAAGTGATTGAAAGTTCACATGTTACAGTTGGCAGAGAATGTTGAACGATAACAAGAAGCAAACTTAGTAATAAACTTAAAGAAAACAGAATTCGCGAAGGCCGAGGTGACGTTCTTGGGACATTACTTTGGACATGGAAGTTTGACTCCATGGAACACAAAGAATAAGGGCTTTGAGGAATTTTCACGACTATCCTCGAAGAAAGAGGTGCTTCGATTTTTGGAACTGAGTGGATTCTATCGGAAGTTTGTTACAAACTTCAGCAGCGTATTTGCACCACTGCTGGATTTACTAAAGAAGATGACAGAATTGTGGTGGACAGAACAATGCCAGGAGGCTTTTGAGAATTTTAAAGCAGCATTAATCCCCGCACCAGTTTTAGCTGCACCAACTATTTTGAAACCCTTTGAAAATTGTATCTGATGCTAGGGATATGGGGTCGGAGATGCAGTGATACAGAAAGATGATGATGGAATTGAATGGCCAATTGGCTACTTGTCCAAAAAACTAAATATCCACAGAAAGAATAGAAAATCTCCATTATTGAAAAAGAATGATTGAGTTTCGTACTGCTCTAACAATAATTTAATATTTATGTCACAAACAAATTGTCGCAGTTGGTTGTTGATAACAACAACAAACCTCTCGCATTTTTTAGACTATTTAAAGACCAAAATATGAGACTAATTCATTGGAGTCTTATGTTATCGACTTTAAACCTACAAAATGTACATGCTGTGGGTTCTAAGCATGTGATAGCAGATGTGTTACCGCGAATTTAAAGGAAAAAGTGTAGATATGATTTGACTTTTTCCAACGTTATATATGTGTACAGAATTAATATGAATGGTATAACCGAGATTAATGACTTTTGTATTTCATAATAATGGGATTAAGAATTTGAGGAAAAGAAATGAAGCCATCTTTTTACACTGATGGTGCATTTTATTTCTGAAGGGGGGAGGGGAATTAAGCCGTAAGCATGTCTGGTCACTTTAAGACAGAACGGGTTTTGCTGAATAGAAAGTACAGCCACAGATGCCAGCTAAAGGTCACACTGTTCCACATGTCACTATTAGCTGGGAAATGGATACCTGAGTTTTGTTTGCTGTTTTGGCAACAATTCAAATACAACCAAAGAGTTTAAATAACGCTTAACAGACCAGAAGCCAACGGAATTTCGATATTATTGTTTGGACACCTGGGAAGTATGAGATTTATTGTAACATGGGAAGTATATGAACACAGGATTTTGAACACGAGAGGGAGAGCCACTGCCATCCAACAACAGAGTAACTGCTGTTGAGCAGGAGTGCTAACTGGACATCTCAAACACTCTCTATCAAAGATATATGCTCATGTCAAACCTACTTACAGTAAAAAAACAAAATGACCCAGGGAGATCAGCAGCTGGAAGAGGGAACATAACGGGGAAGATAGAAACTGTGTGGTCTTGAGATTATAATGTTTAATATGTGGGTTTTTGGAACAGCATAATTTTACAGAGTTGGAGTCAGATAATATGCAGTTAAGAAAAGAGGGGCTTGTATTTGTGAATAGTTGTTGCTTAGTGTTCACTATTAAAGTTAAGAAACTAACTTGTTATTTTTTGTTTAAATAGTGGAATTCAGGATATCTGTGTCACTCATATTTTAACAGGTTATGAGGTGAGGTGAGCTTTTTCTGGGTGTTTGGTTTTAATTAACAGAGGGGTTCGACTCTACCTTGTAAATGTCCATCCACGCTAACCCCATTTCCCTGCAGTTGGCCCACATCCTTCCAATCCTTTCCTATCAACATATTTAACCAAATGCTTTTGAAATGTTGTTAATGTATACCCCTCAACCACATCTGCTGGCAGCTCAACAACGTACCATCCTCTGGTAAAGAATTGGACCCCCAGGTAGCCTTTTATTCCTTCACCTTTAACCATAAACTGATCTCCTCTAATCCTCGATTCTCTGCACCTAGGAAAAAGGCTGAGAGCATTAATCCTATCCATACCCCTCGTGATCTTATACAGCTCTATGAGGACTCCCTCAGTCTCCTACACGCTAAAGAAAATGTTCTAGCTTGTCCAACCTCTCCCTATAATTCAGACGATTGGGTCCTAGCAACGTCTTTGTAAATTTCTTCTGCACTCTTTCTAATTTAATAACATCCTCCCTATAACAAGGTGACAAAACTGAACACAATACTCCAAGTGTGGCCTGACCAAAATACTGTGTAACTGCAACATAAATTCCCAACTTCTATACTTAATATCCTGCCTGATGAAGGCCAATGTGCCAAAAGCCTTCTTCACTTCCCTGTCTCCCTGTGACTCCACTCTTAAAAAACCGTGTGCACCTGATCACCAAGGTCTCTCTGCCCACTGTACCCCTTTAGACCCTTCCATTGACCATGAAACTCCTACCTTGCTTTGAGTTTCCAAAATGCAAGACCACACACATTTATATTAAATTCCATTTGCCATTTCTCGGCCCTCTTCCAGACCTGATTAAGGTTCTACTGCAATTTCTGATAAACGTCCTCACTGATCATGCTCCCACTTACTTTAGTGTCATCTGCAAACTTACTAATCATACCTTGTACATTCTCAACCAAATCAGAGATAACAAACAGTAATGGACCCAGCCTGCAGTCTGACAAGCATCCTTCCACTAAACCCTCTGCTTCCTACCATCAAGCCAACTGTGTATCCAATTAGCCAGTCCCCCCAGTATTCCACGTGATGCAACCTTCCTGAGCAGCCTGCCATGTGGAACCTTCTCAAAGGAACCTGAAGAAGGGCCTGTGCCCGAAACGTCGAATCTCCTGTTCCCTGGATGCTGCCTGACCTGCTGTGCTGTTCCAGCAATAAAGTTTCAACTTTGATCTCCAGCATCTGCAGACCTCACTTTCTCCTCGAACCTTCTCAAAGGCCTTACTAAATCCATAGAGACTACATTTACTGCTCTGCCCTCGTCAACCTTCCTGGTCACTTCATCAAAGAACTCTAACAAATTTGGGACGCATGATCTCCCACTCAGAAGTCTTTGCGGACTGCTCTGAATCAAACCCTGTGTAATAATGGGTGCAGTCAATGGTATACTGTCCTTCACTGTATGATGATTCGAGTGCATAAGTAAAGCCATCTTCCTGCTGTTGTAGAGCCTTGTTGAGAGAGCATTGGGGCACTCTCTCCAGAGTTGATCTCCTTTGTAAGGAATGATCTCCTTACAACAGACACGGATGATGGTAGCATGAGAATAGAGTGAAGAAGCTGAGTGTTTAATCTGTAGAGCTGTGTGAGATGGAGAAATGGTGACGCTGAAACAAGAGGAGTGGCAGCGATCACTTATTTCCAAAAGAGACATTGATAGTGTGAGAAATTCCATACTTTACAAAGGATTAATTGGTTTGATTTATTGCCACGTGTACCTCAGTACAGGGAAACATTTTAGTTATGAGCAGTGGAGGCAGGTCATAGTAAGCATGGCCAGACAGATCATAGGGTGGAAATAGGCTTGGACAGAGTAAGGCATACAGGTTACATTGAACAGGATGTGCACTAGACAAGATCAACATGATTAATATAATCATTATTTGAACTTAGAGAGTACATTAATCAGTCTAATGTGACTTTCCTAATAGTTTATATGCCTACATTAACTCTCCCCACATTAATGTGAAGTCGGCGTGTGAACCCGTACTGAACACATGTTGCTCACAATCCCCAACAGCAGCCATAATACCTTCCATCTGAAACAGGTAGCCATTCCCACCAGCTTCCGCCCTACATAGTGAACACCAGGCTGTCTTCTCGGAGATGATTTATGCCTTCTTGAGACTTCACACAAGATATATGGCTTCTCTCCTCACCGCGAGAAAACCACGTTAAAGTCCCATGTGTGTATCATGAGCAACGGAGGCACGAGGAACAACGTGGAGCAGTCTGTCTGTGCAGCCTCTGCTCCACTTGTTCATCATGTTCGAGCATCTATTAGGAGACAGTGAGGACTGCCGATGCTGGAGATCAGAGTTGAGCGTCGTTTGCTGAAAAAGCACAGCAGGTCAGGCAGTATCCGAGGAGCAGGGGAATTGATGTTTCGGGAATAAGCCGTTCATCAGGAATCAGTATCAATTATTTCATTCTGTCCCTGTGTAAGTGCGTTGAGGAGGAATGGCCTCCTCCTATTCCTGTATAAGTGGCTCAAGGTGCTGAATGGCATCCTCTTGTTCCTGTGTAATTGACTCAAGGGAATGAATGGACTCATCCTATTGCTGTGTCAGTGACTCAACGGACTGACTGACATCTTCCTCGTCCGATTGGACAGGGCCAAGGGCCTGATTGGGTTACCCCTGGTTCCTGTTTGACAGCTCCATGTGCTGACAAGTGTGGTGATGCTGTAGCATAAGAGGTTATTTTCTACTCGATTCTTTTAACAGAGATATTGAACGGTTGTGACAAAGCTGGCTACTTCGGACCACTGGAGTAAACAGCTAGGAAGGCCTTACTTTTATTGTAATGGAGCCTGAATGGGTGTGGCCAGTTCTCACAGATAAGGATCACTGGGTTTTGGTTTCTCAGTAACATCAGAAACTATTGGGGTCTGTACAGAGTTGGAAGCTTCAGTAGATGTCTCCTGGCTGCCACTATCTCTGAATTTTCTCTTGATGCTGTTTTTAATTCCTGGATTGGGGAAATGTTTGTGACAACCTGTGTCTGAATATTCCTTTTTGTCAGGGGCTGTGTTTATGCGATTTTCCTATATTGGAGCAGTTTATTAGTAATAGTTCCTAGATCTATTATTCTGTTAACTTGTCCAATAGAATTAAGTTATTCAAAATGTCTCTTTCTTTTGTTTCATTTTATCTTCTGTGTTTAAATAAATGGTGTTTTGTTTCACACCGAGTAGTTTGACCATTCACATTGCATCTGGAACAGACAGTGTAGATTTCCTTTAAAATTTGAAAATATTAGAGTCTAGGCTACCGCCTTCAATTATTTTCGCGGGGCTCTGGTGTGGTCCATCACACTACACTCCTTGTCTTCCTGAGTAATCGGTTCGAGGCACTGAATGGGCTGTCCCTGTTCTTCTCCAATACTGTCAATGGGCTGAATGACTTCCTCATATTCCTGTGAAACCAGCGTGAGGTGCTGAATGAACTCTTGTTTTACTGTGGCAATGTGCAATGCCAGGCAGTGCTGTTACACGAATGTTGCAGACACTTTAACAGAACAAACCCGAGTGGTGTCTGGGTCTTGCTGCACATGGACACAGACCAGCTCAGGAGCAGAGGGGGGACAAAATATTCTGAACATTGTGGAATCTTCAGTGAAAATCCCCACTTCTGATCTTATGGTCGGGAGGGTGGGGGCGGGGAGACATTGATGAAACAGCTGTTTGTGAAGAGGAAGGTACCCTGACGATTTCCCACAGAGCTTACCCAGGACTGAGATGGCGAACATCTTCCTTTGTGCTATGTTTGACTACAAACACTGGAGAGTTTACTCTGATTCCCATTATATCCAGTTTTCTAAGTTCCATGATGTCAACAGAAGGCAACCACTGCCTTGATATCAGGGCCAGTCATTTTTACCTGAACCCTTGTGTCAGCCTCTTTTGTTCATATCAATAGGAGCATATTATAGGAGCAGCGAGTGTTTTCTTCAAACAGGTGGTGTTGAATGTCAGGATTTCTGTTTGCAAGAGTGTTCGGGGAGCCAGATGGCTTAAAGTATTTGAAGAGTTGGTAGATGGATATTGACCTGTCAGAGAGTTGAGGGCGGAGAAGAATTGGGTATGAAAGAGGATTTGAGACCAAGAGCAGATCAGTCATGATCTTAGTGAAGGGCAAGGCAGGCTTGGGGAGTGAAGGACCTGCCCCTGTTTCTGATGTTCTCACATTCTGTTATTGGAAAGTTAGTGGCTGTTATTTTTATGAATGTGAAATTACTGCATATTGCAGCCAGTGAGACCAGAGGATTTTGTGAGACATCTTTGGTGAGGTTTATGGGCTGTATTCATAGTGAATCTGGGTCTATAACATGATCAACAAATGAAACACAAGTTTAAGAGATGGGAAGCTCTGTAAAGAGAGATGACGGGCCTCTTTCATACCCAGCCTTAATTTTTCAATTCATTTCCCAAATCACTTCAAAGCACGTGACATCCTTAAAGGGCTGAATGGTCTCGACTGTTTCTGTGCATCAGATTACAATTGTATGTAGCCTCCAACTGTTCCTGTCAAGCAAGTTTGAGGGGCTGAATGGAACACAGGAACATGGGAGTGAGGAGCAGGAGTGGGTCATTACATATTTTGTGCCTTCTCCACCAGGCAATAAGATTGTGGCTGATCAGGTTGTGGTCTCAGCCCCACTTTCCAGTCTGTGTCCAAGTATCTGTGACTCACTTCCCTGTCAAATAACTAACTAACACAGCTTTCAGTCCATTTGAACATAGAGGCACAATAAAAAGTGAAGAGAACCGCCACTTGAAAGTTCCTTTAAGAATTTTTCGTCATCCCTCTTATAGAATCAGAGAGTCATGCAGAATGGAAACAGACCCGTTAGTCCAATCTGTTCACTCCGATCAGATATCAAATCTGATTTAGACCCATTTGCCAGCATTTGGCCAATATTCTTCCTGTGATTGTACTCTCCTTGATCACTACCTCTGACAGCAATTTCTGTACACACACCACTCTCTGCGTGAAACATTTATCTTCAGGTCCTTTCTAAATCATTCTCCCTCTCGCCTTCAACTTACGCCCTCTTGTTCTGAACTCCCCTATCCTGGGATCAAGAACTTGGCTGTTCAAAATATCCATACCTCTGATGATTTTATAAGCCTCTATAATGTCACCCCTCAGACTCTGACACTCTAGGAGAAAGCACCTCATCATAATCAACTTCTCTTCGAAGCTCAAACCTCCAGTCCTGGAACATCCGTGTAAATATTTTCTGGAGACAACCGAGTTATACGCAGTATTCTTAAAGTAGCCTCACCAACATCCAGGGAGAGTTGGATTTGGCTGAATTCCCTTTGCTTTAGGCACTGAGGAGATTCCGGTGAATTCTGGTTGGGGACGCTCCAAAGGGTAGCACGGTGCTTTACAGCACTAGGGACGTGGGTTCGATTCCAGCCTTGGGTGACTATCTATGTGGAGTTTGCACATTCTCCCCTTGTCTGTGTGAGCTTCTCATGGGTGCTCAGTTTCCTACCACAGATGCAAGATGCCACCACAACTCCTATACTCAGTGCTCTGACTGATTAAGGCAAATGTGCCAAGTGTGTTCAGCACCACTCTGTCTACCTTCGACTCCACTTTCAAGGAACAATGTACCTGCAGCCCTAGGTCCCTTTGTTCCACAATACTCCCCAGGACCTTACCATTAAGTATATAATTTCTGCCCTGATTTGCCTACCCAAAATGCAAAACCTCGTCTTTATCTAAATTAAATTTCATCTGTCACTCCTTGCCCCTTTGTACCATATAATTGTAGTCTCGTTGTACTCTGAGATAATCTACTACACCATCTCTCTGATGTCATCTGTAAACTTACTAACTATGGCCCCAATGTTCACATCCAAATCCTTGATATAAATGACGAAATGCTGAACTCAGTACTGATTCTTGCAGCACACTGCTGCTCACAAGCCTCCAATCTGAAAAATATCCCTCTTCCTTCAAGCCAATTGTGAGCAGCTTCCCCTGTATCCCATGTGATCGAACCTTACTAATCTGTCTACCAATCGGAATGTTATGAACATCTTGCTGAGGTCCATATAGAATATCTACCAAACTGCCTTCATCAATCTTTGTCATCTCTTCAAAAAACTTAACCAAATTAATGAGACATGATTTCCCATGCAGAAAGACACGTTGTCTACCCCGATCAGCCCTTGCCTTCCCAAATGTATGTAAATGCTATCCCTCAGAATCTCCTCCAACAATTTACCCACCACTGACATTAGGCTAATTGGTCTATAGTTCCCCGACTTTTGGGTCACTGTTTCCTTTCTAGTCCCACTCCTCCACTGCTCAGAACAAATGTTAAATGTAACCAGCTTGGTAATATGGCCGATGATATCGGTCTCAGACTGTGTCAGGGTCAGTTTTAGCAACAAGTCAGGCTAGTTTCTTTAAAAAGTTTATGATCCACAGCAATGTTACTCAAGCTATGATGGAAAGATGAATGGAAAAGTGTTTGGGTATTGCAAATATATAATTGATATTTCCGTGTTTAAAACATTGAGACACACACACACTCACAAACACACACAAACCGGTTAACAAAATCTCTGCAATTTTAATTTGAAAGAACTTTGTCCAAATATTAGTGTAACTCATGACAAAAGTAAAAAATTGAGATTGTCCAACATATTATTCTCTTCTGAAGATATTCTACTCACAAAGCTGCTAGCAATGGGATTTCATCCTGGGACTGTTGGATTTGGCTGAACTCCCTTTGCTTCGGGCAGTGAGTAGATTCCAGTGAATTCTGGTCCAAGGTCAAGCAAAGGTTAGCACGGTGGTTAGGACTGCTGCCTCACAGCACCAGGGACTTGGGTCCGATTCCTGCCTTGGATGACTTTCTGTGACATTCTCCACTTTCCTGTGTGAGCTTCTAATGGGTGATCCAGTTTCCTATCACAGCTCAAACTGTGTCGGTTAGGTGGATTGGTCATGCTAAATTGTCTGTAGTGTTCAGGGATTTCTAGGTTATGTGCATTAGTCGGGGGTAAATATAGGGGAATGGGATGGGAAGGTGGGTATAGACTTGTTAGGCCGAAAGGCCTGTTACAACACTGCAGAAATTCTATAAAAATAAGAATGGGAACGATGACTGTAGAGTTTTTTTAGCTTGCACACATTGCTGTGATGAGGAACGATGAAGGAAAAACAGTGCAATAGGTCGTTTCTTCTCGGGCAGATTACATTGTCTCCCTCTCTGAGCTGAACCACACAATAATGTCATCCTCTCCCAACCTGGATCATGTGAGGTCTCCTTGTACATTGTCAAAACTATGTCTCTATCACATTCCCTGTTCCATGCAGGTGCAGCATTGCTGCTGTCATACAGAGAGCCATACACTTAGCAGAAAATGGTCTCGGTCGATTTGAAATATATTTAAACGTCCCTAGTCATTGAAAAAATAAAATGTTTAGTTTATTCAGAATACCTGTGTTAAAATGAACGCATTTTTTAAAAGAAATACAGAAATTGCTGGAAAAGCTCGGCAGGTCTGTCAGCATCCAGATGCCTTTTACATGCTGTAGTTGTACCAGCCTCCACCACTTCCTCTGGCAGCTCATTCCAGACCCGCACCACCCTCTGCGTGAAAATGTTCACTTTAGGCCTCATCAAAACCTTTCCCCTCTCGCTTTCAACCAATGCCCTCTAGTTTTGGACGACCCTAACCTGGGGGAAAACTCTGACTACTCACCCTATCCATTACACTACAGTGTGGAAACAGGTCCTTTGGCCCATCAAGTCCACACCGACCTGCCGATGCGTAATCCACCCATACCCCTACATTTACCCCTTACCTAACACTACGGGCAATTTAGCATGGCCAATTCACCTCACCTGCACATCTTTGGACTGTGGGAGGAAACCGGAGCTCCCGGAGGAAACCCACGCAGACACGGGGAGAACGTGCAAACTCCACACAGTCAGTCGCCTCAGGCGGGAATTGAACCCTGGTCTCTGGTGCTGTGAGGCAGCAGTGCTCACCACTGTGCCAATGTGCCACCGTGCCGCCCATGACCATCCTGAGTTTATACTGCTGCAAGATGTGACCCCAATCAACGCGAAGAGCTGTGCTTTCAGTCATCCTGGGCCTAAATTCTGAAATGCAATGCTGGCACCTCTTCCTTCTCCATCAAGTCACAATTCTAAATCCCTTTTAATCATTTTGTTCACATGTATCACGCGATACATCTGTGAGCTTTACACCTAGACGTTTGTGTCCGGAGGTAGGGACACTAACATCATTCAGCAATACCCATAAAGCTGTAACAGTATTCTTCTGTGTGTTTGTTCATCAG
This sequence comes from Chiloscyllium plagiosum, assembly GCF_037043375.1. NCBI lineage: Eukaryota > Metazoa > Chordata > Chondrichthyes > Orectolobiformes > Hemiscylliidae > Chiloscyllium > Chiloscyllium plagiosum. The sequence continues at coordinate 78,892,321 of NW_028270180.1, read as the reverse complement.
CCTTTTCTGACATGCTGTGACATACCTCTGCAACAGGCAGGACTTGAATCCAGGCCTTCTAGTCCAGAGCTAGGAACAATAACACACAAGTTCAGGAATTGGAATCAAATCCAGAGTTCTGGTTCAGAGGCAGGTACATTATCCACCACACTACCTTACCCAGATTTTGAGTCATATTTTAGTGCCCACTTTCAGCTCGGTGTGGATTTATTATAATCAGGTTACCATTACTGAATTACAAAAAACACTTTGTATTGTTAAACAAATGCAAGATATTTGTCTCAACTGTTGGATATTGAGTGTTTGTGCTGTGCTATCGAAATTAACTATGATCAGCTTTAATCGCTATTATCTGTAGTCTGCAATATTAGGGAAAGAAATCCTGCAGACACACTCTGCCCAATGAAGGGTCTCAAATAGATATTTATTACTGAACACCAGAGACGAAGGAAGAGCTTAATTTCTGGTCCCAAAACACCGATCACTCTTACCCACATCGAACATGCGACTGCCCTATTCCTAAAACCATGAAATGACACCTGGCTGCTGATTACAGTCAACCTCTCCTCCCCACTGATTGTGTCTGCAATCTGTCCCTCCTCCCCCTAACCACACAAGGCAAACCAAGCTCAGGATCTTTGTGAAAATCAAGGCATCCTGGAGAGGGATGGGCGTTTTAAAATTGAAGAAGGGGGGTGGGGTGGCAGTAATATCGCACACTGGGCTGAGGGGTGGCAGTTAGAGTTTAGTTTGGATTAATGTGAGGTATTGGATTTGGTAAATCAAACAACAGAAGGACCTATACAATTAAAAGTAGAGCCTTTGGCAGTGCTGTATAACAGAGACCTAGGCCGACAGGTACAATTCTTTAAAATTTGCATCTCATATAGATCGTGTGGTTAAGAAGATGTTTAGCACACTTGTCTTCATTGATCAGACCTTTGAGTATCGGAATTGGGACGTCAATGTCGAGCTTGTACAGGATATTGGTGAGACCTCTTCTGGAATACTGTGTCCAGTCTGGTCATCCTGCCCGTTCATTCCATAGGCACACCACCCTCTGGGTGAAACAGCTGCCCATCAGGTCACATTTAAATGTTTCCCCTCTCACCTTAAGCCGATGTCCTCTAGTTTTGGACTTCCCGTACACTTAGAAAATTCCTGGACTATTCACTTTGATATTATTGACCTTGATATTATTAAGCTGGAGAAGGTTCAGAAGAGATTAACCTGAATGTTGCTGGGAAAGGAGGGATTGAGCTATAAGGAGAGACTGGATAGGCTGGGCCTTTTTCACTGAAGAATATGAGATTAAGGGGTAACTTTACATAGGTTATAAAATAATGAGGGGTACAGATAAGCGGAAGGGCTGATGTCATTTCCCAGAAGTGGGGATTCAAAACTGGGGGATATTTTAATGTGTGAGGAAAAAGATCTACAAAAGTCATGAGATGGAAATATTTTAGACACAATCTGGCTTGTGTGTGGAATGAACTTCCAGAGGAAGTGGTGAGAGCAGGGACAGCTGCAACGTTTAAGGACATTTAGATCAGTACATGGACAAGACATCAGTTTGGATGATGCTATGAGCATCTGTCCTCCCCGGCCCCCTCTCTGAATGAATCTCTGTTGGTTTTCACCCTCTGCCAATGCCTGTACAGTGGCGTGGGGAGCCCAGCAGAGGGAGGTATTGCATCACTTTAAGCACCACAGAGACTGCCAGACCTCCCCATACAGAGACACACAGATACACACACAGCAATTTTTAGGACACGGTGTGAAGCTCATCTGGTAACTTAATTGAAACATAAAGAAATGCTCAATTCGTCTCGGAAACTGTTAAAATATGAGTGACAGATCTGCTAAATTCCACTGTTTAAATAAAAGCATCTATTTATTTTTTCACTCTGGAAGTGAACATTTTACGTCAACTGCTCACAACTCTTGGACCCTCTTTTTCTTAACCACTTATTAACCGACTCCAGCTCTACAGCAATATACTGTTTCAGGGTCTGCCATCCTCTCATACCACAGGTGCTTGTAAGCTCTCAGTTCAGAACAGCATTCACCCTCGCTTTAAGATACAGTACACACTTTCAACTTCATCACATTATACCCTGATGAATATAGATAAATGGAAACTCTCCGATTTCTCTTGCTCTGTGGTTTGTCAATATTTCGTCTACTCTGTCTCGTATGTGTCAGGATTTATGTTGCTCCATTGACAGCATGTCATTATTCGACTCTGTCCGTGAGAATATATCAGTATTTCACTTGTTCACACTCGTGTATGTGGGACAGGATTTCAGTTGTTTCATGGGGACTGTGAGGCTATGACAATTTCAATGTTTGTAGATGGCACCGAACCTGGAAGAACTCTGAAGTCTATGGAGGACAGTGTGGAACTCTAACAGGACAATCACACATTGGTGTAGTGTTCAGGTTTATGGCAGATGGGGATCAGTGCAGAGCTGTGTGAGGTGATACACTTTGGTAGGAAAGACAATGAAAGACAGTTTAAAATAGGCTGTGCCATTATAACGGGAGGGGGCGGGCAGGAGCAGAGAGCGCTGCGTGTATATGAGCACAGATTGTTACAGATATTAGGACAAGTGAGGAGAGTAGTTACTATCCCAGATTAGTTAGAACATAGAACATAGAACATAGAAGAATACAGCGCAGTACAGGCCCTTGGGCCCTCGATGTTGCGCCGATCCAAGCCCACCTAAACTACACTAACCCACTATCCTCCATATACCTATCCAATGCCCTCTTAAATGCCCATAAAGATGGAGAGTCCACCACTGTTACTGGCAGGGCATTCCATGAACTAACGACTCGCTGAGTGAAGAACCTACCCCTAACATCAGTCCTATATCTACCCCCCCTTAATTTAAAGCTATGCCCCCTTGTAATACCCGACTCAATACGCGGGAAAAGGTTCATACTGTCGACCCTATCTAACCCCCTAATCATCTTGTACACCTCAATCAAGTCACCCCTAAACCTTCTTTTCTCTAGTGAAAACAGCCCCAAGTGCCTCAGTCTTTCCTCATACGATTTTCCTTCCATACCAGGCACCATCCTGGTAAACCTCCTCTGCACCCGTTCCAATGCCTCCACATCCTTCCTATAGTATGGCGACCAAAACTGCACACAATATTCCAGATGCGGCCGTACCAGAGTCTTATACAACTGCATCATGACCTCAGGACTCCGGAACTCAATTCCTCTACCAATAAAAGCCAGTACGCCATATGCCTTCCTCACCACACTATTTACCTGGGTGGCAACTTTCAGAGATCTGTGTACATGGACACCAAGATCCCTCTGCTCATCCACACTACCAAGTATCCGACCATTAGCCCAGTACCCCATCTTTTTGTTATTCTTCCCAAAGTGAATCACCTCGCACTTAGCTACATTGAATTCCATCTGCCACCTTTCTGCCCAGCTCTGCAGCTTCTCTATATCCTGCTGTAACCTGCCACATGCTTCCTCACTGTCAACAACTCCTCCGACTTTCGTATCATCCGCAAACTTGCTCACCCAACCTTCTAACCCCTCTTCCAGGTCATTTATAAAAATGACAAACAGCAATGGTCCCAAAACAGATCCTTGCGGAACACCGCTAGTGACGGCACTCCATGAAGAAACTTTGCCATCAACTACTACCCTCTGTCTTCTTCCATCCAGCCAATTCCTAATCCAAACCTCCAACTCACCCTCAATGCCATATCTCCGTATTTTCTGCAGTAGCCTACCATGGGGAACCTTATCAAACGCCTTACTAAAATCCATATATACCACATCTACCGCTTTCCCCTCATCAACCTCCTTAGTCACCTTTTCAAAGAATTCAATAAGGTTTGTGAGGCACGACCTGCCCTTCACAAAACCATGCTGACTATCCTTGATCACATTATTCCTATCCAGATGTGCATAAATCCTATCCCTTACAATTCTCTCTAAGACTTTGCCCACAACAGAAGTGAGACTCACCGGCCTATAGTTACTAGGGCTATCCCTACTCCCCTTTTTGAACAAGGGAACCACATTTGCTATCCTCCAGTCTTCTGGGACTACTCCTGTAGACAAAGAGGACATAAAAATCAAGGCCAATGGCTCTGCAATCTCCTCCCTTGCTTCCCAGAGAATCCTAGGATAAATGCCATCAGGCCCAGGGGACTTATCTATTTTCACCTTTTCCAGGATTTCCAACACCTCTTCTCTACATACCTCAAAACCATCCATTCTACTTATTTGTGCCTCAGTATTCTCATCGACAACAATGCCCTGTTCCTGAGTGAATACTGAAGAAAAGTATTCATTCAGTGTCTCCCCAATCTCTTCCGCCTCCACACGCAACTTCCCCCTACTATCCTTGACTGGACCTATTCCTACCCTAGTCATTCTTTTATTCCTAACATACCTATAGAAAGCCTTAGGGTTTTCCCTAATCCTATCTACTAAGGACCTTTCATGTCCCCTCCTTGCTGCTTTTAGCTCTCTCTTCAGGTCCTTCCTGGCTACCCTATAACTCTCAATCGCCCCAATTGAACCTTCACGTCTCATCTTGAGATAGGCCGCCCTCTTCCATTTAACAAGGGATTCCAATTCCTTATTAAACCACGGCTCCCTCGCACGACCCTTTCCTTCCTGCCTGACAGGTACATAATTATCAAGGACACTCAATAGTTGCCCCTTGAACAAGTTCCACATATCATTTACACTCTTGCCTTGGAGTCTACTTTTCCAAGCCACACATCCTAAGTCATGCCTCACCGCATCATAATTTCCCTTACCCCAGCTATAATTCTTGCCCTGTAGTACACACTTATCCCTCTCCATCACGAGTGTAAAAATCACCGAATTATGGTCACTATCCCCAAAGTGCTCACCTACCTCTAATTCTAACACCTGGCCTGGTTCGTTACCCAGAACCAAATCCAGTATGGCCTCACCTCTTGTTGGCCTGTCTACATATTGTGTCAGGAAACTCTCCTGCACACATTGAACAAACACTGACCCATCTAACGAACTTGAGCTATAGCTTTCCCAATCAATATCAGGAAAGTTAAAGTCCCCCATAACAACCACCCTATTACTGTCACTCATCTCCTGAATCACCTTCCCAATCCTTTCTTCAATGATTCTAGGACTATTAGGAGGCCTGTAAAAGACTCCTAACAGGGTGACCTCACCTTTCCTATTCCTAACCTCAGCCCAAACTCCCTCAGATGGCAAGTCCTCATCCATCGTCCTTTCCACCGCTGTAATACTATCTTTGACAAGCAATGCCACACCTCCCCCTCTTTTACCCCCACCTCTGACCCTACTAAAACATTTAAATCCCGGAACCTGCAACAGCCAATCCTGTCCCTGTTCTAGCCATGTCTCCGTAATAGCCACAACATCGAAGTCCCAGGTACCAACCCACGCTGCAAGTTCACCTACCTTATTTCGTATACTTCTTGCATTGAAGTATACACACTTCAAGCCACTTCCCTGTTTACAGGCACCCTCCTTGGAAATTGATGCCATGTTCCTCACCTCCCTACACTCCAGGCCCTGCACCCTGAAGCTACAATCTGGGTTCCCATGCCCCTGCCGAGTTAGTTTAAACCCCCCCCAAGAGCACTAGCAAACCTCCCCCCAAGGATACTGGTTCCCCTCAGGTTCAGGTGTAGACCATCCTGTTTATAGAGGTCCCACCGTCCCCAGAAAGAACCCCAGTTATCCAAAAACTGGAACCCCTCCCTCCTGCACCATCCCTGAAGCCACGCATTTAATTGTTCTCTCTCCCTATTCCTCGAATCTCTATCACGTGGCACGGGTAACAAACCAGAGACAACAACTCTGTTTGTTCTAACTCCAAGCTTCCAACCTAGCTCCCTGAAAGCCTGTCTAACATCCTCAGCACTCCTCCTACCTATGTCGTTGGTGCCAATGTGGACCACGACTTCGGGTTGCTCCCCCTCCCCCTCCAGGACCCGGAAAACACGATCAGAGACATCACGTACCCTTGCACCTGGGAGGCAACATACCAAACGTGAGTCTCTCTCGTTCCCACAAAACCGCCTATCTGTGCCACGAACTATCGAGTCCCCAATTACTACTGCTCTGCTCTTCTTCACCCTTCCCTTCTGAGTAACGGGGACAGGCTCCGTGCCAGAGACCTGAGCCCCGTTACTTACCCCTGGTAAGTCATCCCCCCCACAAGTATCCAAAACGGTATACTTGTTCTTGAGGGGAATGGCCGCAGGAGGTCCCTGCACTGGCTGCTTCCTCCCAGTCCCCCTCACTGTAACCCATCTATCTGCCATCTTTGGAGTTACTACTTCCCTATAACTCTGATCTATGACCCCCTCTGCCTCCCGAATGATCCGAAGTTCATCCAACTCCAGCTCCAGTTCCCTAACACGGTCTTGGAGGAGCTGGAGATGGGTGCACTTCCTGCAAGTGTTACAGTATCTGAGCTGTTTACTGGGGGACGGTGTAGGAGGGAGTCACCGTGCTCCCTTCCTGGGAGGTGACGGTGATGATGTGTTGTGAGCCCACCCTCCTGCTCACCGAGACCGTGGAGATTCCATTTGTAACAGCTCGACACAAAAGGGAGATGGCATCAGGGTTACGGCATCTCAGTTGTGCCGGAGCGGCGGTGGAGGGCGGGGTGGGGGAACGGAGCTGCCAGAGATTTTAAAGTGAGAATTGTCCTTCACTGAAATTGCTCCTTGCTCGGTTGGTGGGACGTGGATGTTTCAGAATCTCCACACGAGGTGTCCCTGTCCTCTCCAGCTCCTACCAGGGTCCTCCCCACATGGCGGGAGGAGTGGGGGGGGGGAACGGATATCGGACTCTCCACCACCCGGCTTGGTCATTTCTGTCCTATTCCAGGCTGTTTCTCCTGGAATGGGAGCAACGGATGGAGAGACGGTGGGAGTGGGTGGCCCTATTGAAGTGCCAGTGTAGGTGGGGGACATGGCAAGAGGTCCGGAGGGAGTCAGTCTACAGTGTTGTATCCATGAAGTGTTATTAGTGTGAGGGGTAAAGTGGAAGGAGGGAGTGAGAGGGAGGGAGAGAAAGAGGGAGAGAGGGGGAGAGAGAGCGTGCGGCGTGGGGGGGGGGGCGTGGGGGGAGGTGCGATAACAGATATAAAATGAGTGCGAGGGAGCAAAGAGTACACGGTGACCCTTTTGCTGACAGAGCTTTTCCTGAATTGCTGGACATTTCTTCTGAACTATACTGCACTGAGCTGGGTGGTGAGCTCAGACCGTGCTCGGTGGGTCTGCTGGTGTGGACCCCTCTGGGAAGAGAATGGTCCCCCTCTGTACTATCGCATCTACCAGGCCCACCGTGCCCCTGTCGACAAACCATGGTGTAATTGCCACTTATATGCCATGCTCGGGGTAAACTGTGCAGGGCAGCTCCTAACAGAGAAAGCTCAACTCTGTGCCCATTTGCCTTTTAAAGATGGCACGAGTGCCAGGGGTCACGGAATACCTAGGGGTATCCGGGCGATGGTGAGTACCTTCAGTCATGATGGGTAGAAGAATCAGGCTGGCATTGAATGAGAGGGTCACCATGGGGTGGGATGGGTAGTTAATGAGGTGAGTCCGATAAGATAGCACCAGGAAACTAGCTCAGTCTCGTGCGGATGATCCCTCTGTCAAACTCAATGAAAATGGCACTGAGAGAAATTATTGTTCGAATCTGCTCAATGAGCATTGGACTCTGTTGAAACCAATCCGATTTACAAAGCTGTAGAACAAATGTTCATCCAAAACTCTCCATCATTTCACCTCACACCAATATCCCTTTTCCCAATCTTTCCAAGGAAGACTGCCTCATGTTACCGGATGCAATTTCAACATTCTGAAACCTGGGAACACATCCTTCCATGACACTGTATCTCAGTCTCCCCGTCTCTGTCTACTTCCCAAACACCTCCCATGTGGTGATATTTTAACTTATTCCCCCGCCACCTCTCTCTGGCAGTGATGTTCACACGCACAACACCCACTTGTCATGGCATAATGGAGATGTGGAGCTGTAAATGGATGGGGGCTGCACATGCTGTCATTTCCAGCATGGGCTGCAATTTTCCCCGCGCTGGGCAGGAATCTAACACAGTGTTCCAGAACAATGTACTGGGATGGGGTAAACAGTCCTACATGCTGGGAGGGTAACTGCTCCTGGTTTAAAGATCAATGCACTGGAGTGGTGTACACAGTCCTACATTTTGGGAGGATAACTGTTCCTGGTTTACAGATCAATGCACTGGGGTGGTGTACACAGTCCTACATTTTGGGAGGATAACTGTTCCTGGTTTACAGATTAATTCACGGGTGATCACTGCATAGGTCGCTGTGCTGGTAAGACTATCTGGTTCAGTTTATAGAAAATGCAATGATGTGGTCTGTGCAGCTCCCCGTGCTGGACAGATATCCAGTCCAGGTTGATAGAACAACGCACTGCTGTGGTCTGCACAGCTCCGCGTGCTGGATAGATATCTAGTCCGGGTTTATAGATCAATGCACCACTGTGGTCGGCACATCTCCCCGTGCTGGACAGATATATAGTCTGGGTTTATAGATTAATGCAGAGCTGTGGTCTGCACAGCTCCCTGTGCTGGACAGATACTTAGTCCGGGATTATAGATCAATGCAGTGAGTGACCCTTACCCTGCTGAATAAACACTGACTCTGTATGGTTACACAGTGCGTGACCCTTACCCTGCTGAATAAACACAGGATCGACACCAATTTAGACAAAAATACAGGAATTTCCAAACGCCGTGTGTCTTCAGGAAACTGGGAGAGAATCCTTCAGGACAGCAACGTTTCCATCCTCCGTATTAGGAACTGGGAAGGAGTGACCTGTATCTGTTCGTGAGTGATCGAGTGGATGGGAATTTTCCAAAAACCATCTGTCCTTTTGGATGTGTCTCTGTGTGTTAGGAGAGGGAGGGTTTTTTTGTGTTTTATGTCACATTTTTGTCAGTAATTCCGACCTTCCCATTTGTGATTCCAGCTCCAATTATTTTAATAAATCCCTGAATACAGGTACACATTTGAAAATCTCACTGGGTCCCCGATCAAACGGGTCCCTTTGCCTCCAGGCTGATGGATAATGGGTTTGTTTTCCTTCCTCACAGTTAACGTAGTGACCATCTACGTCCTGCTTTATAAAGATTGTGGATTGTCTCCATGTGTCAGACGTTACCTGGGGGCCATGGCAGCGGCAGATCTCCTGGTCATTATCCTCGACCTGATACTGAGACACATTCCCATTGTTCATCGGGAACAGTTTCATTTCCTCATGTACTCCGTCCCCGTGTGTAATATCCACGCCGTCCTGCTTTATGCAGCCACTGACTGCTCTGTCTGGTTCACCGTCACTTTCACCTTTGATCGGTTTGTGGCCATTTGTTGCCAGAAGCTGAAAAGTAAATATTGCAGTGAGAAAACGGCGGCTGTGGTTCTGGGAGCAGTGACTGTGCTGAGCTGTTTAAAGGACCTTTTCTGGTATTTTATGCTCTTGGCTCGGTATCGGCTGATGAACGAGCCCTGGTTTTGTGATGTAAAAAACGCTGTTCCATCCTCCAGTGTCTGGGTCACAATCGAGTTCCTCCACCACATTCTAACCCCGTGCGTCCCATTTCTCCTGATTCTGCTGCTCAATGTTCTCACCGTCAGACACATTTTAGTGACCAGCAGAGCCCGCAGGAGACTCCGCACTCACACCAATGGGGACGCTCAGTCTGACACAGAAATGAGAAACCGAAAAAAATCCATCATTTTACTGTTTGTGATCTCGGCCAATTTCATCCTGTTATGGTCAACGGTAATGGTATATTCTATATGGTACCGGATGTATAATATTGGGTATAAGTCTATGTTTATCCATGACTTTGTGAAGGAATTGGGCTTCATGCTGCAGCTCCTCAGTTGCTGCACAAACACCGCGATTTATGCCGTGACCCAGACTAAGTTCAGGCAGCAGCTGAAGAATGTGCTGAAATATCCCTTCACCCAAATCCATCCATCAATCAAATTCCCTCATTAATCACTCCATCCGGGATTTTCTTATTTCAGTTCAGTGTTTCAGCGATGGAGCAGCCTGTCGTTATGGTAACAGACTGAGGGTAGCGCTGGTTTTTACATCCTTATCCCACAAGCGGGTTTACAGGGAAACATTTCAATGTTTCTCACAACTCAGGGGCCGGTGAGAAAAGGCACCATCCCACTGACTGTATCCATCACTTCCATTTGTAAACAATAAAAAATGTTCTTGAAAGCGTGCTGAGCAGCAGAGTGACCGATGTTGTTGTGTGTCTTTGTGTTGGAGAAGCTGAGCTGGTGGAAGACAGACTCAGCCCCAAGTCCTGGTCCTCAGGGAAGGTGGGGGCACCGCGCCCTGAGCTCAGGAGCTGGGTTTAACTCCCTCTGTCGTCCCCACTCCAAACTGACCTCCCCATTTCCTATCTCCTCTTCTTTCTCCTCATTTCTCCCCCTAACTCTCTCTGCACAGTCTCTCTTTCTCACCACCTCTCTCTTTCACTCTCCCTCGTCCCCCTCTCTCTCACACAACCCCCAAGCCCGGTTTCTCCAGCTGCCTCCATTCTTTCCTCTCCCCTCCCCGTCACCCTCTCTCTCTCCTGCCGCCTCGTCTCCCTCCCGCCATTCCGTCTCGACCCCATTTCCCCTCATCCCAAATCTTTTTATCCTCTCACACCCACCCCACCCATATACAGTCTCCCCAGCAACCCCACACCCAGTCTCTGGGTCAGAGGGAGATGGAAGGATCAGGGAGACAGAGTGTCAGAGAGAGAGGGAGGAAGAGACAGGAAAGAGGGAGATTCAGTCAAAGAGCAATAGTGGGAGGCGGGGCGAGGGAGAGACAACGAGGGAGGGGATCGACAGTGTGAGAAGGTGGAGAGAGATGGAGAGAGAGTGAAGGAGCACGGAGAGAGAGAGAGGGGCAAGAGAGAATTAGGATGAGGCAGAGCGGGAAGAGAGACAGGGGAGGAGATAATCAGAGAGAGAGGAGACAGGGAGTGTGCGAGGGAAAGAGAAAGAGAGGGATTGAAGCAGCGAGAGAGAGGGAAAGGAGACAAGAAAGTGAGGGGGAGAAGAGAAAGGGGCAAAAGAGATAGGGGAGGAGAGGGAAAAAGAGAGCGGGCAGGGAGAGAGAATGAGTGGGCGAGAGAGAGACTGGGGTTGAGAGATGGGGGACCAGGGAGGGGGGGATGGCAAGAGAGAGATATAGGAGGCAAGGGAGAGAGTATCAAGTGAGTATGTGTGTGTGAGAGAGAGATAAGGGGCAAGAGAGAGGGTCAGAGAGCCAGCGGTGAGAGAGAGAAAGAGAGAGGAAGGTGGTGAGAGAGAGAGAGAAAGGAGGGTGTGGAAGAGAGATGGGGCAAGAGAGAGGGGGAGAGGTGGTAAGAGAGGGAATGAGAGAGGATGAGGGAGGGGAGAGAGTGAGTGGAGAGAGGGGTGAGAGAGAGAGTGGCGAGAGATGAGGATAGAGAGGGGAGAGAGAGAGGGGAGAGGGGGAGAGAGAGGAGAAGAAAGAGGGCAGAGAGTGAGGGAGAGAGAGGGACGAGAGAGAGATGAGAGAGAGGGTGCGAGAGAGAGTGGGCGAGAGAGGGAGATGAGAGATTAGGGAGAGAGAGGGGAGCGAGAGGGGAAGGGAGAGGGGGCGAGAGCGAGGGGGCGAGAGAGGAAAAAAGAGGAAGGTGGTGAGAGAGAAGGAGGTGTGAGAGAGAGGAAGGTGTGGAGGAGAGATGGGGACAGAGAGATGGGGAAAAATGGGGGCGAAATAGGGGGCGGGAGAGAGGAGGTTAGGGGGGTGAAAGAGAGGGGAACGAGAGACAGGGGAATGAGAGGGGGGACAAGAGAAAGGGGTGAGTGAGAGGGAGGAGAGAGCGGTGCTTTGAGAAGGGAGTGAGAGAGAGGAGTGAGAGTGGGGTGCGAGAGAGGGGACGAGAGAGGGGACAAGAGAGGGAGGGGGCAAAAGAGAGAGAGGGTGAGAAAGGGCGTGAGAGAGGGGGCGAGAGTGTGAAAAAGAGAGGAAGTTGGTGAGAGAGAGGAGGATGAGAGAGAGAGGAGGGTGTGGGAGAGAGATGGGGACAGAGAGATAGGGAGAAATGGGGGCGAGAGAGAGGGGATGAGAGGGGGCGAGAGAGAGGGGAGCGAGAGACAGGAGAACTAGAGGGGGGACGAGAGAGGGGCGTTTTAGAGAAAGGGGGTGAGTGAGAGGAAGGAGAGAGCGGGGGTTTGAGAGGGGAGTGAGAGAGGGGAGCGAGAGTGGGGTGCGAGAGAGGGGGCGAGAGAGTGGGCAAGAGAGGGAGGGGTGAGAGACAGAGAGGATGAGAGAGGGCGTGAGAGAGGGGAAGAGAGAGAGTGGGGCGAGAGAGAGGTCGAGAGATAGGTGGCGAGAGAGAGGGGCGCGAGAGAGGGGGCGAGGGGTGGTGAGAGTGGTGGGGGCGAGAGAGTGGGCGAGAGTAAGAGAGACGGGGGCGAGAGGGGGAGGGGAGAGAGAGGGCTGCAACAGAGGGGGCGAGAGTGGGGCGAGAGAGAGGGTACAAGAGACCACAGTGGGAGAAGGGGTGAGAGAGGGGCGCGAGAGTGGGGTTTTCGAGCAGGGGTGTGAGAAGGGGGCTGAGAGAGAAGGGGCAAGAAAGTGGTCGAGAGAGTGGGTGTGAGTAAGAGAGAGGGATAAGAGAGAGTGAGGGGGCGAGAGAGGGGGTGCGATAGACTGAGGGCGCGACAGAGGGGTGCAAGAGAGGGGGGCGAGAGTGAGGGAGAGAGTTTGATGAGAGAGGGGACGTGAGGGGGTCTAGACAGGGCGTGTGAGAGAGAGATTGAAAGGGGGCGAGAGTGAAAGGGGGTGAGAGAGAGAGTGAGAGAGGGGGCGAGGGAGAGGTGGCGAGAGAGGGGCTAGAGAGAGAGAGAGAGAGGCGGCCAGATGGAGCAAGAGAGGGCACAGAGGGAGAGGTGGCGAGAGAGGGGGGAGAGAGCGAGACAGATGATGTGAGAGAGGGGATCAGTGAGGGGGCGAATGATGGGGCGAGAGAGAGGGAGGTCAATAGGAGGGTGAGGGAGTGGGCGAGTGATGGGGCGGGAGAGTGGGTGGGAGAGGGGGAGAGAGAGAGGGGGCAAGAGTGAGAGACAGGGGCAGAGAGAGAGGGCGAGAGAGGGGACTACACAACGTGCGACAGAGGGGATGAGAAAGTGGGTGAGAGAGAGAGAGAAGAGCCGGGAGAGGGGCGAGAGAGGGGGCTAGACAAGGGGTGACAGAGAGGGTGAGTGAGGACACTAGAGAGATGTGGTGGGAGAGGGGGCGAGAGAGATGATGAGAGAGGCCGCGAGAGAGGGGCAAGAGAGGGGATGATAGAGGATCAAGAGAGGGGGAGAGAGAGTGGTTCAAGAAAGGGGGGGACAGTGAGGGGGTGAGAGAGGGGACGAGAGAGGGGGCGACAGTGAGGGGATGAGAGAGGGAACGAGAGAGTGGTCGGGAGAGGGGGCGAGAGAGGGGACAAGAGAGGAGGCGAGAGAGGGGGCGAGAGAGGGGACAACAGAGGGCCAAGAGAGGGGGAGAGAGAGAGGTGAGCGAGAGAGGGTGCGAGAGTGAGGGGCCAAGAGGGGGAGGAGAGAGTGGGTGAGAGAGTGGTAGAGGGAGACGGGACAAGAGAGGGGGCAGGAGAGGGCGGTGAGATAAGGGGCCAGAAAGGGAGCGAGAGATGGGGCGAGAGAGCGGGTGAGAGACGGGGCGAGAGAACCGGCCAGAGAGGGGGCGAGAGAGGGGGCGAGAGAGGGGATGAGAGAGGGGATGAGAGAGGGCTAGAGAGAGATGGGACAAGAGATGGGGTGGGAGAGGAGGCGAGACAAGGACCGAAGATGGTGTGAGAGAGGGGGAAAGAGATGGGGAGAGAGAGTGGGAGATAGAGGGTGTGACAGAGGGGGCGAGAGTGAAAGAGAGGGGAGGCGAGAGAGAGTGAGGGGCCAAGAGATTGGGCGAGAGAGTGGGCAAGAGTAAGAGAGAGAGGGGAGGCGAGCGAGTGTGAGGGGGCGACAGAGAGCGGGGATAGAAGGGGTGGGAGACACAGGGAGCGAGAGACAGAGGAAGGGAGCGAGAGAGAGAGAAAGAGAGATGGGTCAAGAGAGGGGTGAGCGAGGGGGCGAACAAGCGAAGAGAGTGGGAGATCGAGAGAGGGAGATCGAAAGAGGGAGGTCGAGAGAGGGAGGTCGAGAGAGGTGGCGAGACAGGGAGGTGTGAGAGAGGTGGTGAGAGAAATGGGGTGTGAGTGATGCAGAGAGAGAGGGGCGACAGGGGTCGAGAGAGTGGGCGAGAGATTGGGGCGAGAGAGGGGGCGAGAGAGAGTGAGGGGCCAAGAGATTGGGCGAGAGAGTGGGCAAGAGTAAGAGAGAGAGGGGAGGCGAGCGAGTGTGAGGGGGCGACAGAGAGCGGGGATAGAAGGGGTGGGAGACACAGGGAGCGAGAGACAGAGGAAGGGAGCGAGAGAGAGAGAAAGAGAGATGGGTCAAGAGAGGGGGTGAGCGAGGGGGCGAACAAGCGAAGAGAGTGGGAGATCGAGAGAGGGAGATCGAGAGAGGGAGGTCGAGACAGGGAGGTCGAGAGAGGTGGCGAGACAGGGAGGTGTGAGAGAGGTGGTGAGAGAAATGGGGTGTGAGTGATGCAGAGAGAGAGGGGCGACAGGGGTCGAGAGAGTGGGCGAGAGATTGGGGCGAGAGAGGGGGCGAGAGAGGGGCGAGAGAGGGGGTCGAGAGAGAGGCGCAAGAGGGGGGATGAGACAGGGAGCAAGCGAGGGGCCAAGAGAGTGGGGCATGAGAGAGGGAGCGAGAGAGAGGGGGGCGTGAGGGGGTCGTGAGAGTGGGGGCGTGAGAGGGGGTGTGAGAGAGGGCCATGAGAGAGGGGGTGTGAGAGAGGGGGCGTGAGAGAGAGAGGGGTGAGAGTGAGGGGCGAGAGAGAGAAGGTATGAGAGGGGGCGGGGGAGGGGGCGAGAAAGAGGGCGAGAGTACGGGCGAGAGAGAGGGAGAGAGAAGGGAAGAGAGAGAGGGAGCAAGTGAGGGAGACGAGAGAGGGGGCGTGAGCGGGCGGCGTGAATGCGGGTTGTGAGTGGTGGGGTGCGGGGTGTTGGGGGACAAGAGAGGGGAGCGAGAAAGGGGGCGAGAGAGAGGATGAGAGAGGTTTGGAGAGAGAGAGGTAGTGAGGGGTTGGCGAGAGAGTTGTGGCATATCTGCACTGTTTCAGTAAGTGTTTTTGCTGCTTTACCCACAAACACTCTGCCCTGTTGTTGCAGAATTTATTCCTTGCTGTGACCATTAATCTTAATTTGATCTGCGTCAGGAGGAGAGTTAGCTGTTTCCACAAATACTTTACTCTATTCTTTGTGCTGTCTGTGGCCCGCAGATACAGTGACATACCCTCACCAAGCCCAGGCCAATATATGGTCTTGAACTGTATTAAAGGCATACCAACTGTCTGTATCGATGTTGATTCCCTGGCCCCTGGCTTATATCGGTGCTTCTGTCAGGGGTTTAATCTGCTGCTTGGGCTGAATCCTTCCCAGATACCTGCTCTCCTGCTATCAATTTTCCCTCTCCATCTACCACTACCGAAGTAGTGTGCAGTGTTCCCTCGTTGCATTTCCTCGATCCATCTACAAATAACTCCAACACTCAATCTCCTTCTAATGGAGCCTCAGCAATCCCACCACGCACTCCATCATCAACCTCTCTCTCACCCTCCTGTTAATCTCCTTCCTTCACCATCAGTCCTGCTGGGTTTACTAAACCATCTCTGACTGCTTGTACATGTTTATCTGCAGGGAGTAACATGGATTCCCAGTTACCGAATGACTATCTGATCCTGCCCTTAATTGTTCTGTCCCTGACAGAGTCACTAAACTGTGGGCTGTGTGTATGCCACCATGTCCCATCAGGGTAATGGGTGATGGGTGATCAGTCACACAGTTCAGCGTAATGGACCTGCCTATCACCGGGTCTTTGACACGTGGCTGTTATATAATGTCCATTCACATTATCACAGAAATTATGAAAATGCTTTGACCCGTCTGGCAGTCCTAATCCTGGGGCGTATGGCAAGGCTTGCTTTAACTGATAAAGGCTTCCTCTGAATGAGGGGTGCACTCTATTCTTTCACTAGACTGTATCTACCTCTGAACAGGTTCTGCCAATTCTGCATAATTCTCCACAAAATGCCAACAATAATAAGCATTCTTAAAGTTTGTCTTACCCCATTCACTGATGTGAGTGAAATCCTAATCTTTCTGTCGGCTGGGATGCAATGGTGCAATACAAAATTGAACAGTTCCTAAACTGAAGCACTTACCAGAACATGATCCATCTTATCACGTTTTCACCTGCCGAATATCTTCAACTTCTGCCAGTCTGTCTTCTGATTTTGCTCTTGGTTGAATCCAGACAAATTTATAACCTCATTTGAAATGAGGATCTGCGAGTAGAAGCGCAGGAGAAATGACAGCTGTTGCACAGACCCTAAATACACAGACAAAACGACTCAAAATCCATTATCCATTCCTAAAACTGCCCAATGAAGACGTTGATGCTTGGACCTTCTGATTCCTCCCCCATTTTGGATGATGTAAAGTTGGACGGACCGCAAAACATGGTCTATTAAACAAAAACCTGCGAAATGCATGAAAAATTAATTATAATTGAAGTGCATAACATCAGTAAGGTAACGTGCAATACTTCCAAACTGTGAGAAGGTTTGACATTTTAGCTTGCTTAAGACGAAGGCTGAGAAATGATTAATTATTCACTTATCGATTCACTGCATTACATGTTTCTGAAGTATGCCAACAGCATCTGCTAAGATTCTTCTGCTCCGTCAAATTCCAAAAATGCTCTGACTTTAATAGTATGTAGGCAGACAACTCAAGATCAGCACTGTGGGAAGTTTCACAATAAATATTGGGGCTGAAGTGGATTCATACAGCGGACCCAGCATTTCAGGAATGTCTCTCATGGCTCAAGGCAGGAAGATTTTGATAGGTTTCTCTGCTAACACTGCCAGAGGCAAGGCACTCGCCCAGAAATGTTGGTCTGGGAAGTAGTACAGTTCAAACTGAAGACACATCACAGTAGAGTTATAAAGACAAAGCAAAGGAAATGCACTGTTCCAAATTTGTTCTGCGAACGAAAAACTGATTTACACATGCCCATTCTCAGCCCGTGGCAATCTGCAATACTTCACAAAACCGTGCACAAAGGGAAGTTAGGCTAGAAAATGAGCTTCTTGACATTAAATTGAGACTGTGGTAAAAAGTTCAAATTGCAGTGTTGCTAGTCTGAGTTACTGGGAGGAGCCATCCAGTGTCAAGGAGGAGCCATGCCACTAAATGCAGCACTGAGCCTTGAATTATATTTTTAATCGGTACTTTCAATTTTAAACAAACATCTAATAGCTGAAGGGACTATTAAACTGACAGGGGTTTTAACAAATGTAGCTACATGTAGTTGTAGGTCCCCATGTCCACTCTAATAGTTACAGACCAATTAAAGTTTCACATTCATCAGTACACCCCAAATTTTTACCAAAGACACATTGCACTCTTAAAGGGGCATTGCAATCGGAAAATTCAAGCTTGCAAATCAAATTGTAGATTTCTTAAAGCTGCATTTATCAAGATTAGTGGGCTGCTAACTCTGACAGACTATTTGCGAAAGTCTAACTCAATGCTAAACAAGTCAAACTTTAATAGTATCCTGTTAGCACGTGCAGCTCTAGATTGCTTGTGTAACTTCAACTTTTGCTTTACAGTAATGCCACTTTTAAAGCTTGTTCCAGATTAATTATAAAGTCTGCAGTATATTGCTAACCAGCAGCTTGCTGCATCTGCGTGACGCCCCAACTAAGACATAGGAATGCACATTTCTCAACACAATTCCTTTCCCTTGACCCTCCACCGACCCCCACAGCATCCACATGCATGTGATGAAACAGAGCATGCTCGATCAGTGAGAAGCAGAGGTTTGCTTAGTAACTGCCAAGCTAGTTGCAGATGTACAGCTGGAATTCGGGACGCTGGTTGGGAAAACAGACACTGACAGAAGCCCAGTGATGAGATGTAAAGACAGAAAAAGAAACAGTGGACAGGAGAATACACTACAACAAAATGAGCGAAATGAAAAAAAAGAAGCAGCTGAAATTGCTTTATCTTTTAGATACTCAAGAAAACCTCATATTTTAAACAAAAATTCCAAGTATTCCATACAACAATTTCTATTCAATCTCCCTGCACCTTCTGGCTCAACACAACTCCTTCTGCTAAGGTTCGTTAACTTCAAATAGCAACAGAGCTCAGTAAAGCCAACACCAGCTCCATTTCTCTTTCTGATTTGGATCCAACTTAGGTCCAACCACAGCTTACACATCCCTCTGAAAAAGGGTGAGAATGTCTGCAGCATTGGGATACAGAATGAAGAAATGTTCCTCGATGGTACAATCAAAATGGGATTCTGTTTTTCTGCTGACAAATCGTTTTCTTGGAATGAGGCAAAGGAAATAAAACAGGGTGAATTAAATCAGTATTCCAAATTCACACCACTGTGATGTACTATTCCACTTCACACCCAACCTCAAAAACACACTAGTCAGTCCTGTGAATAAGGACAGAGTACTTAATCTCGAATCAACCAGCATGTTTGGCAAAGAGGGAAAAGTTTAGTCTTTTATCTGGATTCCTTAACTTTCCTTAAATGCCCCAAGGATTCTGATCTTTGCTGATCTGGCTGCACAGACTTGCCAAGGCAGATGTAAGACTGCAGTTCACTGAGCAACAAGTGGATTACCATTTTTCACTCTTTCAGTGTTGGAAACGTGGCATTCAGTTCGCATAGTAAGGTTTGCAGAAACATGACTCTCATTTTACAAAACTAAAACAGGGCCTGAATCAAGTGGGAATTCATGGACTTAAAGTATACCACAAAACGTCCAAGTCTAAATGGATTAAAAACAATGAAGAATTTGATATAAGCCCCAGCACAACTCAATGTCAATTATTTAAAACATGCAGTAGATCAGAGTTTCTCAAATATGTTCCCACCATGACGCCATTTTAAGGCTTGTAAATTGTTAAAACGTAGAGTGTCTGGGTGGGGAAGGGGTTGACCATTGCTATCTTGGAGCTCATGACACCGAAATTTCAGGTTGTGAGCTCAAACAGGGCCTTACCCCGCATTTTGTAAAGACCTGCAGAAAATAATAACTGAAACCTTCTGCTCCACTTGACGCAATGTATTTCCCCGCCCCTTCGTGTCATAAATTAATCTCAAATTTAAGAGGTAGTTTTTCAGCAATTCACCTCAAGTGTGTTTTCAGTTTAAATTAAGCAATCTGATTTAGGTCTTTGGTCTTTTATCTTTCCAAGTGAAGTACAGATCTTCAAATATCACTTGACTATCATAAATTACCAGTTATCAGGTGAGGAATTATAGATCTGGTTTCAACACTGCATGGCACTCTTACTCAGTGGGGTGTGAAATAATCAATTCAAAAACCATCACTAAATAGTTTGGAGATTGATATTTAGGATTTCTAGTCTAGATCGTATCGTACCATTGCACATAAATCATCTGTTAACATTTATTGTGCCAGATACAATATGAAACCATATGTTTTAGGGTTAAGTAAGGCTGGTTCCAGTAATATGCATGTTATTTTAGCAAGGGCACAACACTGCAGAAATATTACAATGGCCCACTCGTTATCAGAACGTACTTTATTTGAAGTGGTTACACTGACTTTTGCAAATTATTCGTTAATTATATGCTGTCTTAAATGCAACTAATTCCTGTTATGGGATTACCAGATGTGAAAAAAACTGCTATGGATCTGCTGTTCGCCTTCTTCGAGATCTAAGTGGTTGTCAGCGGATAAGTTGCTGCCTCAGGTTCTTTGGTGAATCTCTACAATGCATCTTTACATCGTACATACTTTTGTTCCTGAGCATAGCGGAGGCGGGAGTGAGTGCATGTGGATGTGGTGCCAATCAAACAGCTAGCATATCCTGGATGGGGTCAAGCGTCTTGGAACCCTACCATTCCAGCCAAGTGGGGAGCATACTATCGCCATTTTGGCTTGCGTCTTGGAGATGGTGAACAGACTTTGGGAAGTCAGGAGGTGAGTTGCTCGCCACAATATTCCTAACATCTGACCTGCTCTTGTAGCCACATTGTGATTGTCTTGTATTTCCTGTTGAGTTTCTGGTCAATGGTAACCCTCAGGGTTTTAATAGGGGGAAATTTAGTGATGGAAATTTATGTCAAGGGATGGTTGTTAGATTGTCTCTTATTGCAGATGGTCTTTAACTAGGGCTTTACAAATATTTCTTGCCACAAGCCTGTATATTGATCAGCCCTTTCTGCATTTAAACAGAGTTTGCTTCAGTATCTGAAGAGTTACAGATAGTGCTGAACATTGGGAATGTTCAGCAATGGGTGCACATTCTGACCTTGTAATGGAGGGAATGTCATTGATGAATTGGCTGAAGATGAGTGGAACCAGGACAGTACCCTGAGGAACTCCTGCAGAGGTGTCCTGGAGCTGAAATGACTAACCTCCTACAACCACACCCATCTTCCTACTTCCCAGGTATGACACCAGAGGAGAATTCGCCCCCAATACCTAATGATTCCAATTTTGCTCAGCCTCCTTGATTCCACAACTGCGGCTCTGAAGTTAAGACCTGTCACCTCACCACCCCTCTGGAATTCAGCTCTTTTGTCCATGTTTGAACCAAGTTTGTAAAGAGGTCAAGAGCTGAGTGGCCCTGGCAGACACTAAACTCGGCATCGCTGAGCAGGTTAGTGCTGAGCGGGTGCTGCTTGTTAGGATTGTTGATGACCCCTTCCATCACTTTACTGGTGAGCGACAGTAATAGGGCAGTAAATGGCCAGGTTGGATTTGTTCTGCTTGTGTACAACACATAACTGGGCAATTTTCTATATTGTCGGGTTTATGCCAGAATGTTGTCAGGCTCATAGTCTTTGCAGTATCCAGTGCTTCTAACTATTCCTTGGTCACGTGTGGAATGAATCAAATTCATTAAAGACTGGTATTAACAATGTTTGGGACCGCTGGAGAATGCCAAGTTGGATCAGCTACGCCTGACTGAAAATTTCTGAAAATGTATAAGCCTGAACCTGTGCACTAATGTGTTGGGCTCTTCCATTATTGACGATAGGGATACTTAAGAATGCGGAATACAGGGTTAACGGTCGGGTTCTTAGTAAGGTGGAGGAGCAGAGAGATCTTGAGGTCTATATTCATAGATCTTTGAAAGTTGCTACTCATGTGGATAGAGCTTGTAAGAAGGCCTATGGTGTATTAGCGCTCATTAGCAGAGGGATTGAATTCAAGAGTCGTGAAGTGATGTTGCAGCTGTACAGGACCTTGGTTAGGCCACATTTGGAGTACTGTGTGCAGTTCTGGTCGCCTCACTTTAAGAAAGATGTGGAAGCTTTGCAGAGGGTGCAGAGAAGTTTTACCAGGATGTTGCCTAGAATGGAGAATAGGTCGTACGAGGATAGGTTGAGAGTGCTAAGCCTTTTCTCATTGGAACGGCGAAGGAAGAGGGGTGACTTGATAGAGTTTATAAGATGATCAGAGGAATAGATAGAGTAGACAGTCAGAAACGTTTTCCCCGGGTACAACAGAGTGTTACAAGGGGATATAAATTTAATGTGAAGGGTGGAAGGTATAGGGAGGACGTCAGGGGTAGGTCTTTTACCCAGAGAGTGGTGGGGATATGGAATGCGCTGCCTGTGGGAGTGGCAGAGTCAGAATCGTTGGTAACCTTTAAGTGGCAATTGGATAAGTACATGGATTAGTGCTTAAGCTAGGACAAATGTTCGGCACAACATCGTGGACCGAAGGGCCTGTTCAGTGCTGTATTGTTCTATGTTCCATGTTCTACGTTCTTCTCCTCCAGCAAGCTTTTTCTCAGAGAAAAAAAAAAATCCACCATCATTCACGACTGAATGTGACAGGACTACAGAATGTAGATCTAATTCACTGGTTGTGGCATCGCTTAGGTCTGCCTATCACTTGCTGATTGGTGAACAATTAGTCCCGTTTGATAGCTTCACCAGGTTGGCACTTCATGTTTAGGTCCGCCTGATGCTGCTTCAGGGATGCCCTCCTGCACTCTCCATTGAACCAGGGCTGAACTCCTGGTTGAGTGTGTGATATGCCAAACCATGAGACTACAGATTGAGGAGTACAATTCTGCTGATGATGATGGCCCACAGTGCCTCATGGATACCCAGTCTCAAATTCCTAAATTGGCTCAAAGGTTTGTCCCATTTAGCATCGTGGCTGTTAAGTGCTACGTTTACTGTAAGAACTGTTCACCTTCAGGGCTGTTATCATTGAAGGTGGAGTAGCCCAAATTTCTCAATTAACATAATCAGTTCCACAATTATCTATGAAACTGACATTTAACTCGTAGCATTATGTTGTGAAGCAAGTTTCGAGAGTGTAATGCTGAAAAAGCACAGTAGGTCAGGCAGCATCCGAGGAGCAGGAGAATCGATATTTTGGGCATAAGCCCTTCATTAGGAATGAGGCTTGTGGGGCTGGGGAATGAGAGATAAATGGGAGGGGGCGTGGTTTGAGTAAGGTAGCTGGGAAAGCGATAGGTGTATGAAAATTGGGGAGAAGGTGATAGGACAGAGGGGGAGTGATGGACAGGTCCGGAAGGCAGTGCCAAGTTGGAGGCTTGGGACTGGGATAATGAGGGATAAGGGGAAATGAGGAAGCTGTTGAAATCCACATTTATCCCGTGTGGTGGCAGGGTCCCAAGGCATAAAATAAAGCGTTCCTCCTCCAGGCGTCGGTTGGCAATGGTTTGGAGATGGGTGAGGCGCAGGACCTGCATGTCCTTGATGGATTAGTTGGGGATGTTGAAGTGTTCAACCAAGGGGCGGTAGGGCTGCTGGGTGCAGGTGGATCAGATATGTTCTCTGAAACGATTCGCAAGAAGGTGTCCCGTTTATCCGATGTAGAGGAGACCACACCGGGTGCAATAGATGATATTGAAAGAGGTGCAGGTAAATTTCTGATGGTTGTGGAAAGATACATTGGGGCCTTGGACGGAGGTGAGGGGAGTGGTGTGGGTACAGGTTATGCAATTCCTGCCGTGGCAACTCTGCCCCGCCCTCCGGACCTGTCCCTCACTTCCCACTCTGATCACCTTCTCCCTTTACTTTCATCGACCTATTGCTTTCCCAGCTATCTTTCCCCAAACCTCACCACCACCCATTCACCTCTTTGATGGAACTACGAACCTGAAACCCAAGGTCTCTTTCTTCGGCAACACTGACCAGGACCTTACCATTGAGTCCTGCCTGATCTACCTTACCAAAATGCAGTACCTCACATTTATCTCAATTAATCAGATCAGAAAAAACCCACCAGTAGTTTAGCACATCATCCCCATCTAATTATGCATTAAATATGCTAAACCTGAATCAAACCTTGCTTAAACAACTCTTGGATACTGTGTGCACGCTGTTCACCATACAATAAATAGAAAAACAGAAACAAAAATGGGTACACAGAAAAGATTGACAAGGTGGATCCCAGAAATGTGTGGGTTTACATGTCATCAAAGGGTTGACAGGCTGCATCTCTCTTCTCTGAAAGGAGGCTAAAAAGGAACGTGGGCCAAAAAAGGACGTAAAAGAGATCTTTAAATGATGAGAGGATTTAACAGACTGGATACAGACAGAATGTTTCTTTTCAAATGGAAGAGCATACCTTGAGGTCAGAAAGTCGTCACCAAGAAATCCAAAAGGGAGATATGGAAGATTTGGATTACCAAAAAAGAAGCACAGGGAGTGGTTTAAGGGGAAGATAGACAAGATAAGAGGGATAGCAGAATAGAGGGTTAGGGTAATAGATGAACAAAGGTGACAGAAGACTCGAGTGGAGCAGTAACACCGATGTGAACTGATTGGAACAAGTCATAAAATCCCTAGTTTTGGAACAGGCCATTTAGCCCATTGAGTCTACAATGACCCTTCGAACACCGTCCACCTAGACTCACTCCCCTCCACTTTCCCTGTAACCCTGCAATTCCCATGGCTACTTCACGTAGCCTGCACATTCCTAGGCACTGTGGGCAATTTAGCATGGCCAGTCCACATTTCTGGACTGAAGCAGGAACCCTACGCAAACGCGAGGATAATGTGCAAACTCCACACAGACAGGCGCCTGAAGGTGGAATCGAACCTGGGTTCCTGGCACTGTCAGGCATGGTTTCGAGTTCTTGGCACTTTGAGACCATTAAGCATGGTGCCGCATTAATAATGCCTGTTTGCATCCTCTATTATTTTTTACAATCTTCTTCATAGGATTAAAAAAAGACTTGCACCATGATGTAAAGCTGATACTTCCACCAGGAAGTACAAATACTGCAACATTTGCATGGACCGCCAGTTTCCCACCACAATCACTAAAAGGCAAAATCTTTGAGGAGAAAGTGAGGTCTGCAGATGCTGGAGATCAGAGCTGAAAATGTGTTGCTGGAAAAGCGCAGCAGGTCAGGCAGCATCCAAGGAACAGGAGAATCGACGTTTCGGGCAAGCCCGATTCTCCTGTTCCTTGGATGCTGCCTGACCTGCTGCGCTTTTCCAGCAACACATTTTCAGCACGAAAAGGCAAAGCAAGCTTGGCAACAAGTGAACATTTTCACATTGTAATTCAATTCTGAGACTGTTATACTAGGACAATGGGGGTAAATAAAAAAAGATGACGGTAAGAAAATCACTGCACTACTTGGAGAGCAGTCGCAGTGAGGTTTTTCTGGTGTGGTAACCAGAACAAGGGGTCATAATTTTAAAACCAATGCTAAACCATTCAGGAAATGTCTTTCATACATAGGGTTGTGTGAATCCCAATATTTACCCTTTCTTACCCCTCCCTGCTTTGGGCCATTCAAAAAAAGTATGCTAGGCTTTGAAAAAATTGAAAAGTTCAAAAGTGAGAGTGATTTTTTTTGTTTTTTTGGGATTGATTTTTCAGGGAAACAGATTAAGGCAGTTAGATGTAGATCAATAATAAAAGAACTATTATTACTAGAAAAGAAAGTATTATTGCTCAATGCAAACAGATGAGTGGCTCAACTATCTAGTCCTATTCCTATGCACATGATCAAGTGCCAAGATGTTTGGATCCCTTTGTAGGATATGCTGATAACAGGTAGGAGCCAGATTACAGGAGTGAAAGAACAGAAACACATATACATTTGGCTGAAAGCTCAATTGATTGTGCTGTTATTTCTACAGAATGCAGAATGTATCGCGATATCTATGAATACAAAGGATGGTATTCTCAACAGCAGAAGGTATTCCTGCATATACAGGTATAGGTTGCAGAGCTTTGACCTCTACGTAAATAAACATGTGCACATCTTATCAACTTAATAACTGTACTGAGTCTCAAGTTGATGTTTCTCACGAACAGACAAACCATTCTTATTTCATTTCTGTAAAATACTAAAAAAATTATATTTTAATGACAAAGTAGACTACAAACGTTGCTGATAGCAAGCATGGATTAACAGAACTTTAACAAAATGCTTATGAAGTATAAGGAAATCAAACTAATATGCACAATGTAAGCTCAGTCTTTGTTGAAAATTAACCCTACTTACATAGAACATTCCAGAACAGTCCTCGATGTTGCGTGACCTGTGAAAATAATCTGTAGCCCATCTAAACTACATTATTCCACTATCAACCATATGTTATTCCAATGGCCATTTAAATGCTCTTATAGTTGGTGAGTCCACTACTGTTACAGGCAGTGCATTCCATACCCCTTCAACTCCTAGTAAAGAAACTACCTCTGACATCTGTCCTATATCTGTCCGAGATCCCCTCAATTTAAAGCTATGTCTCCTCGTGCCAGTCATCTCCATCTGAGGAAAAAGGCTGTCTTTGTCCACCCAATCTAATCCTCCGACTTTCTTATATGTCTCAATTAAGTCACCTCACAAACTTCTTCTCTCCAATGAAAACAATCTCAAGTCCCTCAGCCTTTCCTCATAAGACCTTCTCTCCATACCAGTTTACATCCTAGTAAATCTCCTCTGCACCATTTCTAAAGCTTCCACATCCTTTCTAAAATGCAGTGACTAGAACTGTAACCAATACTGCAAGTGCAGCCGCACGAGGGCTTTCTACCGCTGCAACATTTCCCCATGTCTCCGAAATTCAATCCCTCATACACACCGAATGCCTTCTTAAGAACCCTAGCAACCGAGGTGGCAACTTTAAGAGATCTTGCAGCGTGGGTTGGTACCTGGGACTTCGATATTGTGGCTATTACGGAGACATGGGTAGAACAGGGACAGGATTGGCTGTTGCAGGTTCCAGGGTTTAAATGTTTTAGTAGGGTCAGAGGTGACTGTAAAAGAGGGGGAGGTGTGGCATTGCTTGTCAAAGATAATATTACAGCTGTGGAAAGGACGATGGATGAAGACTCGCCATCTGAGGTAGTTTGGGCTGAGGTTAGGAATAGGAAAGGTGCGCTCACCCTGTTATGAGTTTTTTACAGGCTTCCTAATACTCCGAGAAACGTAGAAGAAAGAATTGCGAGGATGATTCAAGAGAAGAGTGAAAGTAATAGGGTGGTTATTATGGGGGACTTTAACTTTCCAGATATTGATTGGGAAAGCCACAGCTCAAGTTCGTTAGATGGGTCAGTGTTTGTCCACTGTGTGCAGGAGGGTTTCCTGACACAATATGTAGATAGGCCAACAAGAGGTGAGGCCATACTGGATTTGGTTCTGGGTAATGAACCAGGCCAGGTGTTAGAATGAGAGGTAGGTGAGCACTTTGGGGACAGTGACCACAATTCGGTGACTTTTACTCTAGTGATGGAGAGGGATAGGTGTGCACTACAGGGCAAGAGTTATAGCTGGGGGCAGGGAAATTATTATGTGGTGAGGCATGACTTAGGATGTGTGGCTTGGAAAAGTAAGCTTCAAGTCAAGGGCGTAATTGATATGTGGAGCTTGTTCAAGGAGCAACTATTGAGTGTCCTTGATAAGTATGTACCCGTCAGGCAGGGAGGAAAGGGTCGTGTGAGGGAGCCGTGGTTTAATAAGGAATTGGAATCCCTGGTTAAAGGGAAGAGGGCGGCCTATGTAAAGATGAGGCGTGAAGGTTCAATTGGGGCGATTGAGAGTTATAAGGTAGCCAGGAAGGACCTGAAGAGAGAGCTAAGAGCAGCAAAGAGGGGACATGAAAGGTCCTCAGTTGGTAGGATTAGGGAAAATCCTAATGCTTTCTATAGGTATGTCAGGAATAAAAGAATGACTAGGGTAGGAATAGGTCCAGTCAAGGATAGTAGTGGGAAGTTGTGTGTGGAGGCTGAAGAGATTGGGGAGACACTGAATGAATACTTTTCGTCAGTATTCAATCAGGAACAGGACATTGTTGTCAATGTGAGTACTGAGTCACAATTAAGTAGAATGGATGGCTTTGAGGCATGTAGAGAAGATGTGTTGGAAATTCTGGAAAGGGTGAAAATAGATAAGTCCCCTGGGCCTGATGGCATTTAACCTAGGATTCTCTGGGAAGCAAGGGAGGAGATTGCAGAGCCATTGGCCTTGATTTTTATGTCCTCGCTTTCTACAGGAGTAGTGCCAGAAGATTGGAGGCTAGCAAATGTGGTTCCCTTGTTCAAGAAGGGGAGTAGGGTTAACCCTAGTAACTATAGGCCGGTGAGTCTCACTTCTGTTGTGGGCAAAATCTTAGAGAGAATTGAAAGGGATAGGATTTATGAACATCTGGATAGGAATAATGTGATCAAGGATAGTCAGCATGGTTTTGTGAAGGGCAGGTCGTGCCTCACAAACCTTATTGAATTCTTCGAGAAGGTGACAAAGGAGGTGGACGAGGGGAAAGCGGTAGATGTGGTGTATATGGATTTTAGTAAGGCGTTTGATAAGGTTCCCCATGGTAGACTACTGCAAAAAATACGGAGGTATGGCATTGAGGCTGAGTTGGAGGTTTCGATTAGGAGTTGCCTGGCTGGAAGAAGACAGAGGGTAGTAGTTGATGGAAAAGGTTCATCTTGGAGTGCCGTCACTAGCGGTGTTCCGCAAGGATCTGTTTTGGGACCATTGCTGTTTGTCATTTTTATAAATGACCTGGAGGAGGGGTAAGAAGGTTGGGTGAGCAAGTTTGCGGATGATACGAAAGTCGGAGGAGTTGTAGACAGTGAGGAAGGATATGGCAGGTTACAGCGGGATATAGATAAGCTGCAGAACTGGGCAGAAAGGTGGCAAATGGAGTTCAATGTAGCTAAGTGTGAGGTGATTCACTTTGGGAAGAATAACAAAAAGATGGGGTACTGGGCTAATGGTCGGATACTTGGTAGTGTGGATGAGCAGAGGGATCTTGGTGTCCAGATCTTTGAAAGTTGCCACCCAGGTAAATAGTGTGGTGAGGAAGGCATATGGCGTACTGGCTTTTATTGGTAGAGGAATTGAGTTCCGGAGTACTGAGGTCATGTTGCAGTTGTGTAAGACTCTGGTGCGGCCGCATCTGGAGTATTGTGTGCAGTTTTGGTCGCCATACTATAGGAAGGATGTGGAGGCACTGGAACGGGTGCAGAGGAGGTTTACCAGGATGTTGCCTGGTATGGTAGAAAGATCGTATGAGGAAAAGCTGAGCCACTTGGGGTTGTTTTCCTTGGAGAAAAGAAGGTTTAGGGGTGACTTGATAGAGGTGTACAAGATCATTAGGGGTTTAGATAGGGTCGACAGTGAGAATATTTTTCCACGTATGGAGTCAGCTATTACAAGGGGGCATAGGTTTAAATTAAGGGGGGGTAGGTATAGGACAGATGTTAGGGGTAGCTTCTTTACTCAGCCAGTCGTGAGTTCATGGAATGCCCTGCCAGTAGCAGTGGTGGACTCTCCCTCATTATGGGCATTTAAGTGGGCATTGGATAGGCATATGGAGGATAGTGGGCTAGTGTCGGTTAGGTGAGCTTGGATCGGCGCAACATCGAGGGCCGAAGGGCCTGTACTGCGCTGTATTCTTCTCTGTTCTATGTTCTATGTTCTATCTATGTACAGGATACAGAGATCTCTCTGCTCATCTACATTACCAAGGATTTTACCATTAGCCCGGAACTCTTTATTCCTGTTGCTTCTTCCTTCGTGAATTACCTCACACTTTTCTGCATTGAACTTTGTTGGCCACCTCTCAGCCCAGCTCTGCAGCTTATCTATATCCCACTGTAACCTACAACATCTTACACCAGTCTCCACGAGTCGACCGATTTTAATGTAATCTGCAAATGTACTCACCCTTCGATGCCCTCATTTGGGTCATTTATAACAATGACACACAGCACTGGACCCAAACCAGATCCTTGCGGTACATCACTCGTTACTGGACTCCAGCATGAACATTTCCCATCAGCCACCAGCCTCTGTCTTCTTTCAGCTAGCCAATTACAGATCCAAACCACTCAATCACCCACAATCCCATGCCTCCGTATTTTGTGGAATAGCCTCCCGTGGGTATGCTTATCAAATGCCTTATTGAAATCCACAGACACCACATCAACTGCTTTAATCTCATACAGCTGTTTGGTCACTTTCTCAAAATAACTCAATAAGGTTTGAGAAGCATGACCTAACCTTCACAAAGGAGTGTTGACTATTACTCATCAACTTATTCCTTTCTGGATGATTATAATTCCTATCTCTTATAACCTTTTCATTCACTTTTCCCACAACCGAAGTAAGTCTCACTGGTCTCTAATTAGCTATAGTCAACATTCGCTATCCTCAATTCTTCTGGTACTATTCCTGTCGACAATGACGATATAAAGATCAAAGTCAAAGGCTTGGAACTCTCCTCCCTGGCTTTCCAGAGATTCCCACGATTAATCCCATCCGGGCCAGGGGGTTTATATATTTTCACAATTTCCAGAATTGTTAACACATCCTTTTGGACCTAAATCCTGTCTCGTCCAGTAGCCTGCCTCGCAGTATTCTCCTCAACAACACTACCTTTTTCCAGTGTGAATGCTGACAAAACAAAAAAAAAAATAATTCCCCATCTCCTCGGACTCCACGCTCAACTTCCCAAAACTATCCTTGATTGGCCCTAATCTTTATCTAGTCATTCTGTTATTCCTGATATATCTATAGAAAGCTTTATGGTTTTCCTTGATCCTGTCTGCCAAAGACTTCTCAAGTCTCCTCCTGGCTCTTCTTATCTCTCTCCTTAGGTCTTTTTTGGTTAACTTGTAACTCTCAAGAGTCCTAACTAAGCTTCACGTCCCTTCCTAACATAAGCCTTTTCTTCCTCTTGACAAGAGATTCAAATTCTTTATTAAACAGCAGCTCACTACACATGGTATAATGATGCTCTAATTTGAAGACAAACTTGGGTAAATCTGCCCAAAGAGATCACACATTTTCACGAATTAGCAACTAAACCAGAAAGAGAATGTTCAGGGTTTAAGATTTTGTTCAACAGCAAATTCTTCTTGATATTTTATAACTTTAATGCCCATACATGTTTGTCATACTCAATTTGGTGAAAATTTATTAAAACTAGACATTGTTTCTGCTCACGAAATTTAAAAAAAAGTGTACTTTAAAAGAAAATCTAGAAATAAAGAGATGGTGTCACTAAAAGTGTCCACAAAGATGTTAACTAGCCATAAAAACTCAACTAATTCATGGATAGTCTTTGAAGAAGGAAATCTTCTGCCCACAACTAGTCTCGCATGTGTGACTACAGTATCATGGCAGCATGGTTGGCATGCCCACCAAACAATGACCATACCAAGCAATGACCATCTCTTGCAATCTTTTTGATATTAAGTGGTATTATCATCACTGATTCCCTCACGATTAACACAATAGAGTTAACCTCGATCTGAAACTGAACCGGATCAGCTATACAACATTATGCTGTGGTTCTGTTCGCCGAGCTGGAAGTTTTTGTTGCAAACGTTTCGTCCCCTGTCTAGGTGACATCCTCAGTGCTTGGGAGCCTCCTGTTAAGCGCTTCTGTGGTGTTTC
Organism: Chiloscyllium plagiosum; assembly: GCF_037043375.1. Lineage (NCBI taxonomy): Eukaryota > Metazoa > Chordata > Chondrichthyes > Orectolobiformes > Hemiscylliidae > Chiloscyllium > Chiloscyllium plagiosum. Next base: position 78,861,183 of record NW_028270180.1, on the reverse strand, counting down.
CTCCGGCATTTATAGTGGCATGTCCCTGCCGCTTCCGGTTGTCAGTTTCAGCTGTCCGCTGTAGTGGCCGGTATATTGGGTCCAGGTCTATGTGTTTCATGATGGAGTTTGTGGATGAGTGCCATGCTTCTAGGAATTCCCTGGCTGTTCTTTGTTTCGCTTGCCCTATAATGGTAGTGTTGTCCCAGTCAAATTCATGTTGCTTGTCGTCTGCGTGTGTGGCTACTAGGGATAGCCGGTCGTGTCGTTTCGTGGCTAGTTGATGTTCGTGGATGCGGATCGTTAGCTGTCTTCCTGTTTGTCCTATATAGTGTTTTGTGCAGTCCTTGCATGGGATTTTGTACACTACATTAGTTTTGCTCATGCTGGGTATCGGGTCCTTCGTTTTGGTGAGTTGTTGTCTGAGAGTGGCTGTTGGTTTGTGTGCTGTTATAAGTCCTAGTGGTCGCAGTAGTCTGGCTGTCATTTCAGAGATGTTCTTGATGTATGGTAGTGTGGCTAGTCCTTTGGGTTGCGGCATGTCCTCGTTCTGTTGTCTTTCCCTTCGGCATCTGTTGATGAAATTGCGAGGATATCCGTTTTTTGCGAATACCTTGTATAGGTGTTCCTCTTCATCTTTTTGCATCAAGACACTATTCAAAAGGGCCACAACACACTGCAGCACAGCAGAACTGCAAAAAGAGAAAGAGGAACGCCTATACAAGGTATTCGCAAAAAACGGATATCCTCGCAATTTCATCAACAGATGACTCAGGGAAAGACAACAGAACGAGGACATGCCGCAACCCAAAGGACAAGCCACACTACCATACATCAAGAACATCTCTGAAATGACAGCCAGACTACTGCGACCACTAGGACTTATAACAGCACACAAACCAACAGCCACTCTCAGACAACAACTCACCAAAACGAAGGACCCGATACCCAGCATGAGCAAAACTAATGTAGTTTACAAAATCCCATGCACGGACTGCACAAAACACTATATAGGACAAATAGGAAGACAGCTAACGATCCGCATCCACGAACATCAACTAGCCACGAAACGACACGACCAGCTATCCCTCGTAGCCACACACGCAGACGACAAGCAACATGAATTTGACTGGGGCAACACTACCATTATAGGGCAAGCGAAACAAAGAACAGCCAGGGAATTCCTAGAAGCATGACACTCATCCACAAACTCCATCAACAAAGACATAGACCTGGACCCAATATACCGGCCACTACAGCGGACAGCTGAAACTGACAACCGCAAGCGGCAGGGACAGGCCACTATAAATGCTGGAGGAAAAACCACAGAAGCGCTTCACAGGAGGCTCCCAAGCACTGAGGATGTCACCTAGACAGGGGACGAAAAGTTTGCAACAAAAACTTCCAGCTCGGCGAACAGAACCACAACAACGAGCACCCGAGCTACAAATCTTCTCACAAACTTTATACAACATTATGTCAACAAAAACAGGTCAGAGGTTGAAAATTCTTCACTAAGTAACTCACTTTTTGTCTTCCCATTACATGCCCAAAAAACATAACACCAGATAGGATGTAGCAACCTGCTTGATCAGCAGACATTCATCAAACTATACATTCACTCCCTTCACCAATAAACAGGGAAAGCTATGTGCACTGCAGCAATCACTGAACTCCTTCAACAGCATCTTCAAAGCCTGCGACCTCTGCCACCTAAAATGACACAGGCAAGTAGATAACATGGTAACACCTTACCGGTAAAGTTCTTCTCCAAGCCACACGCCGTCGTGACTTAAGAATATATCGTTTCTTCACTGCTATCGGATCACAATTCCAAGTATTTCTTTCTGATCAGCATTGTGATAGTACCTGGAGCAGGTGAATTGCAGATGTTTGAGGAAATGGTTCACTATCAACGCCCCAAGTGCAATGAAGAAGAGACAACAACACTGGCCTTGCCAGCAGTGCTGACATCCATTGAAAAATATTATTTAAAAGTCTGACACGTGGGTTAGGACAGCAGTTTTCAATCAATCTGCTACTGAACCCTGAGCTCCAAACCTAACAGCACGTGGGGGTTGACATGTTTATGTTTACCCAGCAGACTGCAGTGGCTCAAGGCAGCTCACCACCGTGACCATTTCGAGAACGAGGGAAAGGGAACAAACACCAGCATTCCCGGAAACATCCAAATTCAAAGAAGGAACTTAAAAATCTGAAACAAAAAAAAATCAAAATGGACTTCATTCTACGCAGTCCACAACAATGATAAGGGGAAAGATGATGTGAATCCCTAGATTCTGGACAACAGCCAGACTGCAATGAGAATTGACAACGGTTTTCCTCCCTTTTCTGGGAAGGATTACTGGAAGGAGTTGCACATTCTAACATCATATTTGTGCATGGCAATTAAGCTTAACATCACTGCATAGGTCAGCTCCTCCCTTGTTTTGGGGCTCCAACCAGGCCAACTCTGTTTTGGTCTTTTCCTTCAAGGCTTGTCTTCACAGTTTGAGGAGTGACACCTGGTGCTGTGCACGCAGCTCCTCCTCCTCCATGTACTGTTGCATCATCTCCATAGTGAATGTAGAGAAACTGTCTTGTCACCCGAGAAGAGCATGCTCAAACAATATGGGACAGTGAAAGACAGGAAGACAAACAGTAAAGAGTGAAGTGATCTGCTTATCTTGACTCAAGTACAAATTGCCCTGTAATCCACGAAAACACCGGACTGAGTGCAGACAACAGCAACGCTTAAAAGTAGTTGGAGTATCATCAGACATGCTAATCATGCTGCATCACAAGTGATCCCAACAAACTATCCCAATATTTATCAGGATTAGTAAATATTCCATGTCATTTCATTATTTGTGAAACAAATTAAGACCAGCGAAGTCCCTCATGCTGATAATTTTCTGGTCAGGACTTCAGTCACTAATTTGCTGCCAGGTTCTGATAAATAACCAAAAACACAACAGGAGGTGCACTTACAGAGAATAAGGGTGCCATGGTTACATCAACATCTGAACACGAGGAGGCTATTTAGCTTCGTGAGCCTATTCCACCATTCACCCAAATCATGATAATCTTCATCATCATGACAAATCCCTGTCTTTGTCCCATAATCAGCATTTTCATTCAAAATCTATCAACCTCTGATTTAAAATTTGCAAAAGATTTTCAATCAATCGCTGTTCGTGGAACTTTATCAAACTTTATCCATTTCTGGGTCTTTAAGTGTTCCCGGATATCAGACCTCAATGTTCTGACTCTAACATTTTATCTGTTTCATCTTTCTTCTTAAGTTAAGTCTTGGAATCCAAGTATCACGTCAGTAAATCTACACTGCACTTCCACTCAGAGTGATACCCTTCTTAAGCCATGGTGCCCAGCCCTGACAGCTTTGTCTAACTAGGCTCTGATTTGCTGAAGCATGATTTCTAATCCTTTGATTTCTCGTCTTCTGTCGAGATCAATGTCTACATTACAATGGCCCCTTGGTCACTTTTCTGAACCTGTTTGAGACATTTTCGTCAACTATACAGCTGGATCAATCCCAACAAGTTTCTTTGGAGTCCACACTCTCTCAATTTTCACAATCAAGAAATATCCTATTTTGATCCAAACTCTCACTTGCAGACATAAACTTATCTGTCGTTGTTTTTTCATTTACTGAATCTATCAAGATTGCTTTATAATGCTGTGCTTCCATCTACCTACACTTGAAATCGGTGTATCTGTAGAGTGGCCCCAAATTTTGAATGTGGCGTTCCTTTCATTGTGAATAGCGAATAATTAGGGCTCCTACATCGATCCGTGCAGGATATCACTAACTATATCCTTCTAATTACAATATCTCTTATTATCTGCACAAATGTCTCTTGTTCAAATCAAATTCCTCTGCAAAAGCCCCCTGTCTTTTGCATCTTATCACCTTGAATGGACAGTAGAAAGGTGTAAATTCAGGGACATTCTTAGCAGTCAAATTTAGCATGTGTTTACCTGACTGGGGAGCAAGGATTCCCAGTAAATATTAATCTTTGCCTTCACTACATGGGAACTCGATCACAAAGATTAACAATGTGAAATATTTATTCTCCGTCATGATTTATCGACTCTGGGCACATTGTTACCGAGTGGTACTCACTTTTTGTTTCAAAAATACACGCCCCGCCCAACTGTTGACTCGCACTCGTTACACCATATTTTCCTCGTCCTCTCCATCTGAATCTCGTGGCAAGATACCTCGAACATGGAGAGGAACAACAATTCCAAGCACTGAGATTCCACTATTTGGCACCACCAGTCACCCTAATCCATAGGAGAAGCCAATTGGTCCCGCACGATGTCATCATCTGAATCATCCTGCTGGCTGCGTTTCTTCCCCATATTAAAGCGGTGATGACTCTCTGACAGCAGAAGGGAACGGAAGGATTTCTCTTCAATCTCATCTTTAGTCATGGACTCGTCAAACTCATGAGAGTATTCAGTGGCAACAGAAGCAGAATCTGGAGAGTCAATAAATGATTGACATTATTCTTTGTTATTTTCCATTGCTCACTGAAAGGTTTAGAATTTGAAGTTGAAGTTAGGGGCTGAGCTAGAATCGTTGGATTAATTATCTGCTCAAGGAGCAGAGTTGGGTTACAATTATTGATTCAATACAACTTTGATATTGAATCACACATTATTTAAGTTTCCTTATGCACAACCACAGATCCAAGGGAAACACAAGGAACGTGGATTGAATAACTTAAGTTCAATCCAACTTAAATCAGTGCAGGACATGTGCCTTGAATTAAATCAGCGCAGGACATGTGCCTATTTGACCCACATATCCTTTGGGTAGCGAAGGAGTGCTAACGTAGCAATAAATTTGATTGATTGATTGATTGAAGAGACACATTTCCCCGTTTAAGTCATGAGATCAGTGGAAGGACAAAACACCTTTTCTGGTTAAAGAATTCGCCTTTCCTACCAGATAATGAAGGCACACTGTCTCTGCGGATCGAGTCATTGGCCACTGTTTGAACCACCTCCTCAAAAGAGTTATTTTCCGTGGTGTGTCTAGAGGTTCTGCTTTTCTCCAAGAATGGTAAGAGTGAGCTGTCTTGTTTACTGCTGCCGCTGCTGCTAATATAGAAATATCACAGATCAACACAGATGCATAGTTTCAGGACAGAAAAACAGGTTCTCAGTATTTGTGATTTACACAGGCCTCCTTCTCAACCGAAACCCATCAAAATAATTTTCTTTGATTTCTTGTATTTCAAACTCCTCCTTGAATTCATCTGTTATTTGCTTCAATTATTCCTGATGAGCTAGGTTCTACAGTCAGACGCCTTTCTGGGTAAAAACTTTGTCGCCCTCTGCAAAGTCCCCATTGGATTTAATAGTGACTACAATTATATCCCCAGCTCCAGTGGATAGTGTCATTCACAAGCAGAAACATCTTTTCTATGTCTTCCCTATCAAACGCCTACCTAACAGGACCATGTCATTCTTTTACAACAAGACAAGACTGTCCAATCTTACTTGATGAATTAAACTTCAGTTTTGATATAAGTCCAATGACTATTCTTTATCTTCTCTACTGTCTCGACATCCATATTACAATATGAAGTTTGCAGTGCTTCAATGGTGATCTGTCTGTGGTTCTACACATATTTAATACATTTCCATTCTGTCGCCCCAGAAATAAACCCATAATCTACTTTTCTATCTAACCTCACAAATCCGTGCCATTTACTGCTAGTGACACATTCCTATCTCCAGATCCCTCTGCCCTATTTCAGGACATATTTCCAAAAAGTAAGTGATCTCTTTATTCTATTGACCACAATGTACTACCTCACACATGGGTGGAGGTTAATCTTCCAAAGCTTTGACTGCACTATTCCCTTTACCAAATCTTCCCAAAAGTAAGTCTTTCTAAAAGCAAAACTCCAATATATGAATGTACTTAATCTCATCAACTATTTCTTATTTGAAAAGCACTAACTGTCCAGCTCAGTTTTGAACAAACATCCTCTGCCACAGTTATTCAAATGTCACAAGCTGAACTACAACCACTATTTGTATTCATATTCATTGGAGCCAAAGAATGAGAAGTGGGTCATTGAGGTTTATAAAATGGTCAAGGGATTGACCAAGTAGATGCAGAGAAGATGATTCCACCTAAAATGAGGAGTCAGAAGTTTACAATAAAGGGGACGTTGGAGGAATTACTTCTCTCAGAGGATGGTGAATCAGTGGAATTCGCTACCTCTGAACAACGTAGATTCTGGGACACTAAGTAAATTTAAACAGGAGACACACAGGTTTAATTAGTAATGAGTCGAAAAGTTAAGGAGAGCTGGCAGGAAAGTGGTATTCATGCCAAGATGAGATTATCTGTGACTGTATCAAATGGCAGAGCAGGTTCAAGGGGCTGGATTAATGATCCTGTTGCTAATTCTGATGCTCTTATGTTCTTATTTCAAAAGGAGGAAGTAAGAGGAATGGACTAATACAAGGTGTTTAATGGGCATGGTATTGGAAAGACTATGGTGAGAAGCTGTTTAATTTGATGAGGTGATGCACAATATCTCTACAGTAGTGTCAGCAGACTAGCTGGGCCGAGCATAGAGAAAAGACCCTGATGTCTCCTCAGCAGTATCTTTCCACACCTATCAATCTTTAGCCTCTACCTTATTCCCCCCTCCCTCGCTTTCAGCCTGAAGCTCCTTCACCAAAAACCTTGCAGCCTCTTTCTCCAAACCCACCATCACCGAATCCCTCACGATCAACATTCTGGGGGTTTACTATTGACTAGAAATTGAAGTGGACCAGCTATATAACTACCGTAAGTAAACCACCCCGCGAATCTCTAAAGCCTGTACACCATCTACAAGACAACTCAGGAGTGCAATAGAATATTCGCTACTTGGCTAGGTTTGGGGGCAGCTGCAAGAACACTCAAGAAGCTTGACAGCATCAGGAAAAAGCAGACTGCTTGATTGGCACCACATTCACTCCATCCTCCATTGATGCCCAGAGCAGCACTATGTACTGTCTACAAGATACTTTACATCAATTCATAATACTTCAATTGCATCTTCCAAACTTATGACCAATACCAACTAAAAGGAAAAGGGAAGCAGATTCATGAGAACACCACCTCCTGCAGGTTCACCTCCAAGCCACTACCATCTGGAGTTGAAAATATTTCAGCAGTGTTAAAGTGTCATTGAGCCTAAATTCTGGAACTCCCTCCCAAAAGCACTACCAATACGCCTACAACCCACACGGACTGCAGTGATTCAAAAAGGGAGCTCACAATCACCTTCTCAAGGGCATTAGAATGAGGCAATAAATGTTCACACAGCCATTGACACCTACATTCCATAAATTCATTAATTCCTTAATGCCTCCTCCTTCCTTCCACAACATCCCCACCCATAGACAGCTGCGCTGCGCAAACACCACGCATTGAGCAGCATGTGGTAACCCACAAGGAGGCCCAAGCTACATTCAAGCCGTGCTCAGACAGGGGTGGTACTGAACAAACAATAATCCCCAGTGATTCACACACCATAGTCAACAGTGAAACTATTAGTTGCCAAGGTTTTCACAAAGAGATTGGTTGCTACACGGGATGAACGGCCAGAGGAAGTGGTAGATACAAGTACAGTTACAACATTGAAAAGACATTTGGAGAGGTACATGAATAGGAAAGGTTGAGGAATATGAGCCAAATGCAGGCAAACTGCACTGGCATAGTTTGGGAAATTTGGTTGACATGGACGAGTTGGACCGAAGGGTTCGTTTCCATGTTGTATGACTATGATTCGATTCTTTTCAGCCACAGTGGCATTTTGCAATTGTCCTAAACTCTGGTGTAATTGAACAAGTTAATGGAGGCTTTTGACACCAGGGTCACAGTACTCTGTAGGTAAGGTGTTGAGTAGTAGCTGCAATTTAGTGGACATTTAATAAACAATGTAATGAAGAAGTATGGGAGGAAATTACTATAGATGGTGGAATCTCTACTGTAATAGCAAATGCTGGAGTTGACAGCAGGTCAGAAAGCATCCACGGAGACCAAGCAAGCTAACGATGTGTCTCAATGACTCGATCAGATCTCTGATGAAGTGTCATCTGGACTCAAATTGGTAGCTTGCTCTCGCCATCGATTTAAAAAAAAAAGTTCACGGGATGAGGGTGTCATTGGCTCAGCAGCATTCATTGTTCATCCCTAATTGCCCAATGGGCAGTTAAGAGTCAAGCTCATTGCTGTGTGTCTGGAGTCACATGTAGGACAAACTAGGTAAGGATGTGTCAAAGAACAAGATTGAAAACTCAGATTAGCTGATAGCCTGTTCAAGGGCTTAAACCAGTGGCCTTTTCCACTGGGACAGAAGGCGCTGTAGAATTGATCCCATTTCCCATTGAACTGAGACAGGAGGTGGTGAGTTTGCTTACTTCAAGCATGTTAGTGAACCAGATTGGTTTTCCGTTACCCGACAAAGGATTCATGGTCATGAGATTCTTAATTCCAGATATTCACTGAATTCAAATTCCACCATTTCCTGTGGCACGATTCGAACCTGGTTCTCCAGAATGCAACCTGGATCTTTGCATAAACAGTCTAGCAATAATACCATTCGGCCATCGGCTCCACCCTATGATCTTCAGTATTTGTTGTTTTCAGTTCTGAAGAAATATGTTATGCATTAATTTTGAACTCTGTAAAAGCATCCACAGTGAACACAAAAAGTCCACCTCCAGTCATGATGTTTGAGTCTGGATGACTCAGTCAGACTGGCTAATGAAGTGGAGTTACGCATTTTAATATCTGGCAGTTCCTCTGCAGGTTCGGCTGGCGTTGGGCTGCTCTCATTCCTTCTGCGATGAAGCAAACGAAGAAATGACACTCGATAGTCCCCACTTAGTCTCTGAATTCAATTGCACTGCAACCAAAGTAATTTATTTTAATTCAAAAATGTTTTAGTGAAAGACATTTAAGCAAACTCACCACCTCCTGTCTCAGTTCAATGGGAAATGGGATCAATTCTACAGCGCCTTCTGTCCCAGTGGAAAAGGCCACTGGTTTAAGCCCTTGAACAGGCTATCAGCTAACCTGAGTTTTCAATCTTGTTCTTTGACAGATTGCAACAGGTTTTGCACAAGGGGGCATGCAGACAGGACAAACTTCAATTATATTCAACACAAGAAAAGGCAATTCCGTTTAAATGAGGAAGATTAATTGAGATCAGGCCTCAGGTGAGGATACAAAACAGTCAAGTTTGGGATTTCCAGAGACCATCAAGACTGTCCAATCAATTACTGAAGTTTGTCTCATATTGCTTTCCTAATCAACATATTTCGAGGCATTATGACACCTCTGGAGCAGGTGGGACAGTTCCAGGCCTTCTGGCTCAAAGTTGGAGACACTACCACAGCATCACAAGAGCACTTTGTTTTAGGCTGAGTAACTAGTGGGTTATTTTGTCCAATTATCTTACTAATCCGGAAGATACTGCTATATCCTAATGCTGGGAAATAAACAAGGTATTAATGGGAGCAAAGATGTTATAACAGGCTCTCTGACAAGGGACAAAATATCTTCCATTTGTTTTTTTTTCTTCATCCTTCGGTAGTTTGAAATTTTTAAACCTTCTGGTCTACCATCATCTTTGCAGTTTTGTCCATCTTTTCTTTCAATTTGATGTCATTCATAATTCCCTCACCTATGCATCGTTGTTCATCGTGCATTTCTTTTACAATTCAATGGATATTGTTGAGAATTATACAATAACTGAATATATTCTTCTGCATTAACATTCTAACTATAGTCCCATTCTAGTTTAGCTAGCTACTCCTTTATACCCTTGTTTAGTTACTAGTTGAAGAACCAAATTCCTCACCTTAAAGCTAAATTCTATCATGCTGCATTGAGTCCTACCAAAAGGGTCTTTTGTTTTGAGCTCATTAATCAATCATATCATCGGGGCTAAAATAGCTCTTCCCTGCTTGGTTCCAGAGCATCTGTTCTGAGAAATTGTACAGAGCAGTCTACCTCAAACTGCTTCAGAAAGTAACATAAGCTGAGTGCACAATACTATTTTAACAAACAGAGAACCCTCTGAATACCAGGATTCTGTTGGATCCTCAAAATTACTCAGAGCATGGAATCCCTACGTTATGGAAACAGGCCTTTCATCCCAATAAATCCATACCAAACCTCCAAAGACTATCCCAACCAAACCTATTCCTCAACATTTTCCCCTGATTAAAGCACCGAACCAGTGCAATTTAGCATGACCAATTTACCTAACATGCACTTCTTTGGATTGTGGGAAGGAACTAGCGCCTGGAGGAAACCCACAGTGACACTGGAGAAAATCGCCCGAGGCTGGATTTGAACCTGGGCCCCTAGTGCAGTGAGGCAGCAGTGCTAACCGTTGAGCCACCCCCCTTTTTTCTTAAAAGACTGAGTGCATTCACCCTGCCTTTCCTGATCATAGATGACTGCAAAACCATCAATAACTGTGGAACAAGCAACCAACCTCAAGTTATTAAGCCGTGGAGTTTAATAGTATTAATCAGATTGCGGCAGTGTAAAATCTTACCTGCAAAGTTCAGCCAAGGTTTGCAGTTGCTTCATGAAGTCGGAATGTTGCTGCCTCTGTTGGTGGAGCTTAAAATGAGTGTCGGTCAGCTGGCTGTTGCTGAGCAGCTGCTGCTTGATAGCCCTGTTGATGACATTATCCATCACTTTACTGCTGATCGAGTGTGGACTGACAGAGGGAAATTGCCTGAGTTGGATTTGCCCTGTGTTTTTGTGTTGAACATGCCTGGGCAATGTTCCACATTGTCGGTAGATGCCAGTGCTGGAGCGGTACGTGGCTTGGTGGGTGGCACGTTCTGGAGGACAACTATCAGTATTATTGCCAGAATGTTAGCAGGACCCATAGCCTTTACACGACTTAACCATTTCTCGACATTGTTCGAACTAAATTGAACTGGCTTAAAGCTCACATCTGTGACGTTAGGAACCACTGTAGAAGGCTAAGATGGATCATCCCACTTTGCATCTGGCTGAAAATTACTGCAAATGCTGTCATCTTATCTTTTGCATGGACGTGTGAAACCCCTCCATCAGTAAGGGTGAGGATATCTGTGGTGCTTCCTGCAACGAGTTGTTTCATTGTCCATTATCATTCACAACTGGGTGTGGCAGAACTGCAGATCTCTGATCTGATCCATTGATTGCTTGCTGCTGATGCTGTTTGATATGCAGATAGTCCTGCTTGGTAGCTTCACCAGGTTGGCATTTCATTTTTAGGTATGCCTGGTGCTGCTCATGGCATGCCCTTCTTTTTTGTCCATTGTGATGGATGAGTGCAGGATGTACAAACCCATGAGATTACAGATTGTGCTGGTGTACAGTTCTGCTGCTGTTGTTATCCCACAGTACCTCAGAGAGATCCAGTTTGAGTTCCTACATCTGTCTCATTTAGCACGGTGATAGTACCACTCAGCACAATGGAGGTTTTTCCTCAACTTTAAGTTAAGGCTTTGTCTCCAAAATGACTCTGGGATGGTCGCTCTTACCGATACTGTCAAGGACAGATGCATATGCAGCTAGCAGATTCATACTGATAAGATCTAGTATGTTTTTCCCTCTTGCTGGTTCCGTTACCGCCTGCTGCAAACCCCGTTGAGCAGTTATGTCCTTGAGGACCCGACCAGCTCAGTCAGTAATCCTGCTGCTGAGCTACTCTTGGTAGAGGACGTTGAAATCCTGTACCCAGAGGAGGCTTGTCACCATTTTATTGCCTCAGTGCTTCCTCCAAGTGTTATTCAACATGGAGGAGCACTGATTCATCAGCCGTGGGAGCAATATACGTGGTAATCAGCAGAAGCTATGAGACCTCCTGGTGTCCAAAGTCAATGCTGAGTACTCCCAGGGAAAATGGTTCCTGTGTGTACACTACTGTGCCATCACCTCTACCTGGTGTGTCCTGCTGGTCGGACAGGACATATCCAGAGATTTCAGGAGAAAGTGAAGACTGCAGATGCTGGAGATCAGAATCGAGAGTGTTGTGTTGGAAAAGCACAGCATATCAGGCTGATTTAGGGCTTAGGCACGATTCTCCTGCACCTCGGATGCTGCCTGACCTGTTGTGCTTTTCCATCATCACACTCTCGATATCTAGGGATGGTGACGGTGGTATCTGGCCATTATCTGTCAGGGATTACTCTGAGTATGACTATGTCAGGCTGTTCCTTGACTAGTCTGTGAGAAAGCTCGCCACGTTTTGGCCCAAAACAAAACAGATGTTAGTGAGCAGGATGTTGCAGAGTCGAGAGGGCTGATTCTGTGGTTGTATTTCCTAATGCCTTGTTAGATGCCAAGTGGTCCATCCAGTTTCATTCCTTTGTTGAGACTTTGCAGTGATTAATACAGTGAGTAGCTTGTTGGGCGACTGTCAGGTTGGCAGGATTTTTTTGACCATTGACAATGGTTCCATGGAGATCAGGAGATTCCTAATTCCAGTTATTTTTTCTTGATTTTAGATTCCACCATCTGCCGAGGTGGGATTCGAACAAGGACTTCAGTTGTACATTTTAATATTCTGGATAAAAGTTAAATACATTAGGTTTGTTCACTCATTTTAAATATCACTAACCCTGGATTTGTTTCTTTGTAAAACACTGTCTATCATCCTGTCTCCTTCATCCTTCCCTCCAACAACAAGAGCAAGGAGCACATTGAGTTTCTCTGTCACTAAGACTGAGACAATCCGATCAGCTGTCTCTGCTGCTTCTCCCCCTCCCACTAGCCCACCGAGACAAACTGCCTCACATGGTGTTCCTGATATTTGTCCCAAACTTACATCTTTCTCCAGTCTCTTGTCAAGCCTTATCAGAGCTCATCTTGATCTTTTACTAGTCTCGCTAAACTACAGACATTCCAACTCTGTTTCCTCCTCATCACTCCCCCGCGCCAATTCACAGGTATTGTTCCTTGTTCTGTCTGTCTGTCTTTTCTGGTTATGACCTTCTCATCCATTCTGCAAAAAAAACCTAAAATTTGACCTCACCTTCATGTAAAACCTGCTCCATCTCCACTTTCCCTTTCCTTTCTGAATTCCTTGTATTTGGTGTCCCTCAAGGATCTATCCTTGGTCCGTCCTGTTTCTCATCTACGCACTGCGAGGAGGTGACATTAACAAAAGCGCTGTGTTAGCTTTCACATGTACACTGTCAATGCCTAGCTCTCCCTCCCCACCATCCCTCTCCATTGCTCCACTGTTACTCAGTTACCAAACTGCTTATCACATTCCCACTACTCGATTAACTGCAATTTCCTCCAAAGAAACATTGTTACGGTTAAACCCATTGTCTTCAGTTGCTATTACAAATTCTTTTCCCTTACTGCTGAGCCCCTCCCTCTCACTGGGTGCAGTCTGAGATAGAACTAGACTCTTCACAACATTGCTGTCATATCTGACCCCAAGGTGACATTCTGATCAGACATCTACGCAATCACAAACACCAGGAATTCCAATCTCTCAAATGTTGCTTGTCTCCACCTCACCCTAGCTCCATTGCTACTGAAACCCCTTACCCGTGTCGGTGTTACCTTAAACTTGATGAATCTGAAATGAACCCTTGATTTTGTGACTGACCCAGAATCTGCTGCTTTCAGTGTTTCCTGCACAATTGCCCCCGGTCCCTTTGTGGTGCAGCTTTCTACAGTTTCCACCATTTAAATAGCACACTGTTCTCTTATTATCCCCTCCAAAATGACCGACTTCACTTTTTCCCAAATTATACTCCATCTGGCAACTTGTTGCCCCTTCTCCTGTGCATCTCTCTCTCTTCACAATCCTCTTAGAACTTTACAGTTATGCCTTTTCCAGGAGTCCCCCCCCCCTTCTAAACATTTACTGGGAGCACTGGGCAGTGTGAAGCAGGCAGAGTCGCTCTGTTTTTAGGGATACTCTATGGGAGGAGCTTGCTGCCCATTGGTCAGAATGGAGGCAACTTGCCCATCGCGCTGCATGAGCCTTTCACACACCACCCCCCCCTCCCCCCACCCCCCCCCACCCCCCAACATGTCTTATTGATGAGGCACAGCGGCAGCACGGAAGGAAAAAAAGAAGCAAATCCTGCTCTCCACATCTCACTGACTCTTGGATCATTCTGTCCCATGTGTCAAAGATCTGCCCTGTTCAGTCACATGAAATTCCAAGGTGGAAACTCCTAGAAACCCACATAGATTTCCACCTGAACTGACTGCTGACCTCCACAAGGGGTAATGTGCCAGGAGGAGGGGATGGTGCGAGTTTCTAACCTGAACTGATAGTGATGGATTTTATAAACTTGTATTACAGGATACTACAGGTGGACATTCAGACGATAATCTCAGTCATTGTAACACCTAACTCTGATTGAATAAGTCAATGCATCAGGACCTGGATATTTGCATTGTGTGTGAGTATTGTATTCCATCCGAATCCCATTTGCTGCATAAAAGTTCTCCTTTAAATCTCCCCAAACCTTTAATGTGTGTCCTGTAATCCTTGTATAATGAGCTGTTGGGTATAAGGTTTATTATTATAACGTGTAACTTTTCTAAACCCTTCTGTCACAGCTCCTCTCAATAGCCTTTGCTACAAGGAGAATACCTCAGTTTCCCCAAACCCGTGATTCCCCAATGTCTGTTTGCTCTCTATAAGGCACACATCAGGATTGTGTTGGAATATTCTCCACTTGCCTGCATCAGTGCACCCCCCAACACTATTAAAGAAAGTGAACATTCTCCAGGACAAAGCATTGTGCCTGCGTGGTGTCCCATCCACCACCTTCAGCATTCCCTCTCCCCACCCCAGAGACACAGTGGCATCGCAGTGTAAAAGGTAAAGGCAGCATTGTCCTACCAGACCATAAGGCTGCTCTCTGATTAGGGAGGAAACTGGAGCCTCTGGAAGAAACCCATGCAGACACTGGGAGAATGTGCAAGTCCCACAGAGACAGTTGTCCAAAGCTGGAATTGAACCTGGGGTCCTGGCAGCAGTGCTAATCACTGAGCCACGGTGTCATCCTAAAATTGTAATTTGATTCACAACTACCACTTCTTCTGATAGTTCATTCCACACTCAAACCATTATCTGAACAAAAATAAAAAAAAATCCCGAACGCCTTTTTAAAGCCGTTCTGCTGTCACCTTAAAAGGTATCGACCCAGTCTTGAGTCACGTCCCTTCCTGTAAAGGACACCTGCTGTTCACATTACTGATACCACCCCTCCATGATTTGAGAAACGTCTAATAAGGTCACTCCTCAGCCTCCTGCGCGCCAGTGAAAGAAGTCACAGCCTATCCAGCCTCTGCTTATAATTCAAACTATCCATTCCCATCAAATCCTGGTAAATCTCTTCTGAATCCGCTCCAACTACATAATGTCCTCCCGATATCAGCATGACCAGAACTGGACACAGAATTCCAGAAAAGGCCTCCCCAACATCCAAAATAATGTCCCAACTCTTGTACTCTAAGGTCTGAGCAATGAAGGCAAGTGTGCCAAGCACCTTCTTAACCACCCTGTCTACATGTGACACAGACTTGGAAGACCCGAACCCCTCGGCCTCTTTGTTCCATATCACTACTCGAGGCCCTGTTTTTAATTAGTGTCAGTCTGCCCTTGTTTGTTTTATCAAGATGTAATATTTTGCATTTATTCCAATCCAAAAATCCCCAAAAACCCTGAGCATTAAAGGCAGTAGGAGTATACTTAAGAGGGAAATCAGGAGGGCAAAAAGGGGACATGAGATAGCTTTGGCAAATAGGGTTATGAATAATCCCAAGGGTGTTTATAAATACATTAAGAACAAAAGGGTAACTCGAGAGAGAATAGGGCTCCTCAAAGATCTGAAAGGTACTCTATGCATGGAGCCGCAGGAGATGGGAGAGATACTAACTGAATGTTTTGCATCAGTGTTCACTGTGGAGAAGGACATGGGCAATATGGAATGTGGGGAAATAGATGTCGACATGTTGAATATGTCCATCTTACAGAGGAGGACGTGCTGGGTGTCTTGTAACCCGTAAAGCTTGGTTAATCCCCAGCACCTGATCAGGTGAACCCTAGAACCCTGGGAAGCTGGGAATGTGATTGCTGGGCCTCTTACGGAGATATTTGTATCATCGATTATCACAGGTGAGATGCCAAAAGACTAGAGGTTGGTTAACGTGGTGCCGTTATTTAAGAAAGGTGGTAAGGACAAGCCAGGGAACTATCGACCGGTCAGCCTGACATTGATGCAGGGCAAGTTGTTGGAGGGAATCCTGAGGAACAAGATGCGCATGTATTCTGAAAAGCAAGGCCTGATTAGTGATAGTCAGCATGACTATGTGCATGGGAAATCATGCCTCACAAACTTGATTAAGTTATTTGAAGATGTATCAAAGAGGATTGATGAGGGCTGAGAGGTGGACATGATCTATGGAATTCAGTAAGGCGCTCGACAAGGTTCCCCATGGAAGACTGGTTAGCAAGGTTAGATCTCATGGAATACAGGGAGAACTAGCCGTTTGGATACAGAACTGGCTCAAATGTAGAAGGCAGGGTGGTGGTGGAGGGTTGTTTTTCAGATTGGAGGCATGTGACCAGTGGAATGCCGCAAGGAACAGTGCTGGGTCAACTACTTTTCATCGTTTATATATATGATTTAGATATGAGCATAGGAGGTATAGTTAGTAAGTTTGCAGATGACACCAAAATTGGAGGTATAGTGGACAGAGAAGAGGATTACCTCAGATTACAAAAAGGAGGTTGTTCAGATGGGTGAGAAGTGGCAGATGTAATTTAATTCAGATAAATGTGATGTGCTGCATTTTGGAAAAGCAAATCATAACAGGACTGATACACTTAGTGGCAAATTCCTAGATAGTGTTGATGAACAAAGATATCTTGCAGTGAAGGTTCATTTTCCTTGAACGTAGAGTTTCAGGTGGATAGGATATTGAAGAAAGTGTTTGGAATACATTCCTTTATTGATCAGAGCATTGAGTATAGACGTTGGAAGGTCATGTACATGACATTGGTCAGGCCACCTTTGGAATATTGTGTGCGATTCTGTTCTCCAGCAATCGGAAGGATGTTGTGAAACTTGAAAGGGTTCAACAAAGATTTACTAGAATATTGAGCTGCAGGAAGAGAGCAAAAAGGCTGGGGCTTTCTTTCCCTGGAGCATCAGAGACTGAGGAGCGACCTCCGTAGAGGTTTATAAAGTCAGAAGTAGCATGGATAGGGTAAACAGACAAGGTCTTTTCCCTGAGTAGGAGAGTCCAGAAGTAGAGAGCATAGGTTGAGGATGAGAGGGGAAAGATATAAAAGGGAACTAAGGAGCAACTTTTTCATGCAGAGAGTGGTGCGTGTATGGAATAAGCTGCCAGAAGAAGTGGTGGAGGCTGACAGTTTCCGCATTTTAAAGGCATTTGGATACTTGACATGAATAGGAAAGGTTTAGAGGGATATGGCCCAGGTGCTGGCAAGAGGGATAAGATTAGGTTCGGATATCTGGTCGGCATGGACAAATTTGACCGAAGGTTCTGTTTCGTGCTGTTCATCTGTGACTCTCAGCTCGGTGGGTTTCAGTCTCTTCAAAGATAAATCTTAGTCTGTTTTATTTTAGTAAAGCTGCAACATTCAGTAGGGCGACCGTTTATTTCTTTAAATACACATCTTATGATACTTTGATTAAGTTTTTTAATATAAAATATTGGTACTAATTTATTCTAGAGTCGTGTTTTGTAAAGCTGGAAGACTGTGTGCCTTTTTCTGGGTCTGTGGACTGTTAAGGTGCAGAGATGGCCATTCGTACAGTGATGTGCTCTTCCTGTTGGATGTAGGAGATTAAGGAAAGTTTCAGTGATCCTGATTGTCTGCAGGAAGTGAGGATGCAAATCCTGTAGGATTTCATGGATCAGATGGAGCGATGATTAAAGGTAATGAAGAATTTACAGGAGCCGGGGTGGGGGGGGGGGGGGGCGGTGATAGGTGACAGTTTCAGAAAGTTAGGAAAACCGCCGATCCAGTCAGGTAGATGGGTTTCCTCTCGGAAAGGGAGGAGCGGAGGGCAAGTAGTGCAGGAGTATCCTGTGGTTATTTCCGTCTCAAACAAGTATACTGTTTTGGAAAGCGTCGGGGATCACACTGTCCGGGGAATATCGCACTGACAGCCAAGTATCTCGTGTAATGTGAGGTATATCAGGTTACACGCGATCGATGGGATAGGGGGCACTCTAGTCTGCAGCACAGACTGCAGTTTCTGTAGCTAACAGTGAGACATCAGAATGGGCTGGTGCATTCCTACTGTCTGGGTGAAGGATGGCTCCGAGGGTGCAGAATATTCTGAAAGGGGAGAATGATCAGTGGGAGGTCACTGTACATTGGTACCAATGACATAAGAGAGAAGGATGAAGTCCTGATGAGACAATATTGCAAATTAGCCTGGAGGATAATAAGCAGGTCCTTGTGGGTAGTAATATCTGGATTACTCCCGGTGCCACATGCTAGTGAGAGTAGGAACAGCAGGGTAGAGAAGATTAATGCCTGGCCAAGGATCTGATACAGTGGAGAAGGATTCCCATTTTTGGATCATTGGAATCTCTGCTGGGGTAGAATTGACGTGCATAAGAAGGATGGATTACACCTGAATTGGAAAGTGTCTAATATCCAAGCAGGGAGATTTGCTAGTGCTACTCAGGAGGCATTTTTTCCAGTGAGGGCGTGGGGTAAACCTAAAGAGATAGTGAGAAAGGAGGTAAGTCTGAGACTGATACAGTTTAGAAGTTAGACAGGCAAGGGCAAGGCACAGAATGAGGTAGGACTGACAAGGTACAATAGACAATAGGTGCAGGAATAGGCCATTCTGCCCTTTGCGTCAGCACCACCATTCATTATGATCATGGCTGATCGTCCACAATCAGTATCCTGTTCCTGCCTTATCTTTGTAACACTTGATTCCATTATCTTTAACAACTCTATCCATCTCTTTCTTGAAAGTATCCAGAGATTTGGCCTCCACTGCCTTCTGGAGCAGAACATTCCATAAACCCACCATTCTCTGGGTGAAGACGTTTCTCCTCAACTCTGTTCTAAATGGCCTCTCCCTTATGTTTAAACTCTGTCCTCTGGTTCTGGACTCACCCATCCATGGAAACATGCTTCCTGCCTCCACAGTGTCCAACACTTTAATAATCTTGTAGGTCTCAATCAGATCCTCTCTCATTCTTCGAAACTCAAGTGTATACATGCTCAGTCGCTCCAATCTTTCAACATATGATCATTCCGCCATTCCGGGAATTGACCTCATGAACCTACCCAACACTCCCTCAATAGCCACAATGCTCTTCCTCAAATGTGGGGACCAAAACTGCACACAATACTCCAGGTGCGGTCTTAGCAGAAGGACCTCTTTGCTCCTATACTCAATTCCTCTTGTTATGAGGGTCAGCGTGCAGTGAGCTTTCTTCACTACCTGCTGTACCTGCATGCTTGCTTTCATTGACTGATGTACAAGAATACCTAGATCTCGTTGTACTTCCCCTTTACCAAACTTGACTCTTTTCAGATAGTAATCTGCCTTCCTGTTCTTGCCTCCAAAGTGGATAACCACACATTTATCCACATTAAACTGCATCTGCTTTGCATCCGTCCACTCACCTAGCCTGTCCAAGTTAACCTGTATTCTCATAACATCCTCCTCACATTTCACCCTGCCACCCAGCTTTGTGTCATCAGCAAATTTGCTAATATTACTTTTAATACGTTCATCTATATTATTAATGTATATTGTAAACAGCTGCGGTCCCAGCACCGAACCTTGTGATACCCCACTAGTCACTGCCTGCCATTCCAAAAGGAAGCGTTTATCACTACTCTTCCTGTCAGCCAGCCAATTTTCAATCCAAGTCAGTATATTCCCCTTTGTAAGTCCCTGCTGACTCTGACGAATCCTATTACCGCTATCCAAATGACCCATAATTTCATCTTTTATAATTGACTCCAGCATCTTTCTCACCACTGACATCAGGCTAACCGTTGTATAATTCCTTGTTTTCTCTCTCCCACCTTTCTTGAAAAGTGGGACAACATTAGCCACCCTCCAATCTGACTCGACGTCTCCTGATTCTGTGTCTCTCCCTTCGCAAGGGGCTCAACGTCATCCCTCACCAACAGGGTCATCTTACCCCCTCTGCCCATCAGTCTGTCCTTTTGATAGCACTGCACTGCATTTATTTCAATGCAAGAGGTTTGACAGGGAAAGCAGATGAGCTTAAGATATGGTTTTGAACATGGGACTGGGATATAGTGGGTATTCAAGAAACGTGGCTTAGGTTGGAAAGGACAGGTAACTTAATGTTCCAGGGAATAGATGTAAGAGGAAGGAAAGAAAGGGAGAAGATGAAATGGTGTTTTTGATTAGGGATAACATTATTGTTGTGCTTAGGGGGGATATTCATGGGAGTTCGCCCGGTGAACTTACTTGGATGGAACTGGGAAATAGGAACAGGATGATCACCTTATTGAGGTTGTCTGTGTGGGTTTCGTCCGGGAGCTCTGGTTTCCGCCCACATTCCAAAGATGCGCAGGTTGGGTGGATAATCCAGGCTGAATTGCCCATATTGTTCAGGGATGTGCAGGTTGGGGGGATTGGCCGTGTTAAATGCAGCATTACAGGGATAAGATAGGAGGCTCTGAGGGTCAGTGTGGATGTGATGGGCCGAATGGCCTGCTTCCACACTTGGGATTCTCTGATGATAATTCTACTAGTTTTAAAATAGTTGCAGAAAATAATAGACCAGATCTAAAAGTTGGTGTTCAAAGTTGGACAAAGGTGAATTTTGACGGTACAAGGCGAGAACCTTCAATATTTCTTTGCAACCTCCAGGTAAAGGGACGGCTGGAAAGTGGGAACATAAGAACAGAAGGAATAGGAGCCGGAGTAGGCCATCTGACCCCTCAAGCCTGCACTGCCATTCAATAAGATCAGGGCTGAGCTCTTCATGGCCTCAGCTCCACTTTCCTGCTCCCTCACCATAATCCTTAATTCCGTTCCTGTTGGCAAATCTACATTTTGCCTTAAAGACATTCAAGTTGATAATGTCAACTGCTGCACTCAGCAGGGAATTCCACAGATTCGTAACCCTTTAGCTGAAGAAGTTCCTCCTCAATTTTGTCCTAAATCAGATACCCCCTTATTTTGACGCTATGCTCGCTAGGTTGACCCGCGCGCCCACCCCCCAATGGAAATTACCTCCCTGCTTCTATCTTATCTATTCACATCTTAATTTTATTTTTTCCAATACAACCTCCCATTCTTCTAAATCCCAACAAGTATAGTCCCAGTCTATTCGGTCTCTCCACATACACCAACCTTCTCAACTCCTGTCTCAAACTAGTGACCCTCCTCTGCACCCCCTCCCGTGTCAGTACATCTTTGCTGAAGTAAGGAGATCAAACCTGTACACAGTACTCCAGGTGTGGCCTCACCAGCACCCTGTACAGCTGCAGCATAGCCATCCCTCTAGCAAGGAAGGTCAATAGACCCTTCACCATCTCTTTTAGTCCCCTGGGATGCATTCCATCATGGCCAGGAGACCCATGTACTTTTGGGCTGTTATCTTTCCCAACACTACCTCTTTACTGAGAATGACTGTTTCCATGTCATCATCTGCCATTGTCTCCATAGGCCTGTGAAAATGAGACAACAAGAGAACATAGACAGTATGTTCCTGTTATTGCCAAGTCTGGTAGGTGTAGAGAATGCTGTGTGTCTAGAGAAATTGAGGGTCTGGTCAAAAAGATGAAGGAGGGATATGGCAGGTACAGACAGCTGGGTTTGAGTGAATCCCTCGGAGTATATGGGCAGTAGGACTACACTTGAGGGAAAACAGGTGGGCAAAAAGCATACGTGAGATAGCTTTGGGGGGAAAGAGGTTTAAGGACAATCCAAAGAGATTCTACAAAACACGAAGGACAAAAGAGTAACCAGGCAGAGAATAGGGACCCTCAAAGATCAACAAGTCTGTCTGTGGAACCACAGAAGGTGGGTGAGATATTATCTGAGGATTTCATGTCAGCTTTTACTGGAAGAGGATATGGAAGCTAGAGACTTTGGAGAAATAACTAGTGATAACTTGACAACTATCCATATTACAGAGGAGGTTGTACTGGATTTCTTACACATAAAGCTGAGTAAATCTGTGGGACCTGATCAGGTGTATCCCAAATCTTTGTGGGAAGTTAGGGAAGTGATTGCCGGGCCCTCACTGAGATATTTCTATCACTGATAGCCACAGGTGAGATGCTGCAAGATAGGCGCCATTATTTGAGAAAGGGGATGAGGAAAGGCCAGGGAACAATACACTGGTGAGTCTGAAGTTAGTGGCAGACAAGGTGTTGGAAGGAATTCTGAAGGACAGGTTTATATGTAATTGGAAAGACAAGAAGTGAATAGGGATAGTCAGCATGACATTGTACATAAAACACTAACTTGGACTTCAGAAAGACATTCAAAAAGGTTCCACATAACAGACTGGTTAGCAAGTTAGACACCATGGGATGCAGAGAGAACCAGCTATTTGGATACAAATTGGCTGGAAGGTTGGAGACGGAGGGTAGTGCTTTTCGGACTGGAGGCCTGTGATGAGCAATATGGTGTAAGGATCGGTGCTGGATCCACTGCTTTTCTTCATTTATATCAGTGATTTCTATGTGAATATATGAAGTATAGTTAGTGGGTTTACAGTAGACATCAAAATTGGAGGCGCACTGCACAGCGAAGAAGGTGACCTCAGAGTATAATGGGACTTCAATCAAATGGGCTGAGGATTGTCAAATCGAGTTTATTTCAGATAAATGTGAGATACTCCATTTTGGAAAAGCAAATGAGGGCAGGAATTATACACTTACTGGGAAGGTCCTGGGGAATGTTGCTGAATAAAGAGACCTTGGAGTGCAGGTTCATAGTTCCTTGAAAGTGGAATCATAGGCAGGGTAGTGAAGAAGGTGTTTGGTGTACTTGCCTTTACTGGTCAGTGCATTGAGTAGTGGAGTTGGGACGCCATTTTGTGGCTGCACAGCACATTGATTCAGCCACTTCTGGAACTCTGCTTTCAGTCCTGGTCTCTCTGCTATCGGAATGATATTCTGAAACTTGAAAGGGTTCAGAAAAGATCCGCAAAGATGTTGCCAGGGTTGAGGGTTTGAGCTATGTAGGTAGAGGGTGAATAGGCTGGGGCTGTTTTCCCTGGAGCATCAGATACAATTGTGAGGGGCATGGATAGGGTGAAATCCCAGGGTCTTACTCCCAGGATATGTGAGTCCAAAGCTTGGGGGCAAAGGCTTCACGTGTGAGGGAAAAGATTTAAAAGGGATCTAAGGAGTAATGTTTCTAGCTGAACATGGTACGTTTATGGAATGAGCTGCCAGAGGAAGTGTGGAGGCTGGTACATTTACCCAATTATGCCTTTGAGATGTTGTATGTGATTAGCAAAAGTTTAGAAGGATATAGGCCAAGTGCTGGCATATGGGATGAGATTAATTTAGGATATCTAGTCAGCATGGACAAGTTGGATCGAAGGGTCTGTTTCTCTGCTGTATATCTTTATGGCACTAATAAAATTAAGATGGGTTTCTCTTTTATGGAGAGTTAGCAGAAGATCAGATAATTTTCCTTGGAGCTGAGAAGGTTCGGCAGTGATTTTGACCAGGAGCAGATTTGTTTCCAGGATATTTAATTTACAGAGAGACAGGGAGAAATTATTAACGTCACAATTTTTAGTAACTACCTTCAGATAACTGGCAAATAATGCAGGTTAAAAATGTGAAGATTATTTTACTCAATAAGTTCTGATCATCTGGAACAGTTTGACCGACAGCTGGATGCAGATTCAGTAGTTATTGTCAAAACAAATTTGGAATTTTAACTTTTTTAAGGAAGGATTTGGAGGGCTACAGACAAATGGGAGGTGAGTTGGGATAGACTGGCACCATCTCCAGCGGGGGAGAGTACAGCCCCAATGGGCTGAATAGCCCCAAACCCCTGTGCTCTGTGTTATTGCCCCATTCACTGTGAATGATGAAGCTCATCCCAGGACAGAGTCATAGAGACCTATAGCATGGAATTAGACCCTTTGGTCGAACTTGTCCATACCGACCAGATATCCCAAACTAATCTCGTCCCATTTGCCAACACTTGGCACGTATCCCTCTACACCCTTCCTATTCACATACCCATCCAGATGCCAAATGGTGTAATTGTACCAGCCTCCACCATTTCCCTGAACAGAAGATTCCATACTTGCACCAATCTCGGTGTGAAAAAAGGTGCCTTTGGGGTCCCTTTTAAATTTTTTTCCCTCTCACCTTAAACATACACCCTCTCGTTCTAGACTCCCCCCACCCCAGGGAAAAGACCTTGTCTATTTTTCCCATCCATACTCCTCAGGATTTTATAAAGCTCTATGAGGTCACCCCTCAGCATCCGATGCTCTTGGGAGGAGCCCACTCATGTCACAATGGGGCCCGGGTGATTGACAGCAGCGTCAGACCAATAGGAGAATTTGCGTGATCCTCCAGCCAATGAGAGTGAATTGGGGTGGGTCCAGCAGGCCAACATGTGGCCATGAGCTGTGCAGGCGCAGTGTCACGGTGAGAGGGGACCTAGTGAGTGTGAAGGGAATTGGAGAGACTGCAAAGTCTGGGGAAGAAATGGAGCTATTGTGGACTGGGAGGGTTTATAAACGCACGGTTTTAGGCTGCTAGACCTGAATTAGAAATTCCTTGTAAATTAGAACCAAAAGAACTGCGGCTGCTTTAAATCTCACACAACAACCAAAAGGTACTGGAAAAGCTCAGCAGGTCTGGCAGCATCTGTGAAGAGAAATCAGAGTTAACATTTTGGATCCGCTGACCCTTCCTCAGAACTGATGTTACTGAAAAGAAATGTCAGTTTATACGCAGAAGGTAGGGGTTAAGGAGTAAATGATAGGTGGTGATCGAGTCCAAAGAGATGGGAGCAGTTGGACAAAGGAGTGCATAACGATCTGGCTGGTGGAGGGTGAATAGCTGTTTATGGGGACTGTTAGTGGCTAACCATCGGTAATGTGTAATGGTAGGCTATGTGATAACAAGGCCTGGTATGTGGGGTAAAAGGCTAGGGCGCAAGGACATTGGAGAGTTCAGAACCTAAAATTATTGAATTTGATACTGGGGCTAGAGGGGTGCAGGGTCCCCAAGTAGAAGATGAGTTGTTCTTCCAGCTTGCGTTAACGTGTGGCGTTGGAAAAGCACAGCAGGTCAGGCAGCATCTCAGGAGCAAAAGAATTGACATTTTGGGCATATTCTTTTCATCAGGAATGCCGGGATTGGTGGGGGAGGGGGAGTAGTAAGAGGGCTGAGAGAAAAATAAGAGGGATGTGTGTGGTTGGTGGGAAGGGAGCTAGGAAGGCAATTGGTAGATGTAGGTGAACGGTAATGGAGAGAGGGTGGAGTGGATAATTGGAAAGGAAGCTGGACAGGTGGGACAGTTCAAGAGGGCGGTGTCGAGTTGGAGGGTTGGATCTGGGATAAGGCAGGGGCGGGGAGATGAGGAAACCTTGATTCTGTGGTTAAAGGGTCCCAATGTGGATAATGAGGTTTTCTTTCTCCAGGCGTCGGGTGGTTGGGATTTGGTGGTGAAGGTGGCCCAGGACTTGCATGTCCTTGGTGGAGTGGGTGGGGACGTTGAAGTGGTCAGCCACAGGATGGTGGGATTGGTTGGCGCATGCATCGCAGAAATGTTCCCTGAAACATTCCTCAAGTTGGTGTCCTGACTCCCCAGTGGAGAGGAGACCACATCGAAAGCAAAGGCCGTAATAGGTGAGGTGTTTGGATGTGCAGGAAAATCTCTGCTGGATGTGGAAGGGTCCTTTGGGGGTGAGGGGGGAGGCGTGGGCACAGGTTTTACACCTCTTGCATTGACAAGTGAAGGGGCTGGGAGTGGGGTTGTTGGGGAGCATGGATCTGACTTGGAATTCACAGGGAATGGTCTCTGTGGAATGCTGAAAGGAATGGAGAGTGAAATATACCTCTGGTGGGATCTGATTGTAGGTGGTGGAAATGGCGGAGGATGATGCATTGTACCTGGGTGGAAGGTGAGGACAGGGAGGTTTTATCCTTGTTGCAGTTGGAGAGGTGTGGTTCAATGTCAGATGTGTGGGAACTGATGGAGATACACTGGAGAGTATTTTTGACCACATGGGAGGGGAAATTGCAGTCCTTGAAATACGGGGTGTTTTGGTATGTTCTGGAGTGTTCTGCCAGCTTGCATAAAGCTTCACTGGAACACTGCAGTAAGCATGAGACAGATGTTGGCCAGGCAACAGACTCGTGTGCTAAAGTAGCAGGCAACTGGAAGCACGGGGTCTGTTTTGCAGCAGAACATAGATCATCAGCTGCCATTTCCAGCACCTCCACTGAGATGCTGCCAGACACAGGTACCTGTCCCCTCCATTAACAGCTATGCACCCTCCCAGCCAGATTGTTATCCACTGCTTTGTCTTTCCAAATGTTACTGACACTTTTGGGCTCCATCCCAACCTATTATTTACTCTTTATATCCCTATCTCCAAAGATATGCTGGTTAGGTGCATTGGCCCAGCTAAATTTCCCGTAGTGTTCAGGGATGTATAGGTTAGGTGCATTAGTCAGGAGAAATGTAGATTGAAAGAGGAGCATTTACACATCAAACACATACCAAGAGAAATATTTGTCTTTACTGTTCAGCCTGCACTGACTGTGAGTTTTGTTTTGTCAATTCATTTTATAGGATATTAATTGAGAATAATTGAGACAGGGATCTCAAAAGCAATTTTCTATCGTCAGCAGGGTCATCAGGATCTGAATACCATTGACATTTAACTGTGGAAGGAGAAAGGTGTATCTGTTCTGTCTGTGGGCAAGTATCTGGTTTTTATTTCAAGCAAAAAGCAGAAAGATGTTCAAATTTGTGGTTGGATCACCCTTGGGGTTTGTGTTCAATTCTGGGCCCTGCAGCTGTGGAAGGAGATATTGGCCTGAGAGGGAGCACAGATTTATCCAAATTACACCTCGTCTCTTTATAGGAACTGTCAGATTTAGACCCAGTCACCCACTTCATGATGTTAATCTGTAAACTCCTTATTTTCAATTCCTGCAAACTTCTCATTAAAATTCCATATGGACTCAAATTCCATTACCATTTCAGGTGGAATGTTCCAGGTTCTGACAACTGTCTGTTCATTCAGAAACTGCTGAAGTCCTTGTTGACTCTGGGATTACAAAGGGCTGAATTGAGAGATGAGATGCTGTTCCTGAGCTCCCATTGAGATGCATTGGAGGTTGGGGCAGTGTAGTGGGAGTAGACAATGAAAATGATAGGGCTGCACTGTGGGTGCTGATTGGCTCAATGAGTGTTTTGGAGTTGGTTGTAAACAGAGTGAGGGGAGACAGGGAGAATGTGAACTACAGCTTCAGTTTTAGTGCAGGCCATTCAGAAATTCACATGGTCCCACTGGGAACAGCCAAGTTGTAAGCGATACCTGCTGAGTTTTTTTTTTAAAACAGTTTTTAAAGTATAAAATATCAGCTTAAGTAAAGATCGGGACTTTTGATTATAATGGAAATGTTTGAAGAGAAGGAAGGTTACTAGCTCATTTAAATTCTCCTAATGGGAGTAACTAACTGAAACAAGAGAGACATTGTGATTGGAGACCTCAGACCAGTGGTGTGCTCCTCTTGCACAATGTGGGAAATAAGGGACACTTCCTGTGTCCGTGACGGCAATGTGTGCAGGAAGAGTGCCCATCTGCAGCTACTGGGAAACTGCTTTTCAGACCTGGAGCTGAGAGTGGACTCACTGTGGAGCAATACTGAGAATGTTATGGACAGTACGTTTTGTGAGTTTGTCATACTGCAGGTGAGGGTTACACAGGCAGAAAGGGTATGGGTGACCATCAGATCAAGTAAGAGGCTCAGGGAGGAAGTGCAGGACTCTCCACTGATCGCTCCGCTTCTCAAACAGATATTGTGCACCGCTTGGGATTCTATAAGGGGTGTGGACTCTCAGGGGAAATCAGCAACAGATGATGACATGACACCACAGATAGCTCCGCTGCACAGAACGGGAGGAAGGAGAATGGCAGAGCTGTAGTGACAGGGGATGCAGTAGTCAGGGTCAGTGACAGGCGCGTCTGTGGCCACAGACATGAATCCAGGACAGTGAAATTGAACCCTGGTCCATTTATTGATAAGTGCACATACCAATGAAGGTCAGCGTCCCAAATGCAACCTTCAGCACTTGATCACCCTGAAACTCTACTTTCCAGGGACTGTACACTTGTTCTGAGCCCTTCAGAGGGATTGAAGTGGATGCGGAGAAAACAGGAACAGGGTTGTGTTGTAGATCTACAAAATAACGGTCACCCTCCCCTCTCGGTCTCCGCCCCTCTGTCTCCCACCTCCCATCATGCCGCCTCCCCACCGCAGGGAAAAGACCTTGTATATTTACCCGATCCATGCCCCTACTGATTTTATAAACCTCTATAAGGTCACCCATCAGCATCTGACACTCCAGGGAAAACAATGTATTTATCCTCTCCCTGTAGCTCAAATCCTCCAACCCTGGCAACATGCTTGTAATACTATTCTGCCCACTTTCAAGTTTCACAATATTGTTTTGATGGAAAGGAGACCAGAATTGCACGCAATATTCCAAGCGTGACCTTAGCAATGTCCCTGTACAGCCGCAATATGACCTCCCAACTCCTATACTCAGTGCTCTGACCAATAAATTAAAGCATACTAAGCACCTTCTTCACTATCCTATCTACCTTCGATTCTGCTTTCAAAGAGCTATGAACCTGCATTTCAAGGTCACTTTGTTCAGCAGCACTCCCGAGGACCTTACCATTAAGTGTATACATCCTGCTAATATTTGCTTTCCCAAAATGCAGCACCTCACATTTATCTAAATTAAACTCCATCTGCCAGTCCTCAGCACATTCGACCCTCTGATCAAGATCCCGTTGTAATCTGAGGTAATCCTCTTCACTGTCCACTACACCTCCAATTTTGGTGTCATCTTACTAACAATACTTCCTGTATTCACATCCAAATCATTGATATAAATTATGAAAATTAGTGGATCCAGCACCGATCCTTTGTGACACCCCACTGTCACAGGTCTCCAATCTGAAAAGCAAACTTCCACCACCACCATCTGTCTTCTACCTTTGAGCCAGTTTTATATCCAAATGGCTAGTTCTCTCTGAATTCCATGGGATCAACCTTGATAACCAGTCTCCCATGTTGAACGTCCTACTGAAGTCCATGTAGATCATTTCCACTGCTTTGCCCTCATGAATCCTCTTTGTTACTTCAAAAAATTTGACTCAAGTTCATGAGCCGTGATTTCTCATACACAAAGCCTTTATTAATATCCAGGACTTAACTCTGTACATTGGGATCTGTGTCACCCAGTTATGAGTGTTAATATTCTGGATAAAGTTCAAGTACACCAGCTTTGTGTTAGTGACTGTGTATTGAGTCTTGTTAATATCATCCACTCAGGAAAGTTCCATTTGAAAGGCAGTCCCTATATCCTGAACCCTGCTCCCATCTTCTCTGTCTCCATCCCCACCGTAGACAGTAAGTGGGAGGAGCTCATAGAGTTTCCACGTGAGAGAGAATGAGAAAATCTTCCCTTCTTTCCACTAGCTCACCAGGAAATGGTGATAGTGTCCTTACCTCTGAACCAGGAGGATCGGGCTCAGAGTTGAGTAACAGCATCTTTGAAAAGGCTGATTGGAAAACGTGCCCAAGCCGCCAGGCCATACTGTCTCCCAGCTGTCCCTGCCTGAGCCTCAACAGAACCTTCCTGTAGTTTCTCTCCTGTCAGATTCTCCCATTGCTAACTTTGTCCAGGGTCCCCTCCCACTGCTGCACTGCTCCTGTCCCTCACTGACCTGTCCATCCCCCAGTGTCATCCACATTCATTCATTGCTCACAATCTCCAGCCCCGCCCCCTCCACCCTATTGGGCAGCAGCTGCTGTCAATCACCCAGCTTCGTGTGTGATCTGGAGCATGTGCTGTAGGAGGGGATACAGTGCACGGGCACAGTGCTGGCCAATTGTTGGTGTATGTGCAGGGCTGGTCAGGGCCAGGAGAGAGGCTGTGCGTGTATGGGATTAATCTGTCATTCGCAGTTTCCTCCCTCTGGGAATAGGACCCAGGGAAATGGCCCCTGTCCCTGATATCGTGACAAGTGGTCGGTTATCAGTGGGGGGAGCATTTTGCAGAAAGTTATCAGAACTCGTGTGAAGATTCAGGAATGCTATTGAAAGGAACACAGATGGGCCTGCAATTAAAGTTCTAATTTGGTTCATCTTAGTTCAATCAGATATGTCTTGGCCAGTGTATGCAGGATGGTTCTCATCAGAGGGTCCGTGTGGGGGAAATAAATAAAATGTTCCAGATTGGGGCAAAAAAAATCAGTTTTGTTCTGACCAGGAAGGAAACCTGGGAGGTGGGGGAAGGATTCACCAACATCCAGGAGGCTCCGAGTCAGACTCATTGATTTGATTAGATTAGATTTCCTACGGTGTGGAAACAGGCCCTTCGGCCCAACCAGTCCACACCAACCTTCAGAACAGTAACCCACCCAGACCCATTTCCCTCTGACTAATGTACCTAACGCTATGGACAATTTAGCATGACCAATTCACCTGACCTGCGCATATTTGGATTGTGGGAGGAGACCTTTTTTTGGTTCTTAGTCTGCAGGCAGGAGCGAGGAAGCTGATTTCAAAGAGAAGGGAGTGTGTGTGAGAACTGGGTGTGGAGGAAAAGGGTGAGGAGATTGGTTTGGATTTCAGTTCACAGAAGAGAGCAATTGTGAGACTGAGATTTAAAGCTTTGGGGGAACAAAGAACCTACAATTTAATACTATCACTGTCTTATGAATTTCCATCCTGTGTTAACGGTGGTGACCTGTTTTCTCTGTTGTAGGGTTCTGAAAGGGCGGATTTGTGGATGAGAAATTCAAATTGAACTTCACTTTCCGTTTTGATAGTTACTTGATCCGTGCCGATCTGAATAGCATTTGGCCTTTTCATGTGGAAGGAAAGGTGTGTATTCTGTCCATGGGCGAATATTTCAAATGTCAGTGTGACTGGAAACATTACTGAGGCACAGCCAAGTCCATGTTAGTGTGGTGACTGTGAGAAAGAGTTCATTTGTTGTTAAAAGTCTGAAAAAACATGGCACATTTCCCAAAAAGAATTAAGCTACAGATTTGTTTTGTATGAGGACAAATTTTAATTAACCAAGCAACCAGAAAGACACAAGGATACCTGCACCATGGAACAAATGATGAAAACGGGATTGTTGTAAAGGAGTTAATTATCGATCATGGCTTGTAATCCATTGGCGTTGTCACGTCGGTTCCAGTGCCGTGGGGAAACACTGGAAATGTGATGAGTGCAGTGTAGGTTTCAATTATTAACCTGGAAAAAGTGCAGAAGACATTTACAAGAATTTTTGCTCGGGCTCAGGGGTCTGAGTTGTAAGGAGAGGTTGGACAAGCGATGATTTTTTTTTGTTTAGAGCAGAGGAAACAGAGGGGGGATGTTTTCTGGAAGTGTTTCAGACCATGAGAGGCCTGGGTAAGGTGAATGCATTCAGTTTTTTGCCCAGGGAATCAAGGAGTGGAGGGCATCAGTTTACGGTTAGAGGAGAAATTATGAAAGGGAACCTGAGGGTCAACAGTTCTACACAGAGAACTGGACTGAGCTATCAGTGGAAGTGCTTGAGGTGGGTACATTAACAACATGTAAAAGACATTTGGACAAATACATGGATAGGAAAGGGTCAGAAGCAGATGGGTCAAGTGCAGGGAAATGGGGTTAGCATGGATGGACATTCTGGTCGGCATGGGCCAGTTTGGGCCAAAGGGCATGTCTTTGCTGTAGGACTCTGACTCCAAGTATATTTACTATTTCTCACGCTATCTCTGGTAGCACCCTGGGATGTATTCCATCCGAGCGACGAGACTTGTCCACCTTTAGCTCCATTAACTTGCCCAGCTCTAACACTTTCATGATGATGGTTGTTTCTTGTTCCTCACCTTCCTCAGTTTCCTTATCAATTACTGGCATCTTCTTCGTGTTCTTCACTGTGAAGACTGACTGCTGTGTAGACTTCCTAAACCCTGCTGGATAGCAATAACTGGGCACAGAACTCTGAGAGGTCTTCTTTGAGTCTTTATTGATGAGACATGGCAGTTACCTGGATAGTGTACATGCAGAACACCTCCAGGCAGCATCAGGTAACTCCCCGCCTGTCCGATGTGCCGCTCCCATTCTCATACCTTTGTGGTTTGTGGTTTTGAATGGATGCTGTGTCTCAATATTATCTCCATGGCACTGGCAGTTAAAAAGTTGAGTTCAGCCCAGCACTGTGTGGTTAAACCACATACCCCTCCCCCATGCCCCTGTGGCTCAGTCAGGTATCTGACAGGCACTTCAGTTTCAGTGGGGCTGTCTGTCAGGATTCTGATGTGGAGGAGCCGGTGTTGGAGCGGGGTGGGTAAAGTTAAAAACCACACATCACCAGGTTATAGTCCAACAGGTTTATTTGGAAGTACAAGCTTTTGGAGTGTGCTGTGAGTTTTAACTTGATCAGGATTATCTCTATGGTAACGGTTAAGTGCTTCAACAATTACAGAGGCCATATGTTCCCCACATAATAGGTTCCCCTCTAGCAGGGTAAACTGCTATTCCGGCCCTGGGGATAGCTACTAATCGCTTTTCTCCCCCAATCCCATCAAGCTTTCTGTTGATCTTTGAAGTTTTTCTAATCTCCTAGTTTCTCCTTGGTCTTTGCCAATTTGCATGCTTTCTATTTCAATTTGATAGACTCCCTTATTTCCTTAGCCACCCATGGCAGATTACTCCTTTTCCGACAGTCGTTCCTTTTCACTGATATATACTTTTGCTGAGCAGTTTGAAAAAATTCTTTGATATTCCTCCACTGTCTGTCAACTCTCCCACCCTAAAGTCTTTGCTTCCAGTCTACATTAGCCAACACCTGCCTCATCCTATTGTAGTCTCCTTTGTTTAAGCACAGGATCTTAGGATTGGATTTAATCTTCCCGCTTTCAAACTGTATTCTAAATTCAACCATACTTATCACAAGTCTTTTTATCAGATTACGAGGTGAGGCGATGTTACCTGGGTGTTTTGGTATTCATTGTCAGAGACCTTGGCTTTGTAATAAAGTACAGGATAGATATTCACAACACCGTATTCTGGACGGTGTGAATGTCCTACACAGTCTAAAACCATAAATCACTGTCTCCCCTCAGTTTACATGATTTCGAGATACCGATGTTGGATTGGGGTGTACAAAGTTAAAAATCTCAACACCAGGTTATAGTCCGTCAGGTTTAATTGGAAGCACATTAGATTTCGGAGAGTTGCTCCTTCATCATGATCCAATTAAACCTGTTGGACTATAATCTGTCCCCTCAGTTTAAAATTGCAAAATTATTATCTCCTACATGCGTCCGCACTACGTTTGGAACACGAATCCACCTGACTATCCTGCATTTTCCGAAAATCTCCTTTGGTGAAGGTGGTGAGTTTTGGATTCAGCTTTCCAGTTATTACCGTAAGAAGATAAGCACTGGGCACAGGCGAGGCAATGCAGCCCTTCGAACCAGCTCCATCATTTAATACCATGATGATTGAGCTCAGCTCTGTCTCAGCTGGACTTTCCTGCCTGGTCTCTCTCACCCTTCAACTCATTGCAAATTCAACATCTGTATCTCTTCGGTAAGTTTGCTCATTGTCCTGGCATCCACCGCATTTTGAGTAGGGAATTCCACAGATTCACAGCACATTGAGATAGGTCCATTCTTCTTCATGAGAATAGAATAGATTCCATATCGTTCAGAGTCCACACAGTGCAGAATCCACACCAACCCTATAATGAGCATCCCATTCAGACTCACCCATTCCTTGTATTTCCCATGGTTAATGGCTTAACCTGCACATGCATGGACACTGTGGGAATTTAGCATAGCCAATCCACCTAACCTTCGGACGTCTTTGGACTGTGGGATGAAACTGGAACACCCAGAGGAAACCCGCACAGACACAGGGAAAACATGTAAACTCCACACAGTCGCCTAAGGCTGGAATCAAATCTAGGTCCCTGACGCTGTGAGTCAGCAATGCTAACCATTGAGCCACCTCTGCTTAAAATCTGCTCCTCCTATGAACCACCCCACGTCCCAGTTGGCTGAATCTATATTCCTTCCATCAGAAAATCAGGTTGTGGAAGCAGGTGTCTCAGTAAAACCCAGTGACAGTCCATATGTTCTGAATGGGGATCCTGTACATAACACCCTCCAGTTCACACTTTTCTTTCACTTTCCAGAGACAGGGCTCCAGTGGGTTCATGGGAACTTCAACTCCCACAATCCCTGAAGCAGGGACCACACATGTGCAGGGAAATCCAGCATTGTACATGTACAGAATGTGGGCGGGTTTTGGAGCATGTGCTTTGGGTAAGTATACTTTGCAGAAAGTATTTCACACTGTGATTGGCTGGAGGAGGAATGCATCTGCTCATAGTATTGATCAGTTGGGGGTCAAAGTATCACCACACCCATGTAGGACCACTCTCCATCCCCAATTCATTGTAATGGTGGGAATCAACTAATGGGAAACAAAGAAAGATCTGACCCATTCTCCCAGACTGAAGGTTCCTCTTCTGTCCAGGATCTGCCACCTCCCTGTCTGTTTCCTTTTGTTTCATTCTGCTGTTACATTATTGACTTGCAGCAACTGAAGGGAAAGGAAGTGAACCCAGAAAGGGTGCAGAGTCTAACCAGGGATGGGAAGTGGTGGTATGGATCTGTTTATCAGCAACTCCATGAGAATGAGGAGGGTGTACATTAGGGGGTAGCAGAGTCAGAATGGTGGGAGAGAGTAAATGGGCTGGAGGGTTACAGCTTTTGGGGAAGAAAGTGGAAAAAGATATTCCAGAGAAACTAGAATTGTCTGTTCTGAATTTCTAATCTGTACATATTCCTTTATACAGGGTGCTAGATGGTGAAGATTCACAGACTGAAATCTCAAAATCATGTGCAGATGGTGATTAAGTTAACTAGCATTTGAAGAACCAAAAATTTTGAATCACTCGGCCAAAATCCTGCAACACTCTCCCACACAGCATTGTCGGTCTATCTGCACCAAATGGACTGTGAATGCTTCAAGACAGCAGCTCACTACCATGTTCTCAAGGGTAACTAGAGATGGGGAATAAATGCTGGCTGATCCAGTGATGCCCAAATCCTGGAAATGGTTTCTATCTCGAGTTGCTGAAATCCAATTGATGTTACTGCAGGATGATGAGCGACGCTGAGTGCATTCCTAAGAGAGAACACCATCACATTACCCCTGCGTACACCCACACAGTAACACCGCAACGTCACTGGAACAAAAGGCAGTGAAACCAAAGGAGGGCTTAGTTATAGTTCTTCGAGGTAAAGCCATGAAAGGGGATTGGAACACAGCAGGAACAGGAGCCTGAGCTGGATGGTCAGCTGTTTCCCATTGAATGGTGGAGCAGGATTGAAAGGCCGAATGGTCTCCTGCTGCTGCTATCTCCCAGGTATGTATATGGAGCCCGGGTAGGAAGACGTGGGCAAGGATTCTCCAGGAGATTGCATTTCCACAACAATTTTCAGTGAGGGATGGTTTGATGGATTTTATTTAACATTTATCTTTAACACAAGGTTTGTAAATTTTGACTTTAAAATGTTGTAAAAGCTTTTTGCACAGCAAATAAAATTAAAGAAAATAAATTAAACTGTCTGAATATAACAGTTTTAATGCTTTCAACCTCTGTAAAATAATATCCTGTCTTCCCGGACACCATCACTTTCCAGCTACGCAAACTCCAGGGAAATATTCCCTCCCTGTCTGAACCTTTGGTTTGATTTAGCTGCTTTTCAGTTCTCGTTCTATGAGCTGTGAAGCGTTCTTTTTCCCCATTTCTCCGACCCAGAAATGTGATCATAGCAACCTTCCCACCATCAAAATCATCATTATGCTATTTTGCTTTTGGTTAACATATAATCACCAGCAGTGTAAAAGTGAGAACTGCAGATGCTTGAAACCAGAGCCTAGATTAGAGGGGTGTTGGAAAAGGGCTTTTGCCAAAACGTTGATTTTCCGGCTCCTCGGATCCTGCCTAACCTGCTGTGCTTTGCCAGCATCACTCTAATCGAGACATATAATCACCAGCAGTAAACCATTTGTGTAACCAATTGAATATTTCCAAACAAAGCCCATTACGGGCCAAGCAAACCATTGCAAGAGTGAGAAGGGACTAAATAAAAGTAGGGTTGTGGGGAGGGGACAGCGGTGGAGATAAAGCACTATATCTCCTGCGGTGCCCACCTCTATCTGAAGGCATCGAAAGCATTGATACACACCGCATGTTCCTTCTCCAAGGACACCCGACTATGTAGCCTTTATCCTCAACCATAGAATAGAATCCCTACAGTGTGGGAGGAGAGCATTGGCCCATCAAACCCCACCGACCATCCGAAGAACATCACGCCCAGAGCACTCCATCCCTGTTACACTGCATTTCCCATGGCTGATCCACCTAGTCTGAACATTCCTGGACACTGTGGACAAGTTAGCCTTCCCATCTTTGGGCTGTGGGAGGAAACCAGAGCACCTGGAGGGGACCCACACTATCATGGGGAGAATGTGGGAACTCCACACCGGCCGTTGGCCAAGGCTGGACTCCAACCTTGTACCTGATGCTGTGAAGCAGCAGTGCTACAATCACAATTTAAATCAAAGCAGATGATCCCTGTTCATTGTCACATTGCTGTTTGTGGAGACTTACTGCCCCGAGAGACATCCTGAGGTTCAGAAAGGGGCAATGTAAGTTCAGTCCCATTCAGCCCAGTTAATGTGGTTAACAACAACATCAATACTCTAACAGTGTCATCATGTACAAGGTCCTGACTCTGATGAACAGTAACATTAGAATCAGAGTCCTGCAGTCCACATGGAGCAGGGGGATGACCACTTCCCTGTGTGCACTCACTGGTCTCTCAATCGTGTTGAAGACGCAGCAAATCCCTTGTCACACAGAGCGGTGAACAGCTCCTACCCAGTGTGAACACGCTGGGGTCTCGGGGTGGGATGAATAACTGAATCCCTTCTCCTACACTGAGTACCTGAAT
This sequence comes from Chiloscyllium plagiosum, assembly GCF_037043375.1. Taxonomy (NCBI): domain Eukaryota; kingdom Metazoa; phylum Chordata; class Chondrichthyes; order Orectolobiformes; family Hemiscylliidae; genus Chiloscyllium; species Chiloscyllium plagiosum. The sequence continues at coordinate 78,823,850 of NW_028270180.1, read as the reverse complement.
GGCCTCTCCCCCTGTGTGGGCTCACTGGGACTTTGCAGGTGGTGCATTTGTGTGATTCTCCCCCCACACTGGGAGCAAGTGAATGGTCTTTCCCCAGAGTGATCTCCCTGGTGTTTCAGCAGGTCACTGAGTGAATCCTTTCCCACCAACTGCGCAGGTGAATGGCCTCTCCCCGATGGGAATGCACTGATGTCTCTGCGGGTGGGAGATTTGAATGAATCCTTTCTCACACATGGAGCAGGTTTAGGGTCTAAATCCGCTGTGCCATCTCTGGTGCCTCAGCAGGTTGTAAGATCGAGTATTTCCCTTCCCATACATGGGGCAGGTGAACGGCCTCTCCCCAGTGTGACTGCGCCAGTCAGTGTCGCGCTGGGAGGTGTAAGTGAATCCTTTCCCACAGACCTTATACTTACACAGACTCACCCTGTCCAAACACATTGGTGTCTTCCCAGATCACATGACCAGTTAAATATTCGACCACGTGCATAACATAGGAATGATTTTTATGGCCTGGGAATGCTGCTTTCCCCTTCCATATTACCGATAAGGATCAGGACCTGCGGAATTGGACGACACTGCAGTTGATGTGATGTTAAAGCTGAGTTTCCCATCTGGGAACTCTCTCTGTGTGTAAAACAAGGTATCATTACTACAACTCCCAACACCAGCTCTCCGTTCAGTTCCCCTGCATTTCTAAATTTGGACTAATGCAATGACCTACTTAATGTGCCTTTCTCTCACTTGTATCTGAAAGTAAGTTGGCGCCATTTTGAATAACTTTATACACTTTACCAGCAGAACTCGTACTTACTCTGTCATTTCCGATTTGTAACCCATGGGAAATTTGTTACCATCTCCGATGACCTTTATAATGCTCTGACCACTTCTCTGGAGCCAGTGCAAGTCAATCCTAACAATTCAGATTTGTATCTGAACGGGATGCCCCCACAACAGTAGGCGCTATGACACTCAATGCCCATCATTTAAGTTATTTCTCAAAGCCCCTCATGTGTCTGGCAATCTGGCAATACAATCGAAAATATTTTATACAGTAACCTTTCAGACTCAATTGCCAGTTCCAGCCAGTAACATGCTAGTGAATTGAATTCTAACAGCAGCATTGCCCTGGCAGAAGAGATTGAGGAGAATTAAGCTGTCTTCTCTGGACTATCTAAACATGAAACACTTCAAATGAACACACATCTTAAAGAGATCAATATGGTAGACACTGCAAGGATGTGTGCCCTGGCTGGTGTGTCTGGAATGAAATCAGCACTAACTCTGGTATCTTTACCCAGCATCCCCTTTAGCTGCATAAATGTTTAACATTTATGTGCTGCTCTAAGTCCACTCTGTTGATCACTCCCACTTGTAACTGCTGTAATGTTGGTGGCCGTTCAAATTTATAACATTTGATTTATTCCATCCCAAAACCTCTCTGTATAGGTGTCTCACTTTTGTTCACCGAGACTCTCATTCAATCTGACCTCTTCACAATCCCTGTTCTGATAATTCCTTAGAGGGCTCAGAATGAAATGTTCACAGAAGGACAAAAGGAGGCTGATTGACTCATCAGTTCTCCAAAGGATCACCTCAACAAATGCCATTCTTTACCTTTACCCCATAAACATTCCCATTCATCCCCTTCCAATAGCTGTTCAATTCTATTCTCTTCATTGTACCAGGCTCCACCTCGCTCTTTGGCAGTGCATTCCATAAACTTTCTCTGCATGAAAGTCTCATGTCACATGTGCTTCCTTTGTCAATCCCTTTACATCGGTGCCTCCTCATTATTGATTCTTCCATGCATGTGAAGAGTTTCTCCCAATCTACTCTCACTAGATCCCTCTTTGAGGTATATTTACCCAGTATCCCCTGGGATGGTGAATATGTGGGCAGCACGGTGGCACCGTGGTTAGCACTGCTGCCTCACAGTGCCAGAGACCCGGGTTCAATTCCCGATTCAGGCGACTGACTGTGTGGAGTTTGCACGTTCTCCCCGTGTCTGCGTGGGTTTCCTCCGGGTGCTCCGGTTTCCTCCCACAGTCCAAAGATGTGCAGGCCAGGTGAATTGGCCATGCTTAATTGCCCGTAGTGTTAGGTAAAGGAGTAAATGTAGGGGAATGGGTGGGTTGTGCTGGGTTCAGTACACCATCCAGCCTCACTGTACTCCAGTGAATACACACTGGGGAGAGGCCATTCACCTGCTCTGAATGTGGGAAGCCACGCACTCAGATATCCAGCTTGATGAAACATCGGCAAGCTCACAAGCAACCACAGCAATTGTATTTGTTCAGTTTGTTCATGGGATCACGGCATCACTTGCTGGGGCAGCATTTGTCATCCATTCTAACTGCCCAGGAGATGGTTGAGAGTCAACAACATTTTTCAGGGTCTGGATTCACATATCGGTTGGACCAGGTCAGAATTAGCACAATTTCCCAGACCCAGTGACATGAAGATTTCTGGTCTATTATCCTATTTCAGAAATATTAATTAATAATGTTTGCAGTTGAATTAAAAGTGAATGTGTTTTATTCTGATTGAGCACGTCCTCCTGTTTTCTCAGTTGTTATTGACAGTCTCATCCCCCTCGCACCAGAACCTCTTCCAGAGAATGTTACAGAAAAGGCAGAATGGTCAGCTGCAGCTGGTCACCTGACCGGTCACTGGACCCAAAGGTTCACTCTCCACAGATGCTGCCAGATCTGCTGAATTTTTCCAGCAATGTCTGCTTTTGTTCCTGATATCCCAGCATTTGCAGCTGATCAGTTTTTTAATATTCATCTTGTCTGTTGCAGAGGAGTTTGTTGATGAGTTTGGAGGGTTTTCAAAATTGCAAGTTAGGCCACAAATCAGCCATGATCATCCTGAATGGCAGAGCAGGGTTGAGGGGCTGAATGGCCTCCCCCTGTTCCAATGAAAATTGTCCATCTGCAGCTTGTGGTAACATTTCCCCTCACTGTTCACTTCACATCCATGTCTAACACACTGTTACTGACTGAACAAACCACCTGTGTTTGAGCTAAACCTGCTCATGTTCAGTGGCACCCTCTCCTGCCACCCGGGTTTAACTCTCATTATGGAATGCTGTCTCGTGTTACTGCAGGAATGCCCACAAGGACTAATCCTGGAGTCTGTATCCCCGGGATCCACAAAACTTGTTTATTTCCTCCTTCCTCTTTCATTCTGGCTATTGAACTGTCAGTTTCAATCCATTCTCCTGTCATGCTCTTCAACATGTCCATGTGGGTGGACTGTAGGCAGCTGGGATTTAATGAAGAGAAGTGGGGATTAGGCAGAAACACTAAGAGAGGTGACAGCAAAGAAAGCTCTCATGATAACAGCAAAGTTTCTCCGTGATCCAGTGAGTGGTGAGGCACCTGAGATTGTGGGGGGAGGCAGATTCAATCAGGGATTTGGGAAAATACTCAGACAATGACCTATCCATCTGATTGTTAACTCAGACAGATAGGCAGAAAGAGAGATGCACATTTCGATAGCACCTTTGATAACCTGGGGCAATGAAACATGCTTCCAACCCAATGATTTCAACCTCAAATCTCTGAAAATACAGACACAAACCTTTCTACTTGTACCAGGTTGTCTCTCAGCCTCCTCTTTTCTTAAGAAAATAGTTTTAAGCTGTTAAGCCTTTCCTTGTGATTATAATATCTGCGTTTCTGTCAGATTTGTGACTGAAACTTTATTTTCCTGTTGTGAGTGATGCTAGTAGCAGAAACAGTTCCGGACTTGTGAGGGGTTTCGGTTGGAGTATTTATATTTACAAATTCATTTCCACCCTCACAAACAATGTGAAATTGATGAAAAACTGAAGGAAAGGATTGAGTGAGAACCCAGAGAAACACAAAACGCACCATGTGTACCTGAGCTGAATGAAACTGGCATGAGGAAAATGTGACAACAATCACAATTAGTTAGAATCACAGCATCTCTTAGGCGCACAAACAGGCTATTCGGTCCATCGAGTCTGCAATGACCTGCTGTCCCACCCTACCCCCATAACCCCACATTTATCATGGCTAACCCAACCCACCTAACCTACACACTACAGGCCATGTTAGCACGGACAAACCATCAAACCTGCACATCCGTGGGAGGGTCTCAAATTATGTCCAACTGCTCAGAATTGTGGATGAGGACTCAAAATACTTTACTCTGACGCAAATCCTCTTTTCTTTTCAAAATAAAATCGAGGGGAAACTGCAGCCAGAAAGATTATCTCATGAGGAAGAGAATTCAAAACTCGTGCCACTGACCCAGGGGGCGCAGTGAAGTCACAGAGGTCTGGGAATCAGAAATGTAACAAGTTGTGAGCAAGATGGGGGTGAGACAAGGACAAAAAGACAGTCTGTCACACGGGGGAAGGCAGGAGAGATTAAACAGCAGAAATGGTAGTCCCTCAAGGCCACAGGGAATGGAGTGAGGGCTGGGAAAGAAACCAGGAAACAAGGTGTGCAGCTGTGAAAGATATTCAGTATAAAAACAGATTATAACAACATAGAGGGCAGAGTTCACAGTCTGAAATTGTTGGTGAGTACAGAACGCTGTAAAGCCTGGGTAGTTCTATTACAGCCAACACATGCAGGATGGGCCACGTGGCCTCAATCTGTGCTGTAACTTTCTGATAAATTTATTCTGACATTTGGAATTCAGGTCGGATGATGTTCATAAATTCTCAAATTGGACTTGACTTTAGTATCCTGGATAAATGTCAAATAAATCACAATGATCCCATTCTGCAGACTTTAGTCCGCAGCCCTGTGTGCTCCAGCATCTCAGTTACATCCATGTCCTTTTATTCTAATGTGATGCTGGTTACTGCCTCTGCCACCCAATAATGAGTTCCTGCTGCCCACCATCTCCGAGTGAAATGAATTCTTCCCTCCCCTTCTTTCTGAGAATTAGTTTCAATCTAAAACCTCCAGTTTCTGACCTCCCAGTTAATGAATAGCTCCTTCCTATCCACTCGATCTGGATTCCTCAGCATTTTATCACTTCAATTAAATCTCAGCTCAACCTCCTCGGAAATCATCCCCAGCCTATCCAACCTTTCCTCAGAGCAGACATTCTCCAATTGTAGAAACATTCTGATCAGTCTCCTGTGTACCCTCTCTGGTGTGATCACATCAACCCTGGAATGTGGGGATCAGAAATGTGTGCAGTACTTTAACTGTGGTCAAACGAGTGTTCCTGACATTTCCCACGTCACCTCCGTGTTGTTGTGGTTGTCACTCACACAAGAAGTGTCCTGGTTTTCCCACATGGAACTGGATGTGCACTCCATGGGGCTGGAATTCCCTACCATGTGTTTATTTGTTAACTAATCCTAAATTAATTTCAGATTAAAACAACATTATCAGCTACCCACCAATCAACTTCTTCCATTGTACCCAAGTCACCTTACTTTTTAAAATCTCTTTAAAATTATTACTATCTTAACACAACAGGCTTTAATTTGCTGATCAAGTATTCAGATGTCTCCACGGTTACAATCACTTGAAGATTATTTTTACATTCAGCTACATTTGGTGAATTGAACACTGATTGTAAATATATGAATATCAAACGGACTTGAGTTTTATGATAATTAATCCAGTCTGACATTCTTGTTGGTTAATATCTTGAAGAGAACTGTTCTCAGAACTCCAGCTGTGCTCTGACTTCATTCACAACTGGATTTGGTTGGACTACAGATCTTAGGTCTGTTCTGTTGTTTCCTGGATTGCTTCACTCTGTCTATCACTTGCTGCTTATGCTGTTAGGCACACAAGTAGTCCTCTTTGGGAACTTCATCAGGTTAACACCTCATTTTTAGGTATTCATGCTTCTGTTACTGACACGCCCTCCTGAATTCTCTCTGTTGAATGAGGATTGATTCTCTGGTTTGATGGTAAGAGGTAAGTTGGGGGATATTCTTGGCCGTGATTCTATAAGTTTTGTTGGAGTATAATTCTACTGCTGTTGTTGGAAATAAAGAGCTAAACTCTTACACTGTTGGCCCCATATACTACATGCAATATCATGAACACTGATAGGCCAAGACATGAAATACGAGCAACACTGTACAATGATGCAGGATCACAGCTGCAGAAAGGGGAGTTTAAGATCCAACTTGACATAGGAGTAGGGAAAGAAGCAGCTGATCAGATTTTCTCATTCATAATCATAAAGAGACTCTTTGAGATTATTGTACTGTTGGAGATGTGGATGGAGGAGGTTGGGGAGATGGAGAGTCCTTCTACAAAAACTAATCTGCCTGAGAGTTGTGAGATAGAATTGATTGCCATGCATTTAACAGAAAGCTAATTGAAACTGGTTTTATCCCCAAAAGATAACAAGACTGATTGTGCTTCCAATCATCATCAGAAATAAACCCCAGAATACATGGTTTGGAGATGGATGTCAATAGCCCGTCAACATCCAACTCCTACAATCATTGAGCAAACGTATGTGTGATTACCCAGATCTGATGAACCAGAAAATCGCAGTTCACTCTGTGCAGATGGACAGCGATGTGGGGAAGTATTGGCCGAGTGGTATTGTCGTGAGACAGTTTATCTAAAACCCCAGATAGTGTTCTGAAGACCTGGGTTCAAAGCCTGCTGCAGCAGAAGGGGGGATTTGAATTCAATAAAAAAAACTTGTGAATTTAGAGTCTAATGATGACCATTAATCGATTGTCAGAAAAACCCATCTGGTTCACTAATGCCCTTTCAGGTAGGAAGCTGCCATCCTTACCTGGTCTGACCAACATTGTGACTTCAGACCCACAGCAATGTGGTTTACTTCTACCTGCCCCCTAGGCAATTAGGGATGGGCAGTAAATGCTACCGGCCAGCGACACCCTCATCCTGTGAATTAATAAAGGAAAATAAAAATCTGTACCCAGTGTGAACCTGTGCATGTTCAACAATGTTGTGAACATTTCTAAAGCTTAGATCTCTATGTGCACAATTTTGTGAGCTGCCAAAACCATTGTTCATTACTTGGCGTGAAAAAGAGAAAAAATCCTTCAACTGTGGCTATCAGTAAATTGACTGGTGTCTCAGCAGGATGCATGCCTGAGTGAATCCCTCCCCCACCCCCCCCCCCCCCCCCCCACACACACACACACACAGAGCAAGTGAACAGCTCCCCAGTCTGACTGATTTGGCCAGTTTCCAGGTTGGATGCGCAAAGAATTCCCTTCTGGCATTCCCCACATCTCCAGAGTCGATCCCAAGTCTGGCTGCACTGTTGTTTTGCCATTTCAGATAAATGCTAGCAGACTGTTACACACACCGTCCCCCCCCCCCCCCCCCCCCCACCAAAAGAACCCAGTATAAAGCAGTAAACATTATCTCCTGCTGTGGAGGGACACCCTGCATTGGTTTGAGTGGGAACACTGAGCAGATTTACCCAAATGACAACTTAATCGGTGACCAGAGCAAGTTAAGCAAGTCCAAATAAAATCATTATAGCACAGAAAGAGGCCATCGAATCCAAGCTGGCTCTCTGTTGCAGAATCCCATATTCTCATTCCCCATACGTACCCCAAACTCTGCAAGGTTATTTCACTCAGAACTGATCTAATTGTTTTTATCAATCATTGATATTCTCTACTTGCACCATCATAATAGGCAACATGTTCTGCATACTTCCAGCCAATACAGTCAACAGAAACACTTGCTCATCTTCCGCTGTCTCAAAACCTTACATCTGGTCTTAATTCTTGTGCCATCACCTATCAAATACAGATATTTTTGTCTGCTATATCTAGGTCTGTTATAATCTTATACCGCTTTATCAAAAATGTATTTAAATTGTTTATTTCAAAGAAAATAGCAATCTCTTCAAATCAATCCAGTGACTGCATTTTCTTCATCAGTGAACCACTCCAGTAAGTCTGTACTCCACACCCTGAAGATCACTCATATCCTTCCTTGTTAATGTCTGTTTTGTTCCACAAATCCAGACGACACAAGTTTTCTGTACAACAGCAGTAGCTTTATTATCAGACAGCTGGCAAGAATTTCAAAGCATCTCTAAAGTAGCCGAGTGTCTACCTGTACAGACTCATCTTCACGAACCTCTGCCTTACCCACAGAGACAGTATATTTAATAAGAATTAGACAAAGACATATCAGTCACATGGGAGATTGCTACTACATAGTTTAAAGCTGGTAATTATGAATTTACAAAGCTTGATGAATGCCAATGTCCTGTTATAATGTGTGATGGATTACAGAAACTGATTATCGTATTGTCCATGATTATATGTTGATGGGAAGAGATTAAGGCAGAAGGGTTCTTCTTTCAGTAAATGGGGGATTCACTTACCTATGCTCATATGGAGGGGAAGTGAGACAATGAGAGCAGGAGGCAGTTTAACAGGGTTGTGCCCAGGGCTCTCAGTCTTGTCTGGAAAGGGTAAATTGCTCTGTCTGGGGTTATGGTGGAATCCACATGTGTGGCTCCAAGAGGTTCTATTTCGAAGATACGGTCTGCCTCACCCCTACTGAGGTGTTCAGTCTGTATTGGAAGAGTACAGGCCTTGTACTCTTACAATACGGCAGTAAGACCTTTGGCAGGATGTTTTACCCCTGAGTCACCAATGCATCCTGAAAGAGAAGCAAAGTATGGAACAGGCCCCTCTGTGGTATTTTAACTTCCTCATCCTGACCAGGAATCTGTTGACCACAATTGGATGCAATGATTGACTGTGACCTAACTAGAACTTTGTCAACGGTCAGCATCTTTTGCATGAGTATGTTATCATTCCCTCTATTAATGAAGCCCAGCATCCTATACGTTTACTCAAAACACTTTATGTTCTCTCTCCTTTAAGGATTTGTACACATTGTCCCCCATTCCTGCTGTCCTGCTCCCTGTGTCTGTGCCATTCAAATATATATTCCCTTTCTACATTGCTTCTCTCAAAATGCATCAACTTACTGTGTGTTCTAAAGAAGAGACATATTATACTCAAAATATTATCATTCTACCCCCTGGAAAACAGAACAGTACAGCACCTGAATAATCGGCCCACCATGCCTGTGCGGATCATGATGCCATTCCAAACTGATTCCATCTGCCTGTATATGATCCATATCCCTGCCAACCCATGCCTGCTTATCTCTCTGTCCAAATGCCTCTTAAACATTGTGATTGTTTCTGTTTTTACCATCTCTCAGGCAAGTACATTCTAGTCACTGACCACCTTCTGCATAATAAACTTGTCTGACACAACTCCCTTTTAACTTGCACAGATGTTGTTGAAAATGCTCAGCAGGTCATGCAGCATCTGTGAATAAAAATCAGTTAATGTTTCGGGTCCAGTCCCCCTTCCTCAGAAATGTTAACTAATTTCTTTTCACAGATGCTGCTGGAACTGCTCAGCTTTTTCAGAAACTTCTGTTCTTCTTTCTGGTTTACAGCATCTGCTGTTCTTTCGGTTTTCATTTCCGTTAAACTTGCCCCCTCTCCCCTTAAATCTATGGCCTGTGGAATAGGTCATTTCCACTTGGAAAATGATTCAGATTATTCACTCTGTCTGTGCCTCTCGGATCACTTCACAGCCACTGACTTTCCAAAGACAACAATCCAAGATTTTCCAACCTCTCCCAATCCAGGCAACATCCTGGTAAACCCATTTCCACCCTCTCCAAAGCCTCCACATCCTCCTTATAATGCGGTGCTCAAAACAGCACACAATACTGCAAAGGTGGCCTGATGACAGTTTTATATTCAGTCCCCTGACAGAAGAAGGCAAATCTGCCATCCACCTCCTTCACCACATTCAGGGAGCTGTGAACTTGCACCTCTGTATATCAATGCTGCTCAGGGCACTTCCTTTTAGTGTATACATTCCTTTTACAATGAGCCGTCCAAAACGCATCACATCACACTTGTCTGAATTAAAATCTATCTGCAATTTCTCCGCATAACCTTCCAACTGATCACGTCCTTGATGTTTCCTTTGACAACATTCTTCATGATTCACAGCTTCTTCACTTTGTGCCATCTACAAACTTGCGAATTAAATCGTTTACATTTTCAGGCTAATCATTTATATGTATTACAAACAACTGATGTCCCAGCTCTGACATTTGTGGAACAGAGGCACTGGTCACAGACCTCCAGCCAGCAACATACCCCTGCATAACTGTTGCTGGGAGAAGTATCAAAGAGGAGCCTGAGTTCTGTACTGATCAGCACGACCAATGTTTATTCAGAGCTCCTTACTAATACATGATGGAAGAGTTCCCTCTCTGGAATTCTGTGGCTCCCCCAGCCAAGTCCAGCATTTTGATGTGTTTCTTTCATACGTTCCACTAATATTTCTCCCCCGACCCGATCTCTTGGGTTCGGAATTTCAGCTCGGATGTTTATGAGCTCCCTTTCCCAGTCTCTGATTCTCTGTCCGTCTGCAACTTCCCCTCTCAGCTCATGCAGTTGCTTTGTCAGTTCTTTCACAAATTGTTTCACCCTATCCTTGCCATTGTACATCTCCTGCCCTCCCACTACCATACCCTCTGGCAGCTGCATAGTCCATCCGGTCACTAATTCAAAGGGGGATTGCTCGGTTCCCTTTGCTGGGGTTGAAGTCAGTTTCATTAGGATTGTGGGGAGTACACTAACCCATCTCTGCCTGTCTCTGTCAGGGCCTTAGTCAGACTAGCTTTCAGTGTCTGCTTCATTCCTTCTACTGTCCCTGAGCTCTGGGGGTGGGATGTGAGATGGGATTTCTGCTCAGTACCAAACAGGCCACAGAGCTGCTTAACTTAGTTTCCTGGAACATGTGCCCCTTGGTCAGAATCTGCAGGGGAATGCTTCCGCCCACTGAGTAAACCTGTTTATTAAGACCCAGCAGGATTTCCTTCCCTGGGATTGGGATGGGGGTGTACGTAAAATCCATCTGTAATTGTTGCCGTGGGCCCCTGACTCTTCCTGGGGTACAGGTCTCACACACACTGACCCTCTCTGGGGTACAGTCCCACACACACATCCTCCATTTTATCCTGATTGTTTTCCCTGGCTCACACTGTGTACAGACTACACCCCTTCGACAAAACCTTCTTGTTCCAGAACACCCCTGTAGTTGATCATCCGATATTGCATTTTATCCTGCTCAATATGGGCCAGCCCATGATATGTTTTTCATAATGTTTGTCTTATACAGTGGCACTGCTGGATCATCCAGACTCTGTCTTGTCCTATTACTGCCCCACCCTTTTCCCATTCCTGTTTCTCCTGCTGTAGGACTGTTTCTGGAAATGTCTTTAAACTTTACTTTCTCGCTTCTGTAGCTACTGCTACTGCATCCTCCTCAAATGTCTGCACTGTTTCAGTAAGTATGCTCACCCATGTCACCAACTACCCCGTTGCTGTGGGCTTTCTACTTTCCTGTGAGCTCTAATCTTCATTATTGCTGCTTCCCTGGGAAAGTTAGCTGCTTCCACTAACTCTCTGACCTGTTCTTCATGCTCAATGTGGCCCCCAGACAGGGTGATATACCTTCACCGAGCCCAGTCATGAACTATACCAAAGGCATGCTGACTGTGTGCATTTTGCCTCCCTCACCCTTGGTTAATGTCCGCGTTTCTGCCAGGGCTCGTGATGGTTCTCTATTTCTGGATAATTCCTCACAAAATTCCCACAATAAATAAACAATCCTAAAGTTTGCCTGATTCCTTTACGGTGTGTGGGTGGGTAGTTTTATAATCATAGTTTTTGTTCCCGCTGGGACTGTTCCCTCTCCCTTCCTGATTTGATGTCCCCAATATGATGTCCCAGTTCCGTCTCTCCCTACCTTTCCACTTGCACTCGCTGTGCGTTAATTTT